>NC_137910.1:27055315-27242815 GCF_963457725.1 Sprattus sprattus
GCTTTAAAGCAACAGTATGCAAGACTTGTGCTATTCTTTGAAGTTTGTTTTTATAGGCAACTAGTTTAGGTGACATCTTCAAATTCATTTTTATGGTGTTTGGTCATGTGAAGGACAGATAAACACACCTGTACCAGCCGCCCAGGCTATACACAGACAGCTAATGGGACGGACCACCTTTACGAAAATTCAAGAAAAGCTTTTAAGGTCTGACATTGTTGGTGGTTTTTGCACGCCTTTCAAGTAGTTTGCTTGTTAGTTTCCGACCGAAACTCCATACTGCCTCTTTAAACAGGCTGATAAAAACTACCTGCGTGATCATTTGCCTAAGCTTCACTCTGACCTTGTTTGGTGTGGCTGTCTCCATCCATCAGCTGTGTAGGGGTGTTTGTGTGGCCCTGTGTATTTGGGGTAAACATTTCCATGCCAAAATGGACACTTTATGTCCGTGGTGGCAGAGTGAATCATGAGTTTGTCCTGAATGTGACTTTGATTGAGGAGTGTATGTTCGCATGCTGTACTTGCAGATGGCTGGAAGAAAGTACAAACGTATAAATCATCTTCACATCAGCGGTAGAGGGGAGATGTCTTAGCAAATGGGGTGCTAAAACTCAGCGGAGAGCGGAACAACCTGGCACGCCGCAAGATCCAGGAGGGCCGACAGACAAGACGGAAATGGGAAAGCATCAGCAAGAGTTCACTGCTGAGGTGAATCTTTGTCGGGTGATCTCAGACAGGCGCACCTGGATTGGGTCATGGAGGACAGGGCTTGGCTTGTCTCTCTCTCTTTCTCTCTCTCTCTCTCTCTCTCTCTCTCTCTCTCGCTTTCTCAGTCTTTCTTTCCCTCTCTCTCTGAGAGGATTCTTCTGCTGAAGGTTTCCACAGACTGTGGCTGCCATCATCCCGACCCAAGGGGCACGGGGGTTCCTCCCACTCCTACAGCTTATCCATCATTAACATCCCCTTGTAGTCCCTTGCCAGCGGTCCCTCTGCATTTCCCCGAATGATGTTAGATTTCATCAGCCAGGCTGTCTCGTTTCCACGCTCACGGTTTCTCCCTTCAGATCTTACGTTAATATCACACATTCTGTTATGACTTTCTGTTTTGTTTTAAAGCAAAATGAGGCACACGAAGAGTGTTGTGTGCACACTGGAAGACATGTTTGCACAGATACCGTGGTGTGAATGTACACACTGTGCATGGCCAAACATCAGTCCTGTGCGTGCGGCAGGATGTTCGCTTTAGAGGAAAAAACATTCAACACTTTTTTTCAATGTTGTTTCATTCACTATTACTATTTAAAAAACTATTTTGAGATTCTTAGGAAGTGTGTTCATTACAAGAGATAGCCACCCTGAGTTATGGTCGAGTTATGGTCGACAAGTCAAAAATAATGTTCACATCATATTTTACTTGTGCTTGAAACATAAGCCCACATTAAGTTATTTGCGGTTCACTGCCACCAACCTCCAAGCCATATTTACTTGCATATTAAAATGAACTGAAACAGCTGGGGTCACAGATATAGCAGCCGAGCCAGTGCTTCCAGAGTGGCTCTTAATTTGGTGACTGCGTCTCTGAGGCCCTGGTTGGTACAGCAACTCAGCAAACGCTGTGTTTTGGTGTGCCTTCACGGCACAGTGGAGTCAGACTGCAACTGGAGCAGGTTGAAAAGATAGCAGGCACAAGGGAGATATCATGTTCCCCTGTTAAACAGCCAAGCCAATGGCCTCTTAATAGAGCTAATGAGAAAAGGCCTGGCTCCATGTATTCTCATAACAGTGTAATTGTCACCTCTCCCAGAGGTGGATAAGGCTGTGTGTGTGTGTGTGTGTGTGTGTGTGTGTGTGTGTGTGTGTGTGTGTGTGTGTGTGTGTGTGTGTGTGTGTGTGTGTGTGCGTGCGTGCGTGCGTGCGTGCGTGCGTGCGTGCGTGTGTGTGTGTGGCTTCCAGTGGACTGAAATACTGTCATGCATATGGGACACTTTTTCACCAGTGTGAACTAGGTGCTAGTAGTGGGCTAGTGCCAGTGGTTCAACTAGAACCTTCTAAGAACTGGTTTGCTTTTCCACGGGTTAGAGAGCCACGTCATTACATTACTCTATACGTCTGTATACGTCACCGCTTTCCCAGCAATGCTAACACCAAACACAAAAACAATGGTGGACGACATCCAGGAGTTGCTCCTGGCTTTGCTAGCTGTTGGTTAGCTAACATTACCCAAGCAAGTATAGCTATTAGCTACTAAATTCTCACATCGGTGTTATGAAAGTCGAACGTTACATTAATGTTATGAACATAATATTGATGTGAGATCACATTACGGACGTAACACTGATGTGAGAAATGAGTCACATCAGCTTGCTTGGGTAATGCTGAGCAACCTTGGGGATCAGACACCTGCTCCAAACCGGCCCTGGAACAGCCTCGGTGGAAATAGGGTATAAGTGTAACACTGAATATTCCATGCACATATCTCTGTAGAGTTCACAGCAACATTTAGAGATTTCTTTTGAGAAACATGAACAGGGAATGTACTCACAAGGAAAGAGCCTGATACTTCATGTCACAGAGTTCTGAGTTATTCTGAGTTTACTAGAATATAACTTCATGAATGATATACAGTACATAAACTATAGCTTTATAAAAGTTTAAATGCTTGAATTTGTTCAGTTTAACACTTTTTGACTATAAATACTAGCATTGTATGCATTTGAATAGTATCCCACTGTTTCTTTAACACTATTATTTTGCCCACATTTCTGTGTACATGTAGAACCCTTTAAATGTAAAGGGAGCAGTTGGACTTCTTACAGCATGTGTCCTGTGCATTAAGTCCTGTTCTTATGAGGCATTTCAGCTGGCCGACTTTTGTTTCATAGGCTGAAATTCTAGAAATGCTACTGGCATTAGCATTCCTGTCTAATGTCTTGGAGTTTAATGTGTACAGTAAGGTTTTATGCATGTTTACCCAGGATGTAATTACTTTTGGACTTGCAGCTGTTTGAGAATCCGATTTTATTGCCCCCGGTCTGCCGAAAAACAAGGACCTTTGCAGCTTAATTTGTCAATTATTAAGTCATGATTTGACTCGGTTTGATTGCCATCAGCATTGTGGTGCACAATACTTTTGTGTTAGGTCAGTAACTCCTCAAAAAAATTCTGCAATTTGTAACTGAGAAAACAGTCATTTAAATCATCATGATATGCCTGGATTCTATCTTCCAATTTAGTTAATAAAGTGCATGAATGATTCATGGCAGACACATACATAATTCATAATTAAATTACAGCTTGATGGAGTGGAATTTATTAATTGTGAAGATACATGTGCTGCCATTAATACACTAATTTATTTCTTTCTCCCTGTTTTATTGGCACATTGCTCATTGGACTGCAGTCAGCTGCTGGGTCTCATTACCAAGTTCCAGCAACACATTGTTACAACAAATTATCTATACTCCTGGATATGGCAGTCGCTAAGTGATGGCCACAATATGCGTTTGCCTTTAAAACTTAAGGGGAGGTTTTAATTTATCCAAAGTGTCACAAGGCTTCAGTAAGTAATTATTTCAAACACCCCTAAGATGGCCACTAATGTATTCCAGTGCTGCAGGGGGCGGCGGCCTGACTAAGCTGTCGGTTCCTCTCTCCACTGATGGCCTGGAAAGGCACGTTAGCATGCGATGTTGTTCCCTGCTCCAGAGAGGGCACTGGGCCTGGTGAAGACATGCACACCGCACAGAGAGGCCTATATGTCTGTGTGGCCTTACCACCCCTCGCCTAGCATGGCCCAGTCTCTTGTCTGTCGTGTGTGCGTACGTGTGTGTGTACACGCGTGTGCGTACTTGTGTGTGTACACGCGTGTGCGTACTTGTGTGTGTTCACGTGTGTGCGTACTTGTGTGTGTTCACGCGTGTGCGTATTTGTGTTTGTTCACGCGCTACGTACGTGTGTGTGTACGCCGTTTGTGTATGTGTGTGCGTACGTGTGTGTGTGCGTACGTGTGTGTGAACACGCACGTGCGTATGTGTGCGTACGTGTTGGCATACATGTGTGTGTGTGTATGTATGTATGCATGTGTGTAAGTGTGTGAGGGGTCTTCTTTATTATGACACAATGATCTCCAGCTCTTCCTGTGTGCTTCCCTCGCTAGCCTGTATTGGCATCAGTCCGACCTTCATCTGGACAGCTGGTGGCCATAACTCATGCATATGAAAGAACCAGAAAAAAATGGCCCCTATTTTAGCCATGAATGTGCCCAAACCCTCCAATTAAAAGGAGAAAAAAAAGCAGTGTGTCCCACTTGTGCGGCCTTTTTTGTTTGACTTTTGCTCTGTTTTGAAGTTTTATGTCCTGTCACAGCAAAGTAAACTTTCCCCAGTAAATGGCTTCGAGCAGAGGCATCTTGGCCTGTCAATTGCATGGAAATAGAGCTTATATGTGTGGATCTTTCACCACTCTCAGCTGAGCGGGGGGAAGGCCCAGAAAACAAACAAGGCCTGCTCTTTTAATGGCCCCGATAATAATGGGCCCTTTGGCATTCATGAGATTCTGCTATTATCTATTGATTCGGTCTCACCCAATGTCTCGGTGACTTACGCCTCCTCTAATTTCCATTACTGGGAACACTGTACCCTTATCAAGGGAAACAATAAGCCAGTTGTCAGCAGAGCTAGAAAATATGAGGAAGCATCTGCTGGGCCACAGGAACTCATGACTCTCTGGTGGGGGAGAGACACACACACACACACACACACACACACACACATACACGCACACACACTTACACACACACACACACACACACACACACACACACACACACACACACACACACACACACACACACACACACACACTCACACACACACACACTTCTGCCTTAGTCCTCCCTGTGACCTCTGCTTCCACTTGGGGGAGAGCTGTGTGTGAGAATGCTAAGGTAAATCTGATCGCTAGTCAGGTAAATCAGAAAATTGAATCTCACTCATTTCATAAAGGGGAAAGGATCAGAGGAAGGGGGGTGGGAGCAAGAGGGGGCCCAAAATAGAAGCCAGGCTTCTTGACTATAAACCTGTCACAGAAATATGTCTCTAGTGATGATGGCATCCGATTCTCTTTTTTCCCCCTCTCTTGGTACGGCTACCGGCTGCTATCTCCTTCCACTGCGCTGTCGTCCCTGCTCTTTAAGACAAAGGGTAATAAAGCTATAAATTGTATGTCCCGCAGAAGGTATAGACATTCTGTCTCAGAACCGCTGTTAGAAGTGCCATAAACTACCCCCAAAGTCATAGATAAAGATTTACAGTTATTTAACATCCTCCTCTTCCCTTAAATCACTATGATAAGAGAATTAAGTGATGGCTATAGGTTCTTTGTCCTTAGTCTATTGATTTTTTCGGTCCTGGTAGGATCCAGTATGTTATAATTGTCGAGCCTCTATTTGATCTCTATTTGATGGTTTACAGAGTTGAAGAGGCGCCTTCTTCGATTTTAACATAGTTAAAAGAAAGAAAGTGCCTATTTTTCAATTTAGGAACATGTTTCTGATTATCCTGCATTAGCCTCTTTTTTTTTAGTGCAGGGTTTTTATTCACAGCTTGGTCCAATAAACAGTCTTCCCTCTGTGATAAACTTTAGGACTCACCAATCTCAGTAGCCTTAGTGATAATGTCCCCTCTGTCACAAAGCTGCATCTATTCCCTGACAGTCACATCCATTGAGATGTGTTTTTTTCTCTAGGTGCATAGTGCAGCATGTCTTTTGTAACGGACTTAGTGGTGAATTCCTTCCCTAGAGGCTTTCAAAATGCTGGGTGAACACGGCTTGCACATAATCGAGGGCCTGCTGCCCCTCCTAAGTCTTATTTACACAACCTATGGGTTGGGTTAAGTGCTATTTTACATGTTAATGTTCATAGAAGCTTTTATCACACAGCAGACATGTTTTTGGTGCATAGGACATGCCACATGAAGCTGTGGGAGAGAGCTGCCAGGCACAGTCAGTCACCACATACAATCCCATTACGTCTGCTGTGGCATCAATATATGTCAGTGCCCTGTCTGAGGTGATGTCATTAAAAGGTGAAGAGAGACTGGAGTGGTAAACTCACTCACGTCATCTGTCCCCTCGCGTGTGCGGTGACGGGAGAGGAAAAACACAAACGTCTGGGAGACATGAATCAAGGTGACTGCTACAGTTTATGCTTCTTTTAGTTCTCACCTTCCCTTTCGGATGTTTGGGAGTAATATCTGTCTGTCTGTCTGTCTGTCTGTCTGTCTGTCTGTCTGTCTGTCTGTCTGTCTGTCTGTCTGTCTGTATGTCTGTCTGTCAGAATATTTCTCCTGGGAGCGAGGATGAAAATGTGTTTTGGAATCGTCTGTGATGTGCCTCCTGCCCATGGAGTGTCCGCCCATCTCCGTGTACCTGTTAATTCCAGTTCCTGCCGCCTGGCTGGGCACCATTCTCACCAGCGTCAGCCCCAGGCACCCTCCACACTCAGCCCTCCACTCATTAACGCCTGACACTTGGCTCCTTAACAAAGACGTGGAGATTATAATTAAATCATATTTACCTTTGAAATAGAGCCAGATTTGTAATTAATGAATTTGCCTGCAGAGTGTCTGAATGGAAAACCTTTCTGCACTGGGAACAGAAAACACAATGTTCCGTGGCCATTTTCTGTCCCCTTTGCCACGGACTCATGGAGTGAAGTAGTTAAGCGGTCAGGAGGAAGAATTAACGACCTCCATCAGCCAGTTCGCTCTCAACAGCGTGCATGCCCTGTAGCACACAGGGTAATGGATGAGGACAGGAGTTTCTTACACATCCGTGTAGCCTTTAATTTCCTCTGACCTTTGCTGTGAAGTGGGGAAGAGTAGTCCAGTTGGCGTTGTCATCACACGGCTCCAGAAAAAGCAGCATAGGTTCACCCAGTCCGCATGATGAACTAGACTGAGGGCCACAAACAGGCAGGCAAGGCCACCCGCCCTTCATGGCTGCAGATCAGCCCGGCCCGCTAACCCAAACACTTCACAGCTATTCCAAATAGCTGTTGGCGTAACCACGGAGATCGGAATGGTCATGTTGTTTGCATATCAGATGAGTGTAGGAGGAGGAGATAGGACAGGCAGGTGTAATGGATGGACAGATTTTAGCAGATCATCAGTCGTTACAGTTTGAGCCAAGTTTACGCTAGCAGTCCCAGAAATGATGAGTTTTATGTTGTGCATCATTGTAAAGCATAAAGTCTTGAAGGCTCTGCTCCAGACCATTTGAGGCGAAGTCACTTACTGTTGCAGCATGAGGCTTTAAGAGTATTTGCTGTTGATTTTCACCTGAGCCTTGAGTGTGAGCGTGTTGCTGTGTATGAGCTGTGGAGCAGACAGATGCCCCCCCCTGTGGGACTCTGAGTCATCCTCACACCCCACCAGAGGCATCAACCATTTTAATCAATGAACTTTCAAAGCACATTGAATTTATCCTTTAGATTGCTTACTGCACTGCCACTGAGGAGAAAAATACAGCTATATTGTTTTTTTTTCTCTCTCCTTTTCGAAATAAATTACTGCCATGAAGTAAAAAGCATCCGAAACCACTTCCGTAAATTATCGTCGATAAATAATAATGAATCACTTATGGAATTGAGAGACACGTGATTTACAATTCGGGGCTGACTGCGGCAAGAAATATGGCCTCCAGAGCCTGGAGAATTTGGTGGGTCTTAATGCCCATCCATCACTCCATACGGCAAACTATTACATCATGTACAGAGACTTCTAGCATTGGACCTATTGTCTGTGTTCTGCTGTTGGCATGGGATGGGGTGGGGAGGGTGTTATTTGACAAAAATATTGCCATGGTGAGCTTGCTATTGTCACTCGTGTCTTCCAAAGTAGACATGCTTGTTTTTACTATTTACGTGTTTCTCATGTTACCACCTCAGTCACAGCAGTCTCCTTAGTGTGGGATGCATTTGGACATTTGTTTTAATGGTAAAGGGATCAGAGTAAAGTTGAGTTCTCATTAAGTTAACCAATTCTAATAATAATTGACTAACTGTGTTCTGAAACTAAACGCCATAGAGAGGTAAGGAGTGACACAAAAATTGTATGGCATCTTGTCATCCTAATATTTATCTCTTGGAGTTAATGTCCAAAGCAACAGCCTTCAATCAGATTATTAGTTTAGATTCAGGGGGCACTTATTTAGGACCGCACCAGCTAAGCATGTGTTTACAGGCGTGTGGCAATGCACTCTACGAAGAAAATAACTTTGGTCAGTTACTCTACATTCAGGATGAGCTTGAGTTTATTTAGCAAAGAACATCTGCGTCTCCATAATGTTTAGTGATATTTGTATGTGATCGCATCAGTAATTAATGATGAGGGGGGGGAAAAAAAGAATAGACGACTGGCCCGGGGGACATGATTTAGTTTTCTAGGGCTCTCCACAACCCAAGGCAAATCCGCTCTCAGTCTCTCTCTCTCTCTCTCTCTCTCTCTCTCTCTCCCTCATTCTCTCTTTCTCTCTCTCTCTCCCTCATTCTCTCTGTCTCTCTCTCTTCCTCTCCCTCATTCTCTCTGTCTCTCCCTCTCATCTCTCACTCTCTCTCTCTCTTGGTCCAGTGGAAGTGATTTATCATAGCGTGAAGAGACTTGTGATGATGCCCTGGCAGGATGAGGCTGAGAGCCCTTTGTCTTGAACGCTTCAGTGCTGTTTGCATGAAGTTCATGGCCCTGCAGCAATGATAAATGTCAAGTGCAACAAATGTCCTGTAAATAAGAGCTGCTACGGCCAAGCCTGGCCTCTCTGTGACGATGAGCGAGAGCGAGGCAGGAGGGGAATGCGTGTCCAGACAATGCCCTTTCTTCCACAGGAAGGACATTAATGCTACAATGCTGACAAAGTGTTTACCCCACACTTACTTGCTCTGTGCCATAGGTATGTGTGGGGATTTTTGAGATGAGCTGGATAATGTGGTTGAATGCAGAGTGTATCTTTTACTGTCCTTGGCTTTGTGCAGTCACTTGGCGCACAGCATTCAGACATCTTCAGAGACTCTGTTTTGTGCTGTTGTTTTTTACGGTTTAATTCCAGCTGTTATGGTTTGCTCCTTTTGGACTGAACACCAGGGTAAGGTTTTGTGAAAACTGTGGTGAACAAACATATGTATTTTTAAATTATAAATGATATGTTTTACCTACATACTAATCCCTGCTCATTGCACATTACTACCACCTACTGGACATGATGTGTTGATTCTGCAGCACATAGACCTGGCCATAAACTGTGGTGGGATGCGCGCGCACTTATCAAGTTCCTGTTTAAAACCCTCCTTTGCATGTAAAATATTTATATCACAGTTGTGAGCTATACCTGTATTTGTCACTGCTTGCATACATAAAATGTCACTAGGACTCTCAGCACCTAACAGTAAATGCCCTTCGCTTTGACATCAGCTGGAGAAGTATGGTCTGTCTGAAGGCTGTTCATCGAATGTTTGTCATTCTTAGCATGATTCCCTTTTCAGTCTGAACCATGTTCCCCTCGCATGTCTACCTAAATTATACAATTATGGCTGTAAAAATCCATTTGAAAGGACTTTTATGGGGCACTCGTGATTCTGATCGTGATTCAATGAGGTAAGAATGCATATCTGGCTCTATTAAATCCTGCGAATGGGAGAGAGTTTGCTGGGCCAGCTCCTGCTCTTTAATGGAGGAGCTGTACACATACCTTTAGTGTGTGCTCAGTGCACTCAGGGCCTGCTGGACCAGAGCCAAGAGCCACATGTCGGGATGGCAGGGCACAGACAGAGAGCATGTTTTTGCATTAACACACATGTAAAGATATCTGAGAGTTTAGTCTGTGAAAAGCTCATCTCCTATCAGGGAAAAGTTCTAGGTTGGAATTAGCATGTGATTTTCTCAGTGTTGAGGCATTGTCTCTGTTCTCCCTAGGTCTCTACGCTTGAGTTCATTTGATTGGTCATCAGGGGAAGAAGTGGGTGTATCACAGCAACTGGAGTCATATGAACAACGGTTATGAAACAGGCATGGGGTTAGAGAGAGAGAAGGGAGAGAGAGACAGAAAGGGAGAAAGAGAGAGAGAACAAGTTCCCAAGACCAGTTCATTGTTATATCTTATGTATAATGATACCAGTTGTATCCTCTGGAGCATTCCCAGAAACCTGTCCACCTCCGATGTGATGTGGTGGCAGCTCTTGTGAAGCAGACAAACATTTATCCTCCAGAGGACACGTGCTCACACCGTTGAGTCTGACAGAAAGCACTTGCCGGGACACTATGCAAACATTTGCATGAATCCACTCAACTGGATTAAGTCATCGCATAAATTACCTCACCTTGTCATATTTTTTGACACAGCCAGTCAGTTGCCCCTGTCCTCTGTGTCACAAATATCACTGGCAATGTGCTGTGTCTTGGCCAGTCGCTCTGTTGTATATCCAGTCTCCTACCAATGACCGAGTGTAACAGACACCGGGAGAATTTATGGGCAGCTGGCTGCAGGCTGATTAGGGCCCTGCTTGTAAAACGTATTTTGGCATGTACAAAGGTTTTACTGGTGCTCTCCCTGTCAGACAACAGCAATGCATCAATAGTAGGGGGTAAGGTGACTGCTGGGGCACGCAGGCTTTTACCCCCGCTGTGTGTTACCTCTGCGCACTGCTCTGGCTCTGAGGGGTCTCCAAAAACACAGACGGCCTACTGATTGCAACCACCTGCAGTATGTCCAGTCACTGGATGCCGTAGAGGCAGGTGACACCTGATGACGTCCAGTCTGCTTCTCGCTGTTCCCCCTGTTTCATGTCATAACACTTCTTAGCCATCAAGTGCCGTAGAGCAGTGATTAAGAATGTGTGTTTGTTTGTGTAGGCGAAGTGAGTGTGGACTTGCGTTCTCTTTGCACTCTGTGCTTGTTTGTTCTGTTTCAAAGACCTCCTCTCCTGTTTCACAAGCAGCAGCAGCAGCAGCAGCAGCTCGGCCCGATAGAGCCCCACAGCTGCATATCCAATCGCCGCTCCCTGGAGCCTTTCCAGAGCATTCTCCCTAGCCGGGCAGGAAGTGTCTGTTGACATCCACTACCTGTCACCTATCTTGGATGGTGATTTGTAACAGAGGCCGCCTGACCAGAACAATTGCATTAACAAGCAGCGGAAGAGCTGGGCTGTCAGGATGCCGCTGATAGCGCGTGAGATCTCTATTAACTCACAATTAGAAGATGACATGTCTTCGCAGACGCTCTGCCTCTCACAGTGCGGATTGGACGCCCGCCACCGTACCATGAATGCAGCGTTAGTCACGTCTGAGAGCGAAACGGACCTGGAGAGTTGCGGGCTCTGGGCTACCGTGTCAGGCACTGCTCTTTCAACAGACAGGCGGATCAGACTGGAAGCCTATCCCCAAGCCCCACAACCACCACGCCCCTCTTACACACACACACGCACGCACGCACACACACACACACACACCCCCACACACACACACACACACACGCATACACACACACACACACACACACACACACACTCACACTCACACACACACACACACACACACACACACACACACACACACACATTCCCCCGGCCCTGAATGATCTTGTCTGGCTGCGCACCTGTGCTCCGAGTCCCGTCGGAGTTGAATGATGGATGTGTGAAGGGATCAGAGGAGGGCTGTGGCATTACTGTCAGCGTGGGGCAGAAGGGGGAAAGCTCCCGGGCCAGAACGAGGCTAGCCGAGGGGCAGCGCTGCCTTGCAGGAGTGCTCCCATCACAGCAGAGCAGAGCACCGCGCAGTCTGGAAGGACTCAGCCCTCCATTGGCTAACACGGCTCTCTGTCTACAGACCTACACCAGCTAACATGGCTCTCTGTCTGCAGACCTACCCTGGCTAACACGGCTCTCTGTCTGCATCCACACATTGGCTAACACGGCTCTCTATCTGTAGCCACACACTGGCTAACATGGCTCTTTATCTGTAGCCACACATTGGCTAACACGGCTCTCTATCTGTAGCCACACACTAGCTAACATGGCTCTCTATCTGTAGCCACACACTGGCTAACACGGCTCTCTGTCTGCATCCACACACTGGCTAACACGGCTCTATGTCTACATCCACTCACTGGCTAACATGGCTCTCTGTCTGCAGACCTACACCAGCTAACACGGCTCTCTGTCTGCAGCCACACACTGGCTAACATGGCTCTGTCTGCAGCCACACACTGGCTTACACGGCTCTGTCTGCAGCCACACACTGGCTAACATAGCTGTCTGTCTGTAGCCACACACTACCTAACACGGCTCTCTGTCTGTAGCCACACACTAGCTAACATGGCGCTCTGTCTGCAGCCCTCCACCGGCTAACACATCTCTCTGTCTGCAGACCTCCACTGGCTAACATGGCTCTCTGTCTGCAGGCCTACACCGGCTAACATGGCTCTATGTCAGCAGCCACACAATTTCCTAAAAACCAGAACCCTGGGGGTAGTTAATCAGAGGGATTGTCAAGCCCGTCCGGCAGGAAGTGGATAAACAATTACTTTCAGCAGACTGCCAACGTGCATTAATGTTATTTATGCCTTTCATGTAAATATATAAATTGAGGCGCACACCAAATCAAGTCCTCTCCAGGGTGCCATGCGAGTAATGCTGCCTCGTATTAAATCACTGATGCAGACAACAGCGGTCAGAGTCTGCATATGATAATGTGCCTCACTGTAAAATATGCGTGGTGCTTAGCACGCCTATGAGCTGCTGAAGGGACATACGCTGAGAGGCACAAGCGCTCCGGCAGGATCAATAAACCCACACAGACTTTTGTGTAGGATTTATGTTGACGAGCCCTCGATCAATTAGAAACAGCCTATTTAAGTGCTCAGAAATGCCAATGGGCATTATAACTAAATCAGAGGACTGAACCATATCTCCAGGACTGCTACAGCCAAAAGGGGAGGCATTTCACTGTGAATAACCAGGATGAAATTACAGCAGTTTGTTACTAGTAGCGCAAAAGCTAAAACAGAGAGATGGACCAGGGAGAGAGAGAGAGAGAGAGAGAGAGAGAGGAAGAGAGAGAGAGAATTACAATAAGGAGTTATCGCTCGGAGTGAGCATTAGCCCGCTGTGGCAGAGAGCATGGATATAACTCTGCAAACAATTTCCAGGAACAACTAAGAGAGAACCTAGATGAGCCTCTGGTCCAGATACAAGTCTGTGTGTGTGTGTGTGTGTGTGTGTGTGTGTGTGTGTGTGTGTGTGTGTGTGTGTGTGTGAGAGAGAGCGAGTTGGGAGTAGGTGGCGGTCTCAACGAGATGAGGCCCAGCCTCCCACTGGAGGAATGGAGTCATTTGCGAGATCACTCTCTCCCTCCCGCCTATCACTCAGGCAGGAGTAGCTTTCAGCATGCAGCTGATAATCATACATATTCTATGTGCCGGCAGCCTATAAATCCCCATCGCCATTTCATCTTCCAGTCATCCATCAATCATGCGGGGAGGACGGGGTTCTTCACAATATATCAAATTAGTACCTGGGATGTTTACCAAAGATAATGCCAGACAACAGCATAGGGTGAAATATAGTGGTGGCAGCATTCCTCAAATTAAAGTCTCTCCCAGTGCTCTGAGCTGGGGAGAGTTCATTTCTTTCAGCCCTACAGTCTGTGGGCTTTGGCCCTCCCTCTCCCTCTCCCTCTCCCTCTCCCTCTCCCTCTCCCCCCCTCTATCCCCCTTTCCCTCTCTCTCTCTCTCTCTCTCTCTCTCTCCCTTTCCCTCTCCCCCTCCTGCAGATGGGGATTCAGAGCCTAAAGAACACGTGCCCAGTCCAAACAAAGAGTACTACCTGTGTAAAAGCGAGATAATATGGTGACCATATACAATACGCTTGAAATAAGGGCATGTATGGCCTGAGGTTCAGCAAGATACATGTGATTTTACAATATCTTTTTATCTTCAAAACTTTCCTCACAAGACTGAATCTGCAGAATTTCATAAATACGTAACTGCCAACCAAAAAACATTTATTGGAATTTGACCTGCAGCATTAGCGGCGCGGGCTGAAAAGTGCTGTTTCTTGTGAATGCACTTCATAATCAATAGAGTAAAAATCCAATATCTCATTTTGGTGTTCTGTGATGTCTTCTGCAATAAATAAAATAGAATATTTAATTGCATTTTGGTTTGGATGAGGCATGATTAAGACAAAAAGTAATAAAAGAACTCCTCAAAGCCTTATATCCTCTGCTCAGGCACTGCGCATCTGAAGAATAAACTATGCATTATTAATATACACTCAACAGTAGAAAATACTGTACTGTCTTAGAAGTGAACACTGTAAAAGTCAGTGGTTTCGTTGAATCACCAGACAGCAAAATCTACATTACAGTAACAGGTGGGTGGATTTCCTTGGAATTAGCATGACTAGTAATTTCAGTACCTTTCAGTGCTAGTTGATTGTAGTGTGGCTTCTTCTATTTAACATGACTCTTAGTTAAAGTAGATGAACAGCCCTCGCAAAAATTCGTTCTCACCTCTCCAAGAGCCATTGCCTCTGGTGGAATGGAGGAAACCCTATATACAGCAGTTACTATGGCAATTTATGGTCAAGTTTTCAGACGGAAGTGCTAAGCAATGGATTTAATAGAAAGCTGAATGCAGTTGCAGACATTAGGGCTGGCCCTTTGCTGGAGAGTAGACCTGACCCCAGCCTGAAATGGATGCTTTCACTGAGACCATAATCCATTTTGATCAGACTGGATTCATTAAGGGCGGTTAGCCTGCAATCATTTGTGCAGATTACTGTATATAATTCACAGTGCAGGCACTCCTCTTGATGCCGCTGCACATTTTCTCCCCACCTGACACTGAAAGGCCTTTTGATGTATTATGTTGGGAATATTTATGGGAAGTGCCCAAGAAGGGTTTTGCAACGAATCAAATCTCTCAGTGCTCCCCTCTTCCAGTACAACACCCCCACCTTACCACAAACAAATATGAAGGAAGCCATGCTTCTTTGAGGACCTGATGAAATCTGCTCTGCTGGAGAGACGAGTAAGTGATGGACCAAGAGATTGAGATTTTCCCTGGATCCGAGAGCCCGATCTTGATTAATTATATGCAGCCAGTGCCTCTAATCTTAGCCTTGCTTGATTCATTATGCCTTTGTGACAGTCGTTTTCATTCATCCCCGCATATACAGTTATGGACGTTCTAGTGGTATTCTGGAAATATCCATTTGTCAGTTTTTAATGTATTGCAGTGTATTTCATTTTCATATAGGTTGATGAGATGTCAGGATGAACAGCATATGAAAATACCTGGGCATATATGGAAATATTAGGTTTTCAGGTGTGAGGCTATAAATGAAGCTCTCTTCATCTGTCATAGGCTCATCTTTTTCTTCGATGAACCACAGCTTATTTTTTTCTCTCTCTTTTTAAAGCACTGCTGTGGCAAGCAGTTTTCGGGCCGCCCGGGCTGATGGAGCAGTCAATGAAAGCCACGTTCCACTGTCTCTTCTCTCGCATTAATGACACCGCCATTATTGGATTTCTACTGACATCCTCCAGGCACAGTATTTGGAAAACCCATTATGAGCTATTAGTCACAGTTACTTGTTTGCTACATACTTAGTGTGTGCTTTTGAGGAATTATATTCTTGCCTTTATATTCTTGCTTTATCGTCCCTGGCCTCAACCTGTAGAGTAAGAATACAGCAACA
The DNA here is from genome assembly GCF_963457725.1 of Sprattus sprattus. Classification (NCBI taxonomy): domain Eukaryota; kingdom Metazoa; phylum Chordata; class Actinopteri; order Clupeiformes; family Clupeidae; genus Sprattus; species Sprattus sprattus. The sequence goes on from NC_137910.1 coordinate 27,071,064, forward strand.
TCCTGGTCTTGTTTTATATTTTACCATTGTAACTCAATATGTTACTACATACAATAACTCGATTGATTTGTTCATGGAGTATAATGCTATAGTAAGCTCTTACTGATCCCTAAGAGTGCATGTGTGTTAGTGTACTATATTTGTATGTGCTTTGTATTTATTGACAGTATATTGGCCCTCAAACTGTGCTAAATGATTTGGATGTGCTATTAAGGATTCATGTGTTGTATTGTAGTATATAATAAACCTGTGTGTGGCTTACACAGCTCTCTCAGATGAAGGGGCTCCCTGCTTAGACACTGGAGAGGACAATCCCTATGTATCCAGATTAAAAATCTAATTTGGAGAGAGTAATGCATTCTATTTCAGTTTCCCCATGATCAGAAACCGCTGTGCTGAAAGCAGCATCGCCTCCTGATTATTGAATTTTTATGGCCGTGTAATTAATTGCAGATTCCCTGTTTTGTTCTATTTCTTCCTCGCTGACATTTTAATTTCGACAAAAAGCCACGCTTTCCATGCAGACTCTCTCCGATCCCATAATGGCCTATAAAACAAAATGACTTATAGATATGGCAGCGACTTCAGTTTGCCAATGATTGTTTGAAACCTTGCTGATCACACGGAATTTAGATCCTTTAAACCCCCTCCTCCCTCTGCCACCATGCCCATGAATCTATTTCTTGTCAATTAAATTACAGCTACAGTGTCCCGTCTGAGGCATGGAAATCCATCATCATGTCATTGACTAGGAGTGCATTATGGGTAATGACCTGGAAGATATTTTCCAAAGCAACTTTATGGCTATCATTGTTTCTTAAAGACAATTGTCATTACTTGACCATGGGAAGTGTTTTCTTGTTAAGTGGCATTAGGTTCCTGGGCAATGAACATTTGTTTGGCTGATAGCAGACAAATGCTATATCTGTGAAGGAATGGGCAAGAATTTCAGACACAAAATCACAAGACCTGTTCCATGGAATTATGGAATTGAACATGAAACATGGATGATCTCTGAGGACATCTCTGCAGAGCTCTCTTGGTAAGAGATCAAAGACTACGACACAGCCACAATATGTGGCATGCTTGTGTAATACAGACCATGTGTACACATTATGGGATTTTGTCAACTCTTAGTTTTTAGACTAATTCTAAAAACCCATAGTTACCCATTTCAATGAGATATTTGTGTTTTTTCATTGAAATACAACAAGAGCTACAGAAATAGCCTTTTACATCTGACAATGTTTTTTGTAAAACTCATAGCAAAACTGGATGACGCATTATGCTGAAGCCTCTACAGACGTTTAACCGTTTTGCTGGATTGAGCCTGTTTAATTAAAACCCACACTTTTATACTTTATGCAGTCTTTATATTTCTCACCAAACCTATATTTCACCAAGGCCTGCCATGCTTGGCTTTTCATCATTTCCGGGCTGCTTGCTGTAAAGAGAAGGATGTGCTGAAGAATCCATTGATTTGGCTGTGAGTTTTCATTCGGTGAAACACTGATCATTCCCGTTGTGTTTCTGCATAGAGTAATAAATGTCCTCCAGAGGCTGATCCATCTCTGGTTGTTTATTTATGATCCCCCAGCTCTGCTCGGATGTCCCTCGTCATTGCACTCTTTTCTGCTGGCTAAGCACAAGTCCGCACACAACACATCACTCTTGCAAATCCACACATAACCTTCAGCCATCTCACACCCCTAGCAACCTGTTTTTGGAGCAGGGTAATGGCGGCAGGCAGTTTCCATATTTCAGATGTAATTGGGCTGGGGCTACACAGCCAATTTGGTCGCTTTAGTCTGGAGCGGAACAGTTCCTCTGTGACATTGTTAGGTGTGAAGATGTCTTTCTCTCTGTGGAAGTGTGAGGTGTAATTGCTGTTGAATAAAAGAGCACCTTATGTGATGCATGCATGTCGCAGGGAGGTAGAGACTGTGGTGGTTGCAGAGTTCTTTGTCTTGGGTGGATTTCTATTGCTGTCATGGTGGAATATGTGAATTAGAGCTAAATGTAGGTGCATTGTTGTTTCAAGCGAGGCCTCACATGGCTGCACGAGAACACTACTCCAGGAGTTGGGTGTACATCACATAATTAAGGAGCCGTTTGATTCTGGTAGAGAATAGATGTATGAAAGTCACATAAAAAATATATGGATCCCCTTTGAAGTAAATTTCCATTTTTTTGAACTTTAAGAATTCAGTGATTTAAACTCTACACTTGTTCTAACTGTATCAAAATAATGAGCAATGTCATAGAATACCGTGTGTATATATAAATGTGCTAACATTTAACATCATCTCTGTCAAATATGCAAATGGTACCCTGGTTTTATCGCAAGTAAAGATAACTCAGGGGTGTGACTTTTGCTTTACCAGCCCTCTGAAACAAGCAAGATCTATGAAGCCATTTTCTGTCCAGCCAGTCATGAAGAAGCGGGTGATGTAAATGTCACTCTGTGTCTCCATTCTACTCAATAAAGGTTGGAATCGAGCCTCCTTTCCCCCTCCAGTCGATTGCCCGTCTAATGAGGAAAAGCTTTACCATAACTCTCCAAGATTCACTCTTCTTGATGTTGCAAGCAGGAGGGCTTTGCAAAGTAATAATTCCAAGTGGATAAATGCCTAGCCGATAACAAGCTGAAATAACCTGTCCGCTTGAAGCTGATGGAGACAAGAGCAATCACACAATTAGTGATTACCCTGGGTACATCTTGAGGTTGAGGAAGCACAAGCTGCAACCCTTTCAAATGTTTACCTCGCCTAAACAAATGGCTTCGGTGTTGTTCTGAGCAGGCTTACCATAAGTCATAGCTCCTTTGGTGTTGTTCTGAGCAGGCTTGCCATAAGTCGTAGCTCCTTTACCTTCCTTCGAGCCTGTGGCACATCCTTAACTGTCCTTTAGCACTAACATGAAGCTCCTTAATATAATCCTCGCGCGAGGGAGCGCTGTAATAGATGATGTCCATAGAATGGAACAGAGAGGGGTAATCACAGTTTATCTTCTCCTTTGTAAAAGCTCTTTGCCCTGAGTGTGTTGGAGGCCATTTTGAGATCTGGTGAGCTGATACTAATGCAATGGATTCCACTGATAGGTCCACTCATCATTTTAAGCACACAGTCACTCACTGTAGTAATTTTCACCCATTTTCTTATGTACCATGGCTTTAAAGTTGTATTGAACAACAATCAAGAAAAAGCATCAGCACGTCAAGCTCTTCTTCAGCACTGAAAATATGAGATGGCCAGGCCATAGGAACTGCTTTATATAATGGACAAACATCTTGTTCTTACTGCCAGGTTTGATATATTGGATAGCATAAAACAACAATGAATCCTAAAACATATGTTAATGCCCATTAAAGGCACGTTTGTGATCAGTGATATACCTAGTGCCACACAAAAAGTCCAGCAAAATTGTCCTCAATGACATAACGGCACTCTCAGCCTTAGAATGATCCTGTTTTCAGACAGATCTTTCAAAGACATTTTCCCAGGCGCAAATGTATCATTTAAGTCATTACCAGCCGCAAGCTCTTTCATTAGAATGAACTATATCATCCTTTCCCAAGAGGCCTGCCAAGCATTCAGCTGTGAGAATACATCTTACTAGGGGAACATATTGAATGCAGTAACATGCCTGGGTAAAGTATTACTTAATTTATACTGTTAATGTATAACATTGATTCTTGGCGGAGTAAAAAAACAGGACAACATATTTGGATCAATATCATTAACTTCAATAATTCAGTCCCAGTTACCATGATAATAAATATGTAGAACTCAAGTGCAATTTCATGACAAATGCAATAAGAAAGCTTGAACCTATATGCAAAAGGGTGAAATCAAAAAACATGATAATGAATTACAGCCGAGGCTAATGCACAGTTTATTTTGTCTTCGGAAAGGTTCATGTGAGATTATCAGTGAGCTATTAGATTACGAAAATAGCGAAAACATTCATTTCATCTGGGTATTTGTTTAGAATCCTATGTCGTAAGTATGGAGTAATGACTGAAATAAAATCCATGTATTTATTATTTGGTAGACTCTTCATGGTATATTAATACACTAGATCCTAATGCGAGGATGAGGTACTGTTGTAAGAGCTAGCAAGGAGTCAGTGCTTTACAACCAATATGAATACCCATATGAATCTTTTTGAACACAACCTCAGATGTCATACAAACTCACTATTTGGAAACACAGCATACACCATATGCAAGTGGAAGTTGCTTCAGGCAGAAGAATTTCAACACAAGCTAAACCCTTCTCATGTGAGCGTGATGTGATGCTGGTTTTGTACGACTGTTAATATTTTACATCAAAGTGCCTTTAAAAGCCAGAGGTGTTGCAGCTTTTTAAAGAGCTTCCTGGAGCCTGGTTTCACACCTTGCCAAAAGATTAATACACTGGCCTTGAAAAATGAAAATCAAAAGGGTATCAAAAACCCAAAGAGATTATGGATGGGAGCCTGATATCAAGTTCTGGGTTTGGATTTTATGATGTCATTTGCTTTTTTATGGGGTTAAGCAATGAGAATGCAATGCAAATCTCACATCCAAGGTAATATCCCACGCATGGCAAAAATCTACTTCATTGATTCTCCAATCTGAAGCATTGACAAAGGGGGCGACCCTTTTGAAAAGTGATAAGTATGTCTGTAAACATTTATTGCTGTCATTCAGCTGTGGTGGCCCCTTCTTCTAATGCCTCTTAGCATCATGTAACACTCCTACGTGTGAGTGAATGCACAAATGTGTTGGAAATCCCGCTGAGTAAGTTTACGCAGGCCATAAATCACCAGCACAGCCAGCTGGCTGTCTGCTCCGGGCAGGTGGAACTGTCATGTTGGCAGTCCGAGTCATGCAGCCCAGAAACCAGATCCAGGGGCAGGCATGCGCTGAGGTCTTTCAAGTGTCACGTTGACCGGTGCTATTTTGACTGATACTTTAGATAAGAGATTAGTACGGTTAACCTTTAGAGACATGGTAAATAACCCCCTTAATAAACGAACATAACAAAAGATAAAAACTGAAAGGAGCCATTTTGGTTTTGGTGTGTGTGAACTGTGCCCTGTGGCTCCTGTGGAGATGGCCTTGCAGGCATGTGTGTGTGCTAGTTGACACTTGAGCTTAGATTAGGTTTAGTGATCCAGTCGTGCTCACAGTACTAGCCGTGAGGAAAATAAACTTAAATGTCATTTGTGACATTGTGAATTATGTGAGGGATCAGCTGCTGTCTCTCCTCCATAACACTGCTCTGTTAAACTGGCTCTGATGAAGTACAGCACAGACAAAGCTTGGAGGCAGTTCATGTCATTATTTTTCACATGGCGTGACATGTGGCTGTGGTGGGAGCGTTTTCTGTCATCATTTCTGCATTTACCCATCAAGATGAAATACTGAAAGAATTAAATAGTGATCAAACGCTCCAAAAACATAAACGCTGTTTAAATAAGCATTGTCACCTTACATAATCCAGTGTGGTCTACTAAAAGAACAACCTCTAGCCACTCTAAATAAAAACCTTCAAACTTCACCAACACACGGACAAAGCACTGGTATTTCCTCAGATTCCTGAACCTGATAATTCCCAGGACATACATTAAATTATTATTTTCCACTGTAATAAAAGATGTGTATGTATGGACCCCTCCATACATACACATCTATTTATCCATCCATCTATCCATCCAAAAGTGTCTCTGACAGCCAAGCATCCGCACCTCTGGGAGCTGACAAGTGTGCTGTGCGGTAGGGAGGAATGCCGGGGCCTGGGATTAGCAGGGCTGCCGGTCTGAGCTGGTGCTCCAGGGGGGCCGAGGGCTGAGTCTGGGAGGGTTAGTGTGGTGGGCACTTCACACGGGGAGGGTGGGGACCATCACAACATAGTCCACGTCTGCTAACATGTTCATCGGGGGCAGAGGACAAAGGAGAAGAGGAGAGGATTTGGGCAGCTCTTGTCAGCAGCCATGTCCTGTAAAAATCATCACTGTAAATATCTGATGACAACCGATGTTGACAAGTTGTGCCCATGGCAGGCCTCTCCATCTAGTTCATTGTCTAATGTTTATTTTCTGTTTCTGTTTTGTTTCCACAAGCCAGAGTCAGGCCCAAGCAAGAGAACATGCAAAAAATAGCCTTAAAGCTGCTTCAATATGGCACCAGGTCTTAAGCTTCATTTGGATGAGGTGACTATGTTGTCACCAGTAGACTTGCCAGAAATGTCATGTGTCAAGTCTTTCATGAAGGATTGAAATCAAAGCCCAGTGTGTCTTTGTTACCCAAAGAAAACCCTTTGAGGTCTTTGTTAACTTGAGCTTTAAATAGAGACCTTGCCAAAACAAGTTAATGGAATCATTTGGCATTTTCCTCCTTCCTTTTATCATCAAAGCTGCAACCACTTTGAAGGTTTTGGGTTTGTGGTGATCAAGCAAAATGTGTTAAGGCACAGTACCGATGTTATCACTGCGGACCACCCTGGCCCCCTCTGGACTGCCAAGGCCCCCTGCCCACGCACACACACACACACACACACACACACACACACACACACACACACACACACACACACACACACACACACACACACACACACACACACACACACACACACACACACACACACACACACACACACACACACATGCACACACACACACACAAACACGTCATGCACTGAAAATCACACACACTTGATTATTGAAAAGTTTGACTGTATCTGCACTGTATAGCATACCCATAGCATGGTGTGATACTGTACAGATACTCAACTTCATGAACAGCTTGAAAACAAGCCGCTTGGCCTTTCTAGGGTTTCAGAGGTCAATCAAAGCGTCAGGGATAGGTTGTACCTTGGCCTCCAAAGCATCACCATACCGCAGAACAGTAAATTTCCTCTTTTTACAACCCGCTTTCATCCTTTCGTTTGACAGCGATGTCATCCTATACTTTATCTGTTTCATCCTATATAATTGATACTCCAATAAACATAAGAGGGTATTAAAATAAAACTCAAAAATGGTCTGACATCTTATTTTAGGTCATCTTGATGTGCATGATGTGTTTTGGAGGCAACATAGCAGTCCTAGGACGGTGGATAATGTTTAAGGAGGAGTATTGCTTTCCACTCTGCTTCTCATGTCTGTTCCAGATTTCCAACATGGCCCCTGTGCAATCGGTCCAAAAGGTGCAATACTAGGGTGAGACAGAGGGGGCACTGTTTTCCTGTCTGACTCAGGGGTGGTGCGGGCTAAGGGTGGTGACAGCGGAAATCACAGTCATACGGATTTGCTATTGATAGCCCACAGAGCCCTTTATTCTCCTCTGTTTTGGTGCCACATTCCTATGGGCAGGATTTATGAAAACACCAATGACACCACGAAAGAGCAACAGAACGCCAGTACTCTTAGGTGGCTATTATTAGTTACAACTCTGCAGTGTAGTGGTAACTAGAAGTCTTGTTTTTACTGACATTGAGATTGTGTTGACTCACTTAGCCATGTCCTTTCTATTTGAAGATACATATTTATAACATTATCTATTGTGTAATACTTTGTCACTTTAATTTGGAGAATGTTTAAACAATTGTGGTTTAAAGGTAATTATCCAAATGATTTATATTTGAATTGTTTTTTACTCACCACTAATAAAGATAATAAGACTGCTATAACTGTAATGTGACAGGCTCGGTTTGCTACTGCCAGTGCCACTGCTCTCTGAAAACACCTCTTCTGTCTTCAGTATGGCTCTGCCTTGGAGACCTTGGTATTGCCCTACTTAAAAGAGGCCATTTTCTCTTGAGTGTCAGATTGTCAGATCAAATTTGTTCTAGCCCTGCCACATTGTTGTGGACACATCAGGTCTATTTTGATCAGGAGTGACCCGCAGGGCTGGGCACACATCATGGAGAGATGTGAGAGACAGGCGCGGTGTGAAAGCCAGATTGCTAGGCTCCTGTGTTTTCAGGCGCAATTCACACTTAGCGCTCAAGTGATTGCATTTACAATTCAATGTGATGCGCAGAAGCACCCGTCGGACAAGTGTGGCCAGTGGAGATGTGGACAGTGGGACTCCTGCATTGGTCAGAATTCCGTGGGTGTTTGAAGTGCCGTAGAAGGCGAGGTTTAAGAGCTCTGTATTTATCTGTGCATGAGGATGGGTAGTCTGTTTGGTACTACAGATGCCCCGTGGCTTTGTGCTGAAGTATGCACCGAATGCACTGAAGTATGCACTGAGGAGCATTTCACATGGTTAACGTACATAAAACAGAGGATAGCTACTAGATGTCTTTTTGTGGGAAAAGACCAGGATGTTTTCAGATGTTATACAGATAACCCCCCCGGGGCTGTGTTTACAAAAAAATAAATGACATTAAAGCCCACATATAATTATCCTCTGTTCTGAGTTCAGGTTTTAGGCTTATGAGGGGAAGCAGTCATAAAGACAGACCTGGGGTCCCTGCTGGTCTCAGAACATCTGCTCAGCCATTTACCCAGCTAATAGATCAGCCCTGGGAGGATGTGCAGGTGTTTCTGGCCCAGGCCAAAAAACATCAAAACCAGACTGGAGTCCAACTGCACCAGCACATATGATTGAGCTGGAATGACTCACAAGCTCTCGCAGTTCATAAAACAAGCATAAAGTTTGCTTAAGGTACAGGTGGGGGTATTTCTCTGTGTGCTCAGGAGAAACAAAACGTCAACCTTGTTTGGGAATACGGTAATTGAATGCAGATGGGGGAGTTAAATGAAAGAATTTTGCAAATATCTCAGTGGAATTCCTAATGGGAATGGGACAGAAAAGGAAATTAAAAATTATTCGAAGCAGATGGACTGTTCTTTGAGGTTTTTTTGGGGGGGGTAAATTTATTGGGGCTGTGAAAGAAATGTGTCTGTTTATTTTGCATTGCCATGAAATTAATAGCCTGCTGAGTTGTGCTGGTGTTACTTTATGACTGCTGTGCCATTAGTCATCATTTAGCCGGTATTTGTTATCGATTCATGATTTAGCTTGATTTATTGGTGCCTGTCAGCTTTGATTTGGAACACTACTTTCGATTCAGCACCTGGCCCCATTCCTTTCTTTTTTCAAAAATTTTAACTGCAAAGTTTTGATGTTTGGAAAACACAGTAATTTTCACATCATTACAGCGCAGGTTTTGGCCTCTGCTGTAGTGGTTTGCTTTATCCATTAATACCTTTCTCTACCATCTGCATTCGGTTCGTTATGTCTGCGTATCATTTGGGTAGCTCAAAAGACTTCAATTAGTGAGGTTTCAAAACGTCAACATGTTTCATAGCATATGTAACAATAATATTATAATATGTTATATAATATATGATAAAATAAAAACAAAATAGCAGCATAAGTAAAGCTAAATGGTAAGATGGTGATCAGACTGACTGATAAGGGGGTAGTGGCAAAGTGTCCTGCCCCTGGAAGGCAGTTGTTTTGGGGATGGTTGACCTGAAAGGAACCAATTGTGCCTGAACCTCCACTGCTGGTCAATGGTCTTCTTTCAAGAAAAAAGGTTATATGTAGTTCCATTTGGCCTTTGGATATGTTACTCCTGAAGGAAGTCCTGCTTTGTTTGAATTCAAGGCTTTGTTGGTGAGACAGACTAATGCATTAGCAAGTTGACGTGTGGCTTTTTGGCAGAAGGTTGTGGCATGCTGAACTCATTGCAGGGCTGAACCCTCAAATTCACCCTAGAATGTTAGAAGTGTTACCCATTCAACTCTGGACAATGGAAAAGATTTGTCTTCTGCCTCCACGACTGCTTATGACTGTTATTATCACCTATGGCACGTCCATCTTTGCCTTGGAATGAATTTCTGTGTGCATTTGTGTTATTGTACGCATTTTGTCACCAATTGTAAGGTCTCTTTAGCTTACAGGTGTACATGTGTGCAGAGTTATCATCAGCATTCTGACATTTCATCTACACTGTAAATGTTGTAACTTTATCTCTTCGTTCCAGGATTGATACTCTGCATATACTTCAGCAATGCAGCAGCTATTGCTAAGTTGCTTTAGATTATTTTTTATACCTCATATGAATAGTAGAAATGTGAAAACCACAGAGCTGGCATAGCAGCAGCAGTGTACTCTTGGTGTAAATACAAGCACTTGGGCATGGCGTGAGCTCGATATTAATCAGTTAAATGGAGAATGACTGGGGAAAATGGGCCTGATTATTACCCCACAGGGAAATGGATAAGTGCAAAAGCCTGAGCGCAATTGTGACAATGCTTCCTATTTCTGCCGGAGCTATGGGGCCACAAAACACGCCACACTGAGCCTTTTTTTCTGCTGCTCGCTTGGCCAGTTGGGATTTAAAAAAAAAAACAGATCCCCGCCGTCTCTTGCCTGAAAGATATTCCCCTCTGTTTTCAAAGGAGAACAAACTCCCTCTTCTCTCTGCTCTTGAAATCGAGCTCTCTAATGTTTGGCCTCAAAGCTGAAATGGAAGAGATTTTGTGTGAATTGTGAGAACAAAAACAATTCTCACCTAGAGGAAAAACAGAGCTGCACTGGGGTGTATCCTGTTGTTCTAGCAAATCGCACAATCTCTAGGCACCACTATCTCAAAAAGTATTAGCTCATCTACACTCCATTATGTCCGTTGTGTGCAACAGCTTTGTTTATCGGAGGCGACACAATGAGTGTATCATCAAAGTGAAAAGGCAGGAACATTACGAACATATTAGATTGGCAGTATAGCTCTGAAAAGAATCAATGTGTCTGTTCAATGGAAAGAAGGTGGAGAGGAGGACACAATGTACTGTTAGCTTGTAAGCAAACAATGAAAAGGAAGCTGAACATATGATACAACAAAAGGCTAACAGTAAAATGACACAATATATTTTCCTTACAAGAAAGGTTTAGCATCCCATTTTGTTAAACTGTCCACATGATTAAATGTGTTACAATCATGTCCAACATAGCATATTTTGCATGTCAGTGACAAACAAATAAAAGGACTCCTTTGGTATGGATGCTTAAAAGAAAAACACTAGCAATCCAACATTTATAGTATTTACCATTGTGTGTGCAATGATTTCCATTATGATGCACACATGAATCATTTGGGGATGTTTTTGCTTGTCACAATTGCATTTATATCCCTTGTTTGAATGTGCTTCATTTGTATCTGAAACTGGCAAACACTCCTAAAGTGCTTGATGTATGAAGAAAAGAAACAAACAAAATTCTCCCTTCACAGCACAAAAGACTTTTGTGTCTATTTGAAGCCTGTAAGCCGACACTTTGTAAGGGAAACAATTGCTTCATTAGTAATAGGTGAGATATTTTCAAAGGGCCTTGTCTGAGAGCCAGGAACACGGTAATAGGCTTCGGATTGTTGCTTGGATTTGAACTCAATTAAGTTCATGGCTGACAAAATCATTCAATGATAGGGCAACCTTGGAAACCTTTATGAGTTCTTGGCACAGGATGCCGGGGCATAAGTATGACCTCACATGCACGGGCCGAGTTCCATTAGTGTGTGAGATGATGTACGCCACTTTTATTGAGGGGAGAGCTCTAGGGAAAGTCCTTACCCACAAGGTATGAAATACACAAAATAAAATGCTCAGATACTGAGTTAGTTGGAATGCAAAAGCCAAGCTGTGCAAATGCCAGGAGTGTGTTTGCTGTTAACTTGTCTTTGAAGCCGATCTGTTGTAGTTCAGATGAGGTTATCCAGTATAAATATCTTAGTTTAATGTCATACCTTGTAGTGTTTCTTACTTATAGTACCAGCATAGCAAAATAGCTATAGGGGATGTTAGTGTAAGCTTTTTACTTGAGCAGAAAAACTTGCTTAGCTGGTTCTCAGGACTCTTCCTTGTGTGAAAATGCATGTGAATGCTGTTATGAGGAGACAAAAACAAAAAGTACACAAAGAGCCAAGTAGGTGAGATGAAAATACACAAAGCAAAAGTTTGTTTCTCCAAGAAGAAAGAGGATAGCTTGTCTTGAGGGCTTTCTTTCTTCGACCCAAGGATAAGGCTCTAATGTATCCAGTGTCTGTGGAAAAGAGAGTGCTCATGTTGAGAGAGAAGGAGCTCAGTCCAAAGGAGTAAATATCAGGCAGATTCATTCTTCTGGTCACTGAGCATACAGGAGCAACAAGTGCCTAGACTGTGACTTAAGCCCATGCATGTTTTCTTTAAGGCAGCTAAGGGTTGGATCTTAAAGGGCTGTGGAGTCGAGGAAGTACCATGTCAGGAGGGTTTTGTAAAATCCTTCTTGGAATTTGGTGGGTTACCCAGTCCAAAATGGAATGAGCTGCCTACCCCCTCCTTTCTCCCCGTCTACTCCCCCCATCGGGCAAGGAGCTCACTGAAATTGAATTGACATGTCAGCAGGAGACCAGTACTTCTTTGCTGTTCTGGATGCCAACATACTTAACCTTACCATTTTAAGCATTAGCTTCCACTGTTGGCACTCATGAGAAAGCAAGTCCTGGAAGCACTTTTCTCTCCCCCTGCACTTACCTCAGTTCCTCCCCTACCCCCACCACCCACACCTCCTCCCCACCCCCCAAAATAACGTTTTTTCTTTTCTTTTCCAGCTCTTTTGCCCACTTGGCAGTTATGACCATCACATGACCACGGCTGCTTTTGTTTTACATTGAAATCCACCCTGGTCTGCCTGGGTTTCATTTCCAGTTAAGTGCAAGACATGGTGGTGGTTAAGAGAAGGAGTGAGAGAGACAAAAAGAAAGAGAGCGAAAGAGAGAGAAGGAGAGATAGAAAGAGAGAGAGAGTGAGAAAGAGAGGAAGTGAGGGCGCGGGAGATGAAGTGGAGGAAACAAAAGGAAAAAGAAACAGAAGGCACGAGAACAACTACATTTGAACTGGGGGGCCTAATGTAGTCAGGATGGTATCTGTCACTCAGCTTATTGCATGTTGATGACTCAGGGCACTTCCAGCTGTAAGCAGCCCATGATTTATGGACACCAAGTGAACTCCTGCAGGCAAAAAAGCAAGTTGGAGATCAGAGCGGCAACAGGGCCCTTTTTTTGGCTCGAGACTACGCCTGCATGTTTTTTTTTCATTCATGCCAAACTGCTTTGCACGGCAATTAGCTCTGTCCTCATTTAGTCTACCCAGTCCCAGAGGGTAATGAAAGTCATATATCATCTTCAAGGCTGCTAATTATCCAGCTCAGTTGCAGGTAGGCTTTGTAACAGTGAGAAGGGCCTGTCGGCCTGATATTTATTGCTCGTCCAATAAGCGAGTAAAAAATACTCTCTTGAAAGGTTGCCCGTAGCCCCTGCCTCACATCCTTGACATACCTTTTTGCAAATGTGCTCATCAAAGGGGAAATGTCTTCATTCCACACAACTCATTTTTCATGCTGTTACCAAACAGTGAGCAGGAACACCACACAAGTGCGGAGAACCTGAGAAGGAGACACACTTAGTGTCAGCCCAGCCCTATTGATTTACATTTGGGTAGGGAACGCTTTCGACACAAGGGAACTGGAGCTAAATACACTTAGTCTGGGGAATAGGGCGTACAGCCGTGTATGACGAACCAAATATCATTAACTGACATATATGGTTGCATTGGACTTAGGCGCTTCATTTTGTAAGTGTTTACTTATAATGAAACGGGTAACAAACCCAGAAGAATGCTTTATTATCGATCCTGATGTTATAAACAGTAGTCTAGCTTTAAACTACACTCATCAACACTGTGACATTATACTGTGTGCTCATTTGTAGTGCAGATATTAAAACCTTTCACATGTTATGTTTTGATGCCTCATCCATGTACATTCCTCTTTTCTCTCAAGCGCTAGCAGGAGATATGTGAAGGGCGTCTCAAATAGAAATATTTATACGACCTCCGAATGCTTGAGGGTCTTCATACCCATATTCTGAAATCCAAAATGCATGGAGGCTGCAGCTCTGATTCTTGAGCCTCGGCCAACCATAGATTTAGTTTTTGGCTAATCATGGGGCAGACGTGGCCTACTGGTCAGGGTTTCGGGTTGGTAACCGGAGGGTGGCTGGTTCGATCCCCGACCAGTAGGAAAAATGTGGGCGGGGTAAGTGGTAGAGCACTGCTTTCCCATGCCCACATCCACTGCTGAGGTGCCCTTGAGCAATGCACCTAACCCCGATCACTGCTCCCCGGGCGCCACCAATGACAGCCCACTGCTCCGGGTTAGTGTGAAACATCACTTCACTGTGTGTGTGTCACTTCACTGGATGGGTTAAATGCAGAGGTGGATTTCAGCGTGTGTGTGTCTACACCACCTCTGCCATAGAGAGGACTTTCATGGCCTCATATTTAGATCATTGATTATTGCAGCAAGACAAACAGGTCTCCTCTGCTTAGAAAGTGGAAGAAATGTGCTCAACTTTACTTGAAATAAAAAGGGGTCGGGGGGATAAATGTAAACCTTATGCAGGCCAGACTTTTAATTCCATTCAGGGCGATGATGACGGTGTACACTGGTTCATCCTCGAGTGAGTGAGGGGAGAGTGAGATCCAGCCAAGCACCCGCTGAGCTGTCACCTCCGCGGCTGCTTCGTCCCCTCTGCCCCCAGCTTGGCACGAGTTAAAAAAGGAGAGTAAACCTCATCTGGTCTCCCGCATCGCTGCCGAGGCCATGAGCAAAAGATCATGTCGGGGGGAAGAAGAAGGGACAAGAGGGAGAAGAGGCAAGCAGAGAGAGGTTCGGGTGAGTATCAGGGAGAAGAGACTAATTGTCAAGGTTATGCCACGGGAGATGATTGATGTTGGGCTAGGCCTTTCTGTCAGGGCTGTCAGGGAGGCTGGAATGTTTAATGTTCTCATTATTGGTTGCGCTGTTGTGTATATTTCTCTGTCAGCGCCACGGACCCATCTGAACTGCCAAAGCACTTCAAAGGCCTGCAGGTCATTTATCTTCCTCCTGACGCTCCGAATGTTCAGCCTCAGCTGAGTGCCAGTGATTTGTTATGACTTGAGAGCCAGCTGACAGACAGGTCTTCTGTTAGAGACGGGGAGAAAAAAAGGATTCCTTTTTGTCACACTGTGAAAACATCAATGTTCCTGTAATGGGCTACAACTGTCAGTGGAGGCCAGCACCTGACAGTTGTGTGGTCTCACTAATTTGCAGCCCCGGTGACTTGCTTCCTCTGAGTTTAGAATTTGGTTATGGTGTCACATACAAACAGGTCACCATCTGTTGTTGGGTGCTGGAGGGGCCAGGGAGGAGAGGAAAAATAGCTATGCTAATTGAAGACACATCATCAACACACATATCTCATCTTCAAGAAATGACTAGTAAAAAAAAAAACAGTAGAGGAAAGCAAAGATGGAACATGCACTTGGGCTAGAGCTGAGGAGGGAATACGAGAGAGAGAGAGAGAGAGAGAGAGAGTTGGGAAGGGGGGGAAAATCAGATCTTTGTTTCCTTTCCCAGGCCATGACATGATTAATCGTTTTCTTCTGATCTAATTTTGGAACATGAAAAACAGCACATTTGTCTTCAAGAAAAATGATGTGCCGTACTGTGCAGATGGAAATTTCGAGCCCTGAAAAAGATTAAAGTGAAATTCCACTCCTTAGACCTAATCATGAGTTGTAGATTATTCTGTCGTTTTAACCAGATGGTAGGTTTGATTCATCAACCAGCCTCCTTATATTAATGAATACTAGACTGTTATATTTGACTTAGGTAAGTGAAATGTCTATCACCCTTAATGGACTGCCAGCAAACATAAAGTATGCAGCGCCGTACAGAGACTTTACTGCATTTTTTATGTTTTATACTCATAGAACATTTTGTTTGCCTCTATTTCTCATCATTGTCACCGTTTTGCTAAATATTTTCACACAGGAGGTGGAAAGAACAAACTTGTGTCCGTGGCTAATTTCCTCTTATAGGTCACAGCTATAACTCAGCAACTAAAAGCGTCACCGTGGGCAAGAGGGAACAGAGAACTCAATAGTAACTTGATTAAGTTCCCAGTCAACATGACTGCATACATGGCAGTATGTTAACCAACCTAATTATAGAAGGGTGGTGATAAAATGAGCCAGTGGAGGCTGTGACTCCTCTCCCTCTCCCCCCCCCCCCTCTCTCTCTCCCCCCCCCCACTCTCTCTCTCTCTCTCTCTTTCTCTCTCTCCAATCACATGGCCCCCAAGGCAGTGCCCTCCCCCCCAACACGCCAGAACAGTGCTCCTTCCATGTCCCCAACACACCCTTCTGTTTTTCTCCTCGTCTCTCTTTTCATTCTGTCTCTTATCCTCTCCGGAGCACAAAAACACACAGGAATCTCAGTATTATTCTTTTCTTAGCTCAAATTAGGTTACCAGATTAAGCCCCTATGACGAAACCTGCGCCACCCATATAGATAGCCAAAATAGCACTGGGAATTCTGTGGAATTTGTGTGATGTCTGTTAATATGGTGTGATGTGTCCTGGGATGTCCCGTGTTCTTAGTGCCATGTAGGGTTATTCTGTGGTGGCAGCAGCTCAAATACTTACAGATATATTATACAGATATTTGTACTGTTGTTGATTTAAAAATGTTCTTTTTTTTTTCAAATAATGTCCACTTCTAATGTTACTGTAACTTATGGCGCTAGTGAGGTGGTGTGGTTGCAGCTGAACAAGAAACCTCCAACTTTGTGCGTTTGCTGAAGCCAAAACTGATATTCTTCACTCCGTGCAACAGAGGGGAAGGTATGAGATATGACATTGGAGCTCTTCGGATGATGTTATGATGGAAGAGATGATGATGTCGACACCAATCAAAAAACTGGCTCGGTGTTATCATGCATGTTTTAAAAATTAGGAATTAGTTGGAACTTGTTTTCAGTGCCCTGTCAAAAGAGTGACATCTCTGGATTGACGCTAGCAGTCCTTCATTCTCTGCTTCATCAGTTTTAGTTAGAAAAATGATTCCTTTCAGAAACTCAAGGCGACAGGCCTTTGGATCGCAGTGATTCATCTTGCCCTCTGTATGTGAAGAATGAGACATTGCTACGCTTGTCTTATCTATTTAGATGTTGTTTGGCTTCAGGTAAATTTAGAAAAGGGCTGCCTGCTCTTCCACGCAGACCTGTGATTTGTTCTAAGTTGGAAAAAATGAGAGGTCCTGGGACACATAAGTCATCTTATTCTTTTAGCTGACTTCTACTGGCCTGATGCATAAACTGCATAAAAATGTAAAATGTTTTTTAGACAAAAACAATTCAGAGAGAGAGAGAGAGAGAGATCTGGAAAGCTGTATTTTTTCCACCAATACACAAGTCTATTCAACAATCCGTCAAGTTTAAATATGAAGGCATACCCCAAAAACTTTTATTCTTCCATAAAGCAGGAACAGAAGACTGAGTGAAAGAAGGACTGCACTGCCAACATGTCACACGCTAAATAGCTTTAAATTAGAGCCTGTATACGGCTGTTGGAGGCTACATTCATCATACTCAATGCTGCTCTGGTTCTTACAATTTTGGCAGTAAGAGCTTCCACATGCCAAGATTGTGCTGAAGAGAGAGCGGGGGAAAAATCGCAGGTTATCAGCAGAAGTTTACATGTCTTTAATCAGTCTGCAGTTAATTAGCAGCTTCCACACAATGTAGCCACAAGTCATTAATCATAGGAGCTGTGAGCAGTCAGCTCCATCTGAGTAACAAAAGTTTTGTTTTCCATGAAGGGCCTGAGAGTGGCTTGGCGTTGCCTCGCTTCGCCATTAGTGTGGAAATGAAAGGCTCTGTCAGGAGGCCTGACAGACAAGGCCCCACTGTTCAACTCCCTGTTGATCTCTGCCTGGGCTCCCTGCACAAAAGATGACTTCACCCCTTAAACAAAGCACATGCCTGTACAAACACACACACACACACACACACACACACACACACACACACACACACACACATACATATATTATACATTGATGTGGATTTTGTCTGCATACAGTGTTAGCCTCCAAAGGCAAAATATCAAGTCAGTTGATGAAGCTAAGTTCAAAACTACACAGTAACCCAACAAAAACACTACTACACTGGAAGAACCCTCGGTAGTGACGGTGGCTCTGAAATGAGTCAAACAGACCATGGCCATTTCCAATAAGGGTGCCAAGATAAGTCCTAATCCATCCCCAAAATCCTGACATGGGCGATTTCAATCTGGAATCAAGATGGGTAAAATGTGTCTGTCAATGTGTCTGTCTGGCATAGATAAAAATATCTTGGAATTTTTCAGTGGTTCCATCCAGCAGGAGTTATAAATCTATTCAAAGAGTAAAGGTTTCCAACTGCTATTGCTCCAGATGTTCCAACAGCACCATTTATTATTCCTGGTCAATCTATGGTCCTGTTCACACATGGCATTAACATCAATCTTGGGTGATCCAATAACAAGTGGACAAGTTTCTTTTTTTACCCTATGGGCAACTAGGAGGCATTGGAGAGAACACCAGCAGCACCGGTCAAACAGTGGCTTGGGAATGAGTTAGCGAGCTAGCAAGGTACAGGACAGGTTTTTCCCAGTCATTGGCCGCTGCGAGCTAAAGCTGTCTTGTCATTGTGGTTTGTATCAAATTGCCTTTGAATAGAGTAAACCGACTGAACAGTGTTTTACTCATTATTGGACATTTTGTCGGGATTCTGCCTACTTAGTGCGGTATTGGTTATTGACATCAATACACACTAGTAATGTATCTCTATTGGCTTTTCAAAATGTTTACACATTGTGGACAAAGCCAGCTTTGAGAACATACTTCCGCTTACGCAGAAGATGTCAGTTGAGTAGGCAGTCCTTCAATGTGGGCAGGACACACTAAAAGAACGTGGCCATATGCAGCTCAAACCACTTCCAAATGTGGTCTCGGATCTCAATGTGTCCTCAATGTGTCTTCAACGTGTCTCAATGTGTCCTCAATGTGTCTTCAACGTGTCTCAATATGTCCTCAATGTGTCTTGGGTGCATTCACAGCTCTCCACTTGTGATTGAATCAACCGAGACACATGTTAATGCCAGTTGTGAACACGGCCTAAAATAGGTCAAACAAGTCAAACAAGCTGAATGCAAAGCATACTGTACAAGCTAACCTGAAAGGTCTATTTCTATCTCAAAGCTACGTTTTACTATGTAGATGAATGAACACAATACTGATGAATGACGTAATGTAGACGTAGCCTACACAACAAGCAACTCCTCTGTTTGTGTTCATATAAATGATGTTTGAACAATGTGTCTATCACAGATGACTCAGATGAATTTCAGATCCTTGGGATCTCATGGGTTCTTTACCTGTGGTTTCAGAATGGCTACTGCTGGTCAGACTAAAGGTGACCAAGCGAAACCCTAACATTTTCAGAAGTGTTGTGGCAAGTGACAACACTGCAATTACACAGTTTAATAGTTGACCTGAAACAAGGTCATATTGTGATTTTTTGTCACACTGGGCTAATTTGTTTAATAAGCCATTAAAACTTGCTTGTTTGTGAGATATGATGTGTTTTTGTGGTGTTTATACAGTATGAGGTTACGCCGAGTAATTGCAACATTCAAACCAAGCCTTTCTTCATCTGTGCCACAGGGCTCCTTCAGGAGATGTGTATGTGAATGTTAGATTGCATGACAGAGGGATCCTGAGGCTCTCGTTAAATGAACAAAAAGTGGCATCCAGTGAAAGATTGTTTAAAGTCATGGCTGCCAAGGCTTTATGCCTATCATTTATCTTGTTACTGATACATCAAATTCACTTCATAGCTCAAGTCATAAAAATGTATGAGAATGTAAATGCTTGAGTGACCCATTCATCTTGTTTAAAGTGGCAAATGTAACATGTTCCTCATCCAGGTGATAAAGTTAGACTTCACACATTTGTGAAGGATTCATTGTTGATGGCAAAGTGTTCTGCATGTCATTATGATGAGAGAAGGGTATGCAAACGGATACCTGCGATGTGGAAATCACTCTCAAAGGCCTCCAAGTCAGGTGTCAGAGGAGTGACTGTATCATCACTTTGTTTTGTCAAGTTATTGAAGTTATATGAAGCATTATGCTGATGAACGATGGTTTCCAGAAGACCTTGGCAATGAAATGGGAACATTTCAAGCCAACACATTTAATTTCAGGTCAGTTTTTTGGGATTGTAACACAAAGAGGCAAGGCTGAGGTGGATATTTAATTTAAGATACTGGCTAGATTCATGCAGGTTTGAAGAAACCTACTTCTATGTGCTTCTTCAACACAACCACCCACTGACCCTGTGGAACACACACACACACACACACACACACACACACACACTCACAAGCAGCCTGGCACAGTGAGGAGTTTATTCGGCCTGTCACCGAGGGGAAGTGATGAAGTAATGATTAATATGGGGGATGTTTAGAAATGTAAATCCCTGTTGCAACACAAATAAACCAAGGGGGTTTCTTGGGATGATTAAACACACATTTCACAGTTGATTGAGCATGCAGAAAGTCATCCATTTCACCCTGTTA
The DNA here is from genome assembly GCF_963457725.1 of Sprattus sprattus. Lineage (NCBI taxonomy): Eukaryota > Metazoa > Chordata > Actinopteri > Clupeiformes > Clupeidae > Sprattus > Sprattus sprattus. Next base: position 27,091,547 of record NC_137910.1, read on the forward strand.
CCTCCTCCCACCTCTGTAAACACTGATGCGGGCCTCTTCTAGTGAAGTATATGACCATCATCACCGTTTTATATGCGCATGCAGGCCATTGAAGAATGGCTGCCTCAATTTATATAACCACTGGGATCTGCTGATTAGGTAATTTATATGGAGGCCAGGTTTATAACTGCTAACTTACCATCATGTCCCGCAACAATTATTTCAGAAAATCCCTGCTATTAAAGCAGACAGTAAATTCACAATTTTTCTTTTGCTTTCATTGAAAAAGCCATAACCTGGAATCTGATTTTCTATAAATCCTTTTTATGAAATAGGGAGGAATTACATCATAAGAGAGACTTTCCAAATTGATCCATTTGGAGAACCGTGACACTTTCCCCCCACAGAGGAATTTGCACAGCCAAAGGTCTTTTTAAAGTTACATGTTCATAAAGTATGGCTAAGTACAAGAGACCTTTAGGAGAGGGGTCAAGGACAAGTGCACCCATGGGGAGTGTTAGACTCTCGTTCTGACATTTTTGTGGAGATACAGTAGAAGAATTCAATTAATTCTCCCTCACAAAGCCAAGGCACATTTGCACACCACATGTTTCACAAAGCACATAATGCTATATTACGGATTTTGTCAGATTTTTGTGTCAGTTTTTTAAAGTAACACACTTCATTTTGGCTAGAGTCTCACCAAAGCTCAGTCATGCCCTTGCGTACATATTAATGGGCCATTCTACCGAATTTGTGTAATATGCAGTCCCTCAACAATAAAAACTATTTACAAAACAATTAGGTACTTAGGCATAGATATTTAATTAGAAAATGTTATGGTCTATATAAACCCAATGCATTACATGAGATAGTGATAAGCTAAATATATACAAAATCATCATTTATAGGGTACTTTCTATTGGGAAGTAGCTGTCCCCAACCCTGACATCTAAATTTCAATGCCTTTAAATTTTTTTCAATTTTTTTCAATTTTTTTCAATGATTTAATTTCAAAGATCTTTATGATTGGGTTGAAACAGAACTTGGAATATTTAGATTTATTGTGGGTTTAATTTTTAAATCAATTTACTATACTCAAAAAAATCATGTCCCTAGTTTTCATGTCACTACCGAAACACAGGAGTTTTAGTCCATTGGCTGAGCCTGTGTTTTAGCCACGACTCTGCATTTTTGACCATGCAGTGACACTGCATCTCTGTCCCTCATGGTTGAATGGTAAGTAGCTAAATCCCATAGTTTTTATATAAATGTGTTCCAAAGTCTGAAAATCGACGTGTAACCTTAAGAATTGTCACTACCGAAACGCATGTTTTCTTCAATTAAGTAAACCTTTTGGGGTGTCATGGAAAATCTTATGTTTGTATGTGTGTTCACCTCTTCAAAGATGTGTTTGCAAGCCGTGTGCTTGCTAGAATTCTTTATTTATGCTTAAAGTTAGCTAGAATTGTCACTACCGAAACAGTCACTACACTGCAAAAAATCAGCTTTCAAAAACAAGAAAAAAAAGTAATAAAATGGTGCAAACAGGCCCGGTTCTGAATATGGAATCAGATCAATGCCATAAATATTTTGTAATCTGTAATATAGATTTTGTATCTGTAACATATATTTAGTATCTGTGAAACCATCTACACTTTCAAAACCTATCTACAGATACGGATTTCAAATACGAAATGTATCTACACTTTCAAAAACTATCTTCACTTTCAAAATGTATTTACAGATACAGATTTCAAATACGAAATGTATCTACACTTTCAAAAACCATCTACACTTTCAAAAACTATCTTCACTTTCAAAATCTATCTGCAGGTACGGATTTCAGTAACGCATTACGGATAGGGATACGGATTTCTGTTACGAATTACAAAATCTTTTTGGCACTGTTTTTACAGCCTTTCTAAAGAGCCAATCAGCGCTTTTGGCAGATTTTCTAAAGCGCCAATCAACACATTGTATCCTGTACTGACTAGCCAATCAGCGCTAGCTTGCTGGCAACTGTTGGCCCGCTCATTATTCAATAGTGATAATAACCTAAATCTGCCACCGCTCTGCCTAGGGAGAGATCTGGGGTCTCCCCCGCACGGTTTGAATACAATTCGGTGTACGAACGCCGTGGGGGAAGTTAAACAAGCATGCCTTATGTCTGGCCCAAAGGCCTGATGAACACCTGTACTATTTAGTTAATCTTAGGCTCTGGCGATTCAGAGATCGCTTGGCTGCAGAACGCATTGTAACTAAGAAATTGGTCTCATACATCTCTTCCACTGAGACGCTAGAAAACTCGCTTCCACAAAAAAATACACAATAAAACGTTTTCAAGGACTTCAGAAAATGGTTACAAATAGCCTACCCCAAAGTGCCATGAAAAGAAACGAAAATGACATTGCAAGGTGGTTTTGAAATCAGGCTGGTCATTATCCAGCTGTTGAGGATGTATATGCACTTAATGGTATACCCCCAGCATCACTTTGCATGTGTCTGGAGAACAAGACAATAGCAGTCTGTCTGCTAAATGTTCTCATCGTGATAATGGGTCATATGAATACGGTTCATGGTTAACTTAATTAAATGTATTAATAGGAGATCGGTCACGAAAATGCTAACGTTAGCTTTCGTTAGCTACCAAAGCAGATCCTAATATCTTCCATACAACGACAAGGGTCTTTGAAACAGGTGGAACGAAGTGTGGAGTGAAAACCACTGACTATGATTGTGCGTTTTACAATGACTTTATTAACAACTCCAAATATAGGACTTCTTACTTGTGCCATTTCTCTGTCTCTGATCCATGACTGCTGCATACACCGCTTCACTCAACTTTCCCAGTTACCAGCAAGCTAGCGCCGCTGATTGGCTAGTCAGTACAGGATACAATGTGTTGATTGGCGCTTTAGAAAATCTGCCAAAAGCGCTGATTGGCTCTTTAGAGAGGAAGTAAAGACAGTGCCAAAAAGATTTTGTAATTCGTAACAGAAATCCGTAACTCGTACTTGAAATCCGTATCCGTTTCTGTATCCGTAATGCGTAACTGAAATTCACATCTGCAGATAGATTTTGAAAGTGAAGATAGTTTTTGAAAGTGTAGATAGTTTTTGAAAGTGTTTCGTATTTGAAATCCATATCTGCAGATAGATTTTGAAAGTGAAGATAGTTTTTGAAAGTGTAGATAGGTTTTGAAAGTGTAGATGGTTTCACAGATACAAAATCTATATTACAGATACAAAATCTATATTACAGATTACAAAATATTTATGGCATTGATCTGATTCCATATCTGAAGGGGTAGCAACGGGAGCAATTGCACCCGGGCCCGTGTGGAGGGCCCGTTCTATTTGATCCTTTCTGATGTACCGAGTGTGTCTCTAACAGCACAAGATGAATCTGTGGCCTGTGCAACGCAATCTCCCTATTGGCTGTTAACGATTTATTTTTAAAAAATGTATCAAAACACATGTATCACGCCCCCCTCCCCCCGTGGGAAAATCGCGACGCAGGCTGGTTAGTTAGACTCCTTTACGCGAGCCTCGCAGCCTGCATTCTATCAACGAATGTTACGAGATGAGGTTACTAAAATATTCTGCATGTCTACTCTGTTTTACAGTGCTTCCCAAGTAAAGGTTTGAAAAGAACTTCAAGCTTCAGACTTTCTGTTAGGGAAGCTGTCATCTATCTGCAGAGCAAATGTCAGGCTCATACAAAAACATTAACGTGAATTAATTGATGCTAATACCTAGCACGGTGTCTATAGGATTTCCCATATACGTTTGCATTAAGCTAACGTATTTTCTACCACAGTAAAACATGCAATACTATGTGATTGTTTTTAGAAAACGAATGTTACGTGATGAGATTACTAAAATGTAGTCTGCATGTCTGCTCAGTTTAACAGTGCTACCCAAGCAAAGGTTTGAAAAGAACTTCAAGCTTCAGACTTTCTGTTAGGGAAACAGCTTTCTATCTGCCAAGCAAATGGCAGGCTCATGACAACACGCGCAACCTTTGGGAGCATGAACTGCACTGAGTTTTTGCGCAACAATTAACCCCAACCTGAAGCAAGCAGCCGCCTTTAGTAGGCTAAAATGTCGGGACACAAATCCGGTTCGCTAAAGAGAAAGGAAAGTAAACGGAGGAGCGAATGTACAAAAAAGGAGGCAGAAAATGCGAAGAGAATTTATACATCTTGGCTGAGTAGTAGGCCTAGTAGACAAACGGCAGAGGATACGGGCCCTGAGACAGATGTTGGCGCATCCACTAGACTGTCTGCGTTGGCTGTGTTGTCCATCGAAAACCGCACGGCAAGACAAGTGGATTACAGTGACATAATCGCCAGATTTGCTGCGGCCAAGACACACGACGCATACAGTTTTAAGGTAGGGCAATGGGGAATCAAGACAGTCCGCTGCGGCTGCATGCTTTCAGTTCAGTTGTGTTGATGTTGTTTAATTGATCGGATATAGACTAGTTTTTTTTTTGCGGGTGAGGGGGGGGGGGGGCTGGCTGTGCGATGTTGCACCCGGGCCCAGGATAGCGCCGGACCGGGCCTGGGTGCAAATATTGCTTAAAATAAGCTAAATTATCTGCCAACAGAACAGGAAGATTTGACTTACTAAGAGTTTCAAAAAACAAGTTAAAATAGCTAGCCTCAAAGAACCCAAATATATCTTAAAACTAGTGTGGCCAGACTAAAAACAAGTACGTTTGTCAAAATAAGTAGGAATTATTTTCTCAAAATATAGGAAATTGTGCTGAAATTTGGCAAATGTTAGCACCATACTCTTGAAATGAGCCTTTATAAGGCAATTTATCTTGAAATCAGTACAACTACACCTAAAACAAGTATATATGCCTAAATTAAAAACAAATAAGAATTATTTCCTCGAAATGTAGAAAAATTTGCTTGTATTCAGCAAATGACAGTAACACCATCTTGAATTGAGGCTATATGCTAGGCAATTTATCTTGAAATAAGTTCAACTTCTCTAAAAACAAGTGCATTTGCCTAAAAACAAAAAAAATTAAGAATTATTTTCTCGAAACGTAGAAACATTTGCCTATATTCAGCAAATAATAGCACCATCATCTTCGAATAAGGCTGTATGTTAGACAATGTATCTTGAAATCAGTAAAGCTATACTAAAAACAAGTAAATTTGCCTAGAATTATTAAGAATTATTTTCTCAATATCTAGGACAATTTGCTTAAAGGTGCATTAAGGATTAATAGCTATTCGCTAAAGGTATGCTAGCAGCTAAAACTAACGAAATCTCTTGAAATGTGCTGACTTTGACATTATGACAAATTAATTACTCAACGACTGTCCTCACATTGTCAAACATCAATCATGTGCAACACAAGACTAAGCAAGACGGCAAATAAGCTACTTACTAGATCGGCAGAAGGTAATCAAAGTCAGGTCGGCGGGCATCGGCAGGCAAAACTACAGAAGGCAGTTATATGCCTATCGACCCTGCTATGCCATTGGCACGGACGCAATTCTCCATATTAAAAGTCATTGTAGCGCCCCAATTTTTTTTAAGCTGTTATTTTAAGGTTAAACTGCTTATCCTAACCCTAATCCTGAAGCATAATTGTGCCTTTAAATTCAGCGATTTTGTTATTTCATTTATTAGCTTCATTTTTGGGCTTTTTTGCATTTAATCAGATAGGACAGTAGTGTGAGACAGGATGCTGGCTGGAGGGAGGGATTGAGAAATGACTGCAAGTAGGACTCGAACCTGAACTCTTACCTTTATGCCCATCATCAGACCCATTCATGGTGCAGGGTTGCTACTGCGTGTGCCACAGCTCCTTCCCTAAAACAGTCATCTGTTGAGGATATTGACATTTTTTTGGAGAGTTTTGAAGTTAATGCAAATGTGCAATTGATCATGGAAATAATATAGATTTTGCAGATAGCACAAAGAATGCTTCAAATAATTTTTAATTAGTAACTTCAACCTAGACACAGTTGCTATGGTAAAAACAGCTGCGAATGCTATCTGCACAATCTCTATTATCTCAATGATCAATTACACAAATGCATTGACTTCAAAACTCTCCAAAACAAATACCAATACCTTCAAGAGATGACTGCTTTAAGGTTGGAGCTGTGGCGCAAGCGGCAGCAACCCTGCACCATGAATGGGTCTGATGGGGACACAGGTGAGAGTTCAGGTTCGAGACCAACTTGCAGTCGTTTCTAAATCTCTCCCTCCAGCTCGCTTCCTGTCTCTCTCTACTGTCCTATCCGATTAAATGCAAAAAGCCCAAAAATTAAGCTTGAAAAATGTTAATAAAAAATGTATTTGTCCTAGATATTGGGAAAATATTTCTTATGGTGTCTAGGCAAATGTTCTTGTTTTTAGTGTAGCTTTACTGATTTCAAGATAAATTGCCTAGCATGCAGACTCATTTCAAAAGGATGTTGCTAGCATTTGCTGAATATAAGCTCCTTCCCCTCTATATTGAGATAATAATTCTTAAATATGTTTGGCATCTAGGCCAATGTTCTTGTTTTTAGTGTAGCTTGACTGATTTCAAGATAAATTGCCTAGCATGCACACTCATTTCAAAAGGATGCTGCTAACATTTGCTGAATATAAGCAACTTTCCCTACATATTGAGAAAATAATTCTTAGATATCTTTGGTATCTAGGCAAATGTACTTGTTTTTAGTGTAGTTTGACTGAGAAGGATAAAATGCTTGAAATAAGAAACTCTGACTTTGACAAAGCAGTTTTGTACTGTACTTTTGATCAAACTGCCTTATAATAATGGCAATTCTAGTTTCAAGCATTAACATGCTCAGAACCAGTAATAAAATCTCAGTAACAAGTAATAAACCCTTATTAAGATAAGTTAGGACTGAAACGCTTGAAGCAAGTGAAATGTTCTAACACAAAAAATGCCTGTAAGAAGTAATAACTTGTCAGACAAAAAACAAGCATACATTGCCTTGATTAAAGATATTTTATCTTACTAAGATTTCACTTTTTGCAGTGTACCGAAACATTTGGTAGTGACCAGATGATTTTGGTAGTGACCAGATGATTTTGGTAGTGACAAAATGAAATGGTAAGTAGTTCAATCCCATAATTTTTTAAATAAATGTGTTGTGTGGACTAAAGGGTGGCCCAGAGCACCTGTTGGATGATTTTGGGAGAGAAATGAACATCCATCCAACAGTGCAGTCACTACCGAAACAGTGCAGTCACTACCGAAACAGATAAATTGAACTTGAAAATTTCTATGGATTTCATTGTGAAAACCTTCAAGAAATATTTGTAAAAATACTCTTCAGGGAAGGGAAGGAAACACAATCTGAACAGGTCAATAATAATACTTTTTTACTATAGTAAATGTGATGTTTCGGTAGTGACAATTTTTGGAAGAGGAAAAACATTCCAACTCATTCTGAAAATACAATATAAAACTTGACTGTTCTTTTACTAGATATGTGTACTTTAGATATGGTACAATATACATACGAACAAAGTTTTGGGAATAAACCATAAAAAAATTCAAAATATATCCGACATGACTTTGCATCAATTCGGTAGAATGGCCCATTAATATGTAATATAGCCTATATTGACCCAATCATGTATATGCTTTGACAGACAATAGAGTTAATACAGAGCAACACTTATGAAGGTGAAGGCTTTCAAATGCCTCTAAAAATGAAAAATATATGGTATTTTCAATGTTGGCATTGGCCACAGCATTTGCTAGACTGGGCTTACAGCATTAGTTGTTATCATTTTTATGGTTTTCAGATGACCTGATGGAACAAATTCCTATATCAACAACTCATTGTGAAATGATCTCAAAACATGTAGTGCATATATTTTCATTTCATGTTGACGTAGATGGTCATGTGACGGAGATAAACATCATCCCTGCACTAGCCAGACAAGCCATTCAGTATGTAGTTCTAGTTGGTCACTAAACCCTGTAACTCGGTGAAGACATCATCAAAGAAATCACCAAAATACATCAGTTGGCAGGCTATAACTAACTTTTAGACGTGCCAGCTGTGGGGTAGTTGATATTGTCAGTTGTATGTCAGCTAATTAGTTTGCTAGTTTAAGACAAAAACTTACTGCCTCTTTAGAAGTCTGGCACAACCTTTACCTCAGCTTTTTGCTGGGACTAGTCTGTAATCCTTCAGCTTTGAAAATGATCGATATATGAAACCTTTCCATGCCCTGAATGTATTCATTTTTAATGTGATTAGTAATGTACAGTAGGGGTGGGGGAAAAATCGATTATTCGATTTTAATCGATTCTCTCTAAAACGATTCTGTCTCGATTCAGAAAAGTTCATAATCGATTTTGTAATTTAAAAAAAAATTTTTTTTTTTTTTTTTTTTTTACACATCCATTTTATGTTGAAATGCAAGCTGCATCGATTATTGGATTGTTCATAGAAAGTCAAAATTGTGACAAGGAAAAGCTTTTTCTCTCATAAAAAATAGAGAAGGTAATTCATCTGTTGATTTTCTTTAATTATCAAACACAAAGTAGGAAGTGTAGCAAAGACTAAGTAGCAAACTCAAATGTTTTAAAAGTCGAAATGGATTGATAATCGTGTTATCGGTTTAAAATTGATAATCGTTTTTTTTACACATCCATTTCATGTTGAAATGCAATTATCGATTGATTATCGAATATCAATTCGAAACCGATAAAACGATTATCGATGCATTTTGACTATTGAATCATTTGAGTTTGCAACTCAGAGTCTAAATTGAAGAAAATCAACAGATGAATTACCTTCGCTATTTGCTTTATTAGAGTAAAAGCTTTTAATGGTCACAATTTTGACTTTCTATGAGCAATGCAATAGTCGATGCAGCTTGCATTTCAACATAAAATGGATGTGTAAAAAAAAAAAAAAAAAAAAAAAAAAATATATATATATATTTTTTTTTAAATTACAAAATCGATTTTAAATCGATAATCGATTTTAAATCGGATCGTTGACCTCTGAATCGATTTCGAATCGTGAGGTGCCAAGAGATTCCCACCCCTAATGTACAGTATGTGAATTCATCACATTTATTAAATTGTATTGAATAGCTCTCTTTAGTCAAACCAGATCTCACAAGACTTTACAAGACTAGACCCACACTATGCAGAGACGTGATGAATCAAAGTTTCCATTGCCAATACGGAGAAGAGTCATTCCATGGGGAAACCTTTCTTCTCAAGTGTGCATGACTTTATCCATACAACTTTTAACAGATCCAGTGGCAACCTCTATGCTAACCTCCTTTGCCGCCACATTTGTTGTGACTATATTTCAACACTGCATCACCTTCTAAACCACTCCCATAAGCTGGATGATTGGCTCTTTATAAAATGTACTGGGCTCTCTTACTAGTGATGGGCTTCCAGACCAATTCTAGTGAAACCTGAGCTGGCAAGGAGTAGTCTTGCAATAACAGGCTACCAGAACTGGGGAATGAGCTCTGTGCCAGTCCCTGCTTAAGAGCATCAGCTCCCTGAACTAGCCTCTGGGGTTTGCTCATTACAAGACAATGGTTAGTACATTTGTAGATTTTATCTCTGATGGAAGGTGCTTTCTAACTGCAGCACTGATTTTCTCGGAAGTGCCCACTCTCACAATGACTTTAGGATTGTGTCGCCCTTCTTCTCTGCTGCTGAATTATAGCCAATCAAAATAGTCCACTGCTATGTTTAGCCTCTCTGCTGCCTGTGCATGCTACCCCTTTTGAAGACATTTTAGATTTTAAATTTGCTGGAGAGATGTAGGCTACATCACGGCTTACACCTTCATAAACAAGTAAGCTACTATTACGGGGTTTTGTCACATCAAGAATGAGAGGTATGTAATGTTAGCCTGAGGGCCTTGGGCTCCAACACTGTCAGGGCCAGCCCTGAGCTATGGAATATAGATGTGTATTTAGCAAATATTAATACATACAAGTGACAAGCACATTCTAGGAATTTGAATTTCTTGTCCCGAGAGGTTAATTATGACTAAAAGACAAGCGAGAGGAGATATCTTTCTTGTGTCAGAGTCAAACAAACTCTCTCTTTGGGTTTGCTTTCAACAGAGCACATTGTTCCTTTAAAGTGCACCTGAAGTGACACTGTGATTTCAACCATAGCACAGCCTGCCGTACTATAGCCCTACAGAGGGAGACCCTCCACAACATGCCATCATACAGAATGCCTAAATGGATTGTTCATAATTAGTCTCTACAAATTACTCGTAGCAGAGCTGTTTTACGCTGACTGGGGTTGACTGATCCTGACTTACACAAGACCTGCTCTCACTGTCAGCATGAAGAGTGCAAATGCTTGTCCTATGTACGCGTCTGCACGATGGATGTAATGTAAGGTGCAATTTCCTCTGAATAATTCACTGAGTTATGTGTGTGCTTTTGCTAAAGCCATCCATGACTGGTCCCTGTATGTGATAGGAAGAAAACTGTACGCCTCACAGTTTAAAATACAGAGAGGTCATACAGCAGCTTCAGATAGGCTACTATATATGAATGTACACTCACTGAGCACTTTATCAGGAAAACTATACTCATACTAATACTAGGTAGGGGCCGCCTTTGCACTCAAAACACACTCAATTTGTCATGGCATGGATTCCACAAGAAAAACATTCCTTTGAGATTCTGGTCCATGTCGACATGATTGCATCAAGCAATTTCTGCGGATTTGTCAGCTGCACATTCATGCTGCGAATCTCCCATTCTAGCACATTCCAAAGGTGTTCCGTTGGATTCAGACCAGGTGACTGGGAAGGCCACTGAAGAACATTGACCTCATTGTCGTGTTCAGGAAAACCAGTTTGAGATGACTTTTGCTTCGTGACATTGTGTATAATCATGCTGGAAGTAGCCAGACAGCCATTCATCAGACCAGCCTATGTTTTCCAAATGTCAAATGTCTAGTTTTGGTGAGCTGGTGCCCACTGCTGTCTCAGCTTTCTGCTCTTGGCTGACAGGAGTGGAACCTGACGTGGTCTTCTGATGTTGTAGCGGCCCATCCGCCTTGAGGTTCAACGTGTCGTGCATTCTGAGATGCTTTTCTACTCACCACAGTTGTACAGAGTACTTATCGGAGTTACCCTAGCCCTTCTGTCAGCTTGAAGGAATCTGCTAGTTCTCCGCTGACCTCTCTCATCAACGAGGCATTTCCGTCCACATAACTGCAGCGCCCTGGATGTTTTTTTGTTTTCCACACGATTCTCAGTACACTCAAGAGACTGCTGTGCGTGAAGATCCCAGCAGTTACAGAAATACTCAAACCAGCCTGTCTGGCACCAACAATCATGCCACAGTCGAAATCACAGAGGTCACATCTTTTTTTAACTGAAGCTCCTGACCTGTATCTGCATGATTTTATACATTGAACTGCTGTCATAGATTGGCTGATTTGGTGATTGCATGAATAATAGCTGTTCAGGTGCTCCTAATAAAGTGCTTAGTGAGTGTACGTATGTGTGTACGTATGTATATGTGTGTATGTGTGTGTGTGAGTGCCTGTCTGTACTTGACCCTGCATGTGGATTTGTATGTTTTAATATTTGATGCCTGATTTATCTTCAATGTTCACAAGGGAGAACCATTATAAAATATGAATGGCTTTCCTTCTGCAAATGTTTGCTTTTGTCAGTCTAAATGCCAGTTCAAAGAGAAATGCGGTCATTCTGTTCAGAAGTCCAGTCTTTGGTGTGCAAACAAAAGCACCATTACATTATTCATTAAGGAGTCATTTATACTCCATTTCATAGAGACCGCCAATCAAAAGGCATTGTTGTGTCATATGACATATACTCAGCGCTAATGTTTAACATCTCTGGTGGGGCTTTCAGATATAAGATATGGTGTGCAGTTATCGCCATGCTGTATCAAGCAAATCATCTTGAAAGGATATGTTTACCGTGGGGAACACTTGCTGAATTGTTTTGGGAGGTATATGTACCACCTATTCTCATTTGTGGTACTTCTGATAAAAAATGTTATCAAGGTTTTCATTGTAAACACAGGCTGGGTTTACATTTTGTTTAGCCTTTGTGAGCCACACAAAGCTTATGGATGTATAATAGAGTGCGTGCTCAGGCACACGTAACAGAGAGGCATTTAGATAGAGTGGAAGTGCTTGCATGCTTATGCCAGTAATCAGTATTAAAGCAATCTTTCTCTCATCTTATATCCACTGTGAGAGCTGGTATTGACAGCTATGAACAAAGAGGAAATAAATAATGAAGTCTGCTCCAAACTGTGAAGTGGATTTGAGGTCTGTGAACTTCAAAGATATGACACCAAGGTCAAAATGTATCTCTTTATAAATGACTTTGTGCAGCTGGGGCAGCTTAATTAAAACCAAATTCATATAATAACAATAATGAGACCACATATTTTATTGTCTGAAAAATATCACCAAATGTGGAGTCTTGTGAGGTAAGATTTGATTTTGTTCATTGTGAGGGTACAGTCTAGAGACAGCTTGTTACAGTTGGGGTATTGAATGCCATTGAGAGCTGATGGGAACCAAATGTCTTTCGTAAATCTGCCCTAATCGGAACAAAGGCACTAATCAACTTTACCTTTTTCCTGCAAGACCATCTAAAGAGTAGTGCCTCAGGGCTAAGAACGTGAGGACAGATTACAGTCTGGAGACAATGTGTGGAAAAGACTAGAAACATGTCGTCATTGAACGTCAACCAGCCTGTTCCTATCAGCTTTTTTTGGTAAGATACACTCCTAACTTGCAATTTTAACCACAGACTTTCAACACTCCTTCAAGGCATTTGAGTTGGTTTATTCATTTCAAATACCATTACTGCTGCAATCCTCTCCACCCATATTTATTCAGTGTTTCACCATAGTTGTGTGCAGATGGATCTGTTCATTTACATTTGGTGATGTGAAACTACCACAAGGGTAATACTGCACATGCAGTGTATGCTGCTTTAGTGAATTGAAATGCTGATGGAGAACTTGAAATGCATTCTTTGAGTAGGAAAACCATCGTCACATACAGTGTTGTTATACAGAGAGCTTAATTACACTAAGAAATGAACTGCATGCAAAGACATGTAACACAGCTGTAATGTAATTTGTGTTCTGCTGAGAGAAATCACCCTGGTTGTCACTGTGGCACTCCGGATAGTTCAGCTCATCTTGTTCGGTGTGCAGCCTGATATTATTTTAGCATGACAGGTCATTTTACAAATGACCCACTCTCTGTGGCATTAGCCGTTGGTTCTCCCAGCGTAATATGAGCACATTTGATTTCTTAACTTTCGAGGCTTCAGTTTGTAGCAAGATGGTGTCGTTTTAATTCTCTGCTGCTGGCTGCTTCAGATGAGAATTCCAGGTGTGTTTCATGAGCTCTATGTTGAGTTTCAGATACTTTGCGCGTTGAAAAAGCACTTTTGGTGGAGGATTTGGCTGCTATCCCAAAAAAAGTAGTATGCATATCACATGTTTTGCGGTGGTTGGTGGTGCTATTTTAAAATCCACTAACTGAAAGGCTTTTCATTGGAAAGCAAGCCAGAAAGGAGATATGTTCCATAAAGAGACCATTTATATGAGGCCGTGCTGGGGACCAAACCAAACAAGTGGCCTGGTTAATAACTCACACCCAGACACCAGCTGCCCCACATTACACGTGACCAAAATATGAACGATGCAATGCTTCTGAATGTCCCATTTTTTATTTGTGTTTGTTTGAAGGGGACTTACTTCATTGTCTCTATAGATGGTGTGATCATTTATGTCACTCTTAGACAGGGCCGGCCCTGACGGTGTTGAGGTAAAATTAGCTGAGGTAGCAAAAGTACATTGGAATAAACGCACTATTCTCCAGTTGAAGGAGGAACAATGTTTTGGTGACTTTATTAGTATTGAAAAAATTGATCCCACCGTGAGATTATTATTCTGATTCCTACTGATGTGAATTGCTCAACATAAATGTTGACTCACAATGTGTACGTGCTGTAATTGTTGTTTATTGCATTGCATTGCATGAAGTCGTATCTTCAGTAAGTCTATGCGCCATCCACAGGCTAATATTACAAACCTCTCATTCTTGCTACGAAAGACACCCATATTAGTAGCCTTCTTGTTTATGAAGGTGAAAGCCTTGATGTAGCCTTCCTCCCTCTAGACCCCAGCACAGTAAATCACAGGTTTGATTGGTTAGACATCCTGTCCCTTTGCAAATAGACATTAGCGAACCCTCCAAACCCTCTTCAGAAGGGGTAGTGTGCACATTGGACTGTTTTGATTGGCAACGGCCTACGTTGCCAATGCCACAGGCTGCCCCTGCCGTATCTAACAGTCGAGAAGCTTTACAATGGGATGGCGTCAACTTGGGTTGCCATGGAGTGAAGAATTGCAGTTTTACTGTGATTGATGCTCATTATTGAATGTCTCAATCAATCAAAATCAAATGGAATTTCTCAGATCCAGTGGGCCAAAAAGCCATCAGCTATCCCACTTGATGTTGTAACAGCCAATCTCACTAGGGATCCCAAATAGGCTACTGTTAGGCAGGTGCAAGAAGTGCTACCGTTGTCACCTCCCCTCACCCTTTGACATGGATCCGTCCATCCATGTAATGTCAGAAGTCAGGGGGGGAATAATCAAAGACAGACAGAAGCTGTTATGAATATAGGGATCAAAAATACAACTCATGTAGTGCAGTGTTAACAGAGAACAGAGCTAGCAGAATTAATGCATGGCCAAAACCAAAACATGTCAGGATGGCCGAGCGGTCTAAGGCACCAGACTAAGGCGACATTGTACCTTTCTCAGTAGAGGCATTTCTGGTCTCCGTATCGTTTTCTATTTCTTAAAAAAGAAAAAAGCAGTATTTATTGTTACACCAGGTTTTATTGTTCTTAGCTTGACGGTTCTCTCCCTTGTACGTCGCTTTGGACAAAAGTGTCTGCTATATGACTAAATGTAAAATGTTAATGTTTTATTTGTTATTTTAATATCATCTAAACCAGAACACAAAAACTTCACTTGTAAATAACATTTTTCAATGCAAGAATGACATGGTCCATGGTTGGGGAAAAAATGGGACCATCCAAACGAAAATAGCCAGGGCGGACCTTGCTCCCAGTTCCACCCTGCTCAGACCCTAATGAGTGCAGCGACAATATGAGATTGCAGCATCAGCCTTTTGCAATGTGAAAATGTTTTCAACTCCAAATCACCTCAATGTTAACCACAATTTTTGAGAATTCAAACCTTTGCAAGATCCTGGAGGGACTAAGATGAAAGTGAAAGGACCTTAGATTGTGGTTGTAGCTCAGATGCTTACAGGCTAGCCTTAAACTATTGTGAGTATGGTGGCCAGTCTGTCTAGAAAGCCAGACACCACTGCTCAGCCTTAGTCAGGTTTAGCAAGCTTTCTTGAGTTAAAGATATATGAAGAAGAGGCGTGGGCAGTGGGTACTTAACAAACCCTGTGAAGATATTACAAGGCTGATTTATGAAGAATTACTGCAAGTTTTTTGTATGGAGAGACATTTGTGGTGTTTGTGTAAGCTTTCCGTTGAGATGTTCATCTATTTGCTCAAATCTCGCAACCACAATTGCTAAAGTAGTCATACCTTCAGTGGCGATTTTAGCCTGAAATTTCTGGTGGGGCAAATTTGTTTGACGTCATGTCATCGTCTTAATAATAGAGGTATCTGATTATTATAAGCAGTAGGCCTATATAGACCAGTAAGATAAACTATGGGCTACATTTTGAGTGCCAGCAGGGAGCAGAACTCCTATTTCAAATACATTTCAAATGCTTTAGCGCTCAGCGCGACTCAAAGATGTTGCATAATACGGCATTTAAGTAAAATGATTGCAACAAATTAAAAAGATTAAACAGACACATAGCTCAAATAACTTGCATCATTTATTAAGCTTGTGGCACACGTGTGGCATACAATATGAAGCAAAAGGCACAACTGAAACAGATAACAGCAACAACACATGCTGCTAAATGAACAAAACTTTTCCATCAGCTCCAAAAAAAAAAAGAAGGTTTGACTCACAGAATCGTTGTGTCTTTTTAGCCTGGTGACGCTTTCGCACATCTTCTCAAAGTTCGCACTTCCCACAGAGCTTTATGAACGATATCAGCCTCCCCAGTACATAACGATTCTCCTCCGTCTGTTTGTTATGTTCAAAAATGTTCCGCTGATATGCACTATCTAGCTGCCATGATGTTGACCTACCCCAATTTCAGGGAGCAATTGATATGGGTTTTTTCAGCTTTCTGCCAGATGCTCCAGGCCCAATCCACCCGTTGTCCGAACTGAGTCTGCATTAGTACCAATTCCAAACAGACGGCATGGGAAACAGAACAGTGCTCGTTTTGATGTGCTAGCAGTTTCCCATGTCTTTCTGTCATACCATTCCGTCTTGAAAGTTAAAGCCACTTTCTCACCATGCTGCAGTCTTACTGGCCCAAAACTTTTAATTTCGAATTTCTCTTCCAACGAAAATGTATTAAATTGCACCCTCAACAAATAGTCTACATTATTCATTGTAGTCTGAATTAAAACACTTCCAAAATACTCAACAACTAGCGATAGCTAACCAGCAGTAACGTTACTGGTAACGGACTGTCTGATGATATGATCTTTGACTATGTTTTTTTTCTCTTAGTCTCGGGGTACAGTTCTCGCGGGTTTCGCATTATCCCAGTCTATATTACGTAGAATACGTAGATTACGCAATTTACGTCTAGGGGCAAATTTGAAATTGCCCCTAGCCTCAACGTTAACTTTGGTCTGTGTGGTTCGCGCTCATTGGTGTTTCTATGGTAACGGAGGGGCAGCGTGGGTCCTTGCCCTCCCGGAAACCGAACGTTGCACAAAGCAAGCAGCACCATATAGACATATAAACGTTCATTCATGTCTATGGCAAGCACACAGGCAGAAAAACACACGAATCAAATTACTCCAAAACAAGACTATAATGCTTGTGAGTGAAGTTTATTCACACAAATAGTTACGCTACTTTGCATATAAATATATATATAGTTTGCCACGAAGTAGGAATGGATTGAGCCTTCTGCTCAACAGCGCCATCTGGTGGGGCACTGCCCCACCTGCCCCTAATGTAGAAACGCCACTGCATACCTTGTGTGTTGGGGTCATCAGGGTGACTACTTCACACCTTTTCATAACACAAATCATTGTCCTGGCATGTGCGCAGGTGCAACATTTATCACAAAGCGTATTGCCATTTAGAACTGAGGAGAAAACACAAAACATTCTGATTACTGCAGGCCAAGACCTCTCATGTATTAAATCTCTCTTTGCTTAGGCACTGAAGATCGTATCAGACGTTTACTGTAAACTGGCAAGCTCCCCTCTGTATTGAAGAGAGCTGTGATTTTATCAAGCAAACATCTCATAGCAATAAAAACAGAGGAAGTGTGATCGTGAGTGTTGGAACTCAGATGGTCTTTCAAAAACATCTTTCATTCAAATCAATCATTGGAAAGGTTGCTTAGAGTTGGATGAGTATTAAGAAAGCAGGGGGGAGTCACTTGCCTACCTGCCAACTGTTTTGTGTGCAATGACAACGTGCAGCAAATGTTAAATAGAGAGAATTAAGTTTCCCCTGCCTGATTTCCTACTAGACAAGCAAAAAGACATCTAGACTAACCTTGCCTTAATTTGTTAAAGCACACAGCTATTTAAATGCATGTGTTGATGTTATTGTTTACTTTTTTCTGGGGTATGACTGATAATCACCATACTTGGTGTTTATAAGAGCTTGGCATTTAGTCTTGGTAAAGTTACAGCGCACAATAAGTGCATGATAGAGCATTTACTACAAGTGTATTATCACACTTTAGCTGTTTATTATCTTTAAACTTTTCCGCAAACTAATTTTCTTAAATATTTTCTTTATACAGCAAAAACTTGTGCCAAGCATACAGACCATTTCACCACCTTAATTTGATGTGCACACAAGTAGTTCTCCAATTAAAGGTAAAAAATGTCATGGTGTTGAAATCACTGAATGAAAATACTAAAATGAAGAGCATCATGACAACTGATGACAATAAAATGGTCCGTAGGGCTAGGCAGCTAAAGGCCTTTAAAGAACATGTCAAAGTCCACTCGCAGTGTCTCGATGAAGTGTTTACTATCTCTACTGGCTTCCAGACATGGTAGCATGTGGTATCCAGCTGTATATTACAGATTTCTGTGAATAGACATGAGATGTGGGGCTGTCCTTCTCCCTAAACCCACAGTTATCTGTACAAGGTCCTGCTACATCAGACTGACAGCTCACCATGACCTGCAGGTCACTGCAACAGACACAGGAATGCAGTGAAAGAGCAGCTCAGGTGAGGGATGGAGCAGCCTATCACATGTGGACTCTCCCCATAGTAAGAGCTTTCTTACTACGGACTCATGCTAACCAAATGTAGCCCTTAAATGGGAAACATAATCAGTTACCATATACAGTACAAACCACTGCTCTGAGTGCAACATTCCAACCTTGCAATGGAATTTGCTGCGTATTTGTAGGTCATATTTTGCATGTAACTGTGTGTCATTTCAGTATTGCCGTTAATGTCAGACAACGGTCTTCAAAGGCTACTATCCATCAGCACTGGGCCCACCACAGAGGGGCCTGGTGTGGGCTTGGGTTCGCTGCTACACACTGATCTAAGGGAGCAGACACCAGCGGAGCGCTGAAGCTGAGAACTCACCAGATGTGTCAATGCCAAAGAGAAATACGTTACCACTGTCAGAACTGAAGAGTTCCAGGAGAGGACACAGGTGTTTACCCACAGACCAGTAATGGGGCAGGTCGTGTGTCCTAGGAAAGGAAAGATTTGCCCAAGTGTAGATTTATGGTGCTTCACCCAAGGCAATATCTCGCTATTGTCTACTTACGTCACACAGTTGTAAAGTTTTAAAGAAATAATTTCTACACCTATATGCTGAAACCATAACTCATTTGGACCAGGTGATGAAACAATGGCTGCTAAACTGCAATCATGCAATTAGGTGTTCAAATGCCATTCCTTATTAACACAACACCATTTCTTATTAACACAACACAAATTTGATTAAGATGACTGGCAGTAAGGGGTTGACTTTTTCATGAATGGCTTCCATTCTAGTTTAGTCAGTGTACACACAGACTGTCTTCCCTCCAAGCGCGTGTGGAAAATCAGTATTCTAACTGAATATTTGTCTTCATCCTGTAAAAGAAACACATAAGACCCACTGGGCCATTTATAAATTCACTCATTTGCATTAAGCTCACAACACTCCTGCAGAGCTCTCGCAATTAAATCACCTTGAGGAAGATAAACAAAATAATTCTTCCTCTGCATTTTGCATGCCTATTCCAGTAGCTGAGTGCTTTGTTGAAATATTGCTAAGTGCCTTGTTAACATAGCGTTGGGTCCCGATGCGGTTTTCACACAGAGTATGTATCCCACTGTGAAAAAGAAAAGTGAACAAAACAGAAATTTGAAGGGATTTCAGTTCCAGTTATACAATTAAGACTACCCATTAAACAAATTAAAATAATAGAAACAATCTGGGGATACATATTTCCTGAGGCTGATGTTTAGCTCCATTTGTTTCTAACCATACAGTATGATGTGATCAGTATTAGGAGCTGTCTCAAACTGCTAATGTATGTAAAAGGATCAGTTTAACTGTATTATTAGCCATGCACTTTGAATACTTGCAATATTACACATTAGGCACTTACAGTAGATTCAGAGAGAGAGAGCGGAAATTCTTTAAAGGGAGGACGAGATGGCAAATGGATAGGATTGTAATGACTAAACTCAATTTATGAGAGCCCTCAAGATGAAGAAGATAATATCTGGGATCATGTTAAATATGAAGAATTGCATTGACACATGTAGGTTTCTTAATAGGACTGGTTGTTAAAAAACATAGTTATAAGGTCAATCGTGATATCTGTTCGGTGATAACACAAGTGCCCATGGAGAAAAAAATAATGTTTTTTTTTTAGATTATATGTCACAATTACCTTAAAGAAAAGTTATAACTACATATTAGAACCATGTGTTACACCAGGACACAAGTGACACACCAAATAACATGACCCTACTGCTACAGATTAAATAGAAATTCTAAATTAAGTTTGAGGTCTTTAGACCTATTTTGGAAGTGGGATGCAAAATATCTCCAGATCCAGCCATGTACATATAATAACATTCTCTAACCCAAGGAAAACAAATACACAGTAAACGCTAGAGGGGGAATTAAAACACAATGCTGTTCTTATAGAACAAATATATTCCAGTGATGCCATGCTGGTCATGTCATGACAGGCCTTCAACATGCTCCCAATTATCCAAGACTTTTAGATCTAGAGGGCCATGCTGACACCTTTTTTGCTTTCTTACATTTATTACTGACAAATTTTACTCAGACAAGCATTACCATCTGAGAGGTTCATTTCCATAAAATATTCTTTGTCAACCCCCCCCCCAAAAAAAAAATGTGCAAATTAAACGGTTTCTGTGATATCATTGTGGAAAGCCCATATAGCTGGTTTAAATGACCTCAATTAGGCGTTCAGAGCTGCAGAAGGTGCCGCACAAGTAGAGGGTCTGAATGACATGCTGTCATAGACACCATTTTTCTCTTTCGTGCATCACTTTGACGAGCACTTCGAATTTGAAAATCAATGAGGGGAAAGTGCTTGTAAGAGCAGAGAAGGACTTGAAGCTGCCGTGTGCAATGAGTGAACTGTTTGCTTCAGTCTCCATTGCCACCCTCTAAGGAGAAACACAACTAGTATTAAACCTGTCAGAAAGGGACGGTTTAGCACAGATGAAAATGACATGTGACCATGGGTGGATGGGGATTTGGTCTCCAGAGATTAGCTAGATTTACTTTGGATGGGTAGTAATGTCATTTGCTTGATGCAGTATATCTGTTTATGAGCTGATTAAATCGTCAGGCCCCAGCTTCATCTCAGGCCATTTGGTTTATGGCTTCATTATAGCGATCACAAAAGCTGGGCATTTCCACATTCCTTGTCACAATAATTCATGGCTTGTGGTAGCCCGTTATGGATTTTAGCATGTCACCTTTTAATGCTTCTGCTTGATTGACTTATTAGTTTTGTAAATATCAATAAGCAACATTCTGCAGACAAATAGTCCTCTGCCGCAACATGGACATTACAAAGTGTTGCCAGTCTGTCGTGGTGCCTATGGATACAGATGCTGTATCATCATTGGTGTGACAAAGCAACATCTATATGTTTCATCACAGAACAGACTATGACAGTATCAAATTACAACTCTCATAGCTATTAACTACACTGTCAGTGAATCATTGCCTGATATTTTCTGAGCAGTTGTCAGGCAGGATGTGTCGTGAGACGTCAAAGAGGTTCCCAGTGTCATCGGGTAGTATTGGACAGTAAATGCAGACTAGCATTTCAACACATCACTGCACTTGAAAGACCTACGTGAGAATGTTCCACATCAGGTAGCAATTCATCTCACTAAATAAAAATGAGTTGTTAAAATGTTTTAAGATCGAAGGTTGTGTATTAAAGGAATGCAACCAGTGACCTATGTTGACACCTTCTCAGATGACTAATATCAGACAAGATGAGCAATATGAATACTCTTTCATAGTGTTCACGTTAAAACGCTGTTTATCTTGCAGCTCAGATACAAGAAATATTGAATAACTGACTCAAAAGTAAATATACCTTCACAAGCTGGCATCCTGAGGAGAAATGCCAGTACCTCAACACTATACATTTTAAAGTGTCTATTTTCTATTGTGAAAGTCATGGGATCGTTTCAGGCTGGTATAGAGTAGGGTCTCACATTAAGATAATTCTTGCTGAAAAACTGTTTACAAACAGACCATTGTATAGATGTCTGAGGCAGCACCTTGCTATGTTTCTCTTTATATTCTGCGTTGCCTGTGTGAGCACCAATGGAGGGAGTGTAATTTATGCACACATGTGCTTGCGTGCTCCTCTGATGACAGGCCCAGGAGGAGGGGCACATGATAAATTGCTTTCCATTGGGGACCTCCACACAGCCACCATGATGTGGGTAAAAATGGAAATTGCTCTCTTTCACCATCATTACATCAGTTGAAAGCTTGTGTGGGCCCCTGGAACACACTTGAACTGATTTTGAGCTGGAGAGGCATATGCCTACTGTGTTTTTGTAAAAGTTTTAAAACTGTACCAAACTTGAAATGGCAGTATATACAGACATCATTTAAAAATATTCTATGGAAAATCAGTGTTAGTGAACCAACACCTTTATGTATGTGTAGGTGCGTGTGTTTTAGAATCTAAAACAGTATGATTACAAACTGCATAATGAATCCTGTTTGTTTGTTTGTTTGCTGGGCTCCTGAAATTTTCACTCTACTTTTAAAATAGAACTAGAAATTCGTTATTATTTTTGAAAAGCTCAAAATGTGTTTTTATCTAACGAAATACGATCATAGTACGTGGTTATAGATCTCTAGATGTTTTTTTTATGTAAAACAATCGTCACGTTTTACCATATTTTTCTGCTGGACTTCCAACAATTCAAATACTTGCATTGAACTGATTAAATTCGTAGGTAGGCCTACGTAGATTAATCTTTCTCGCTTGTTACGGAAAAACAAATGATTTGGTTATGAGAGGCTTGCTTTTTCCGATTGAGCACGCAAAGCGCCTGCAAATAAAAAATAATACAATCCCCGCGTGATCATTGATGAAACCGAACTTTCTTTACTTCCAGTTCATGTCTTTGGAATTGAGAATAAGAAACTGTAGTTTGCAAGAACACTACAGAAGAACATTCACAATTCATGAATTACCTTTCTTTTGAGAGTTTCGTAATACTGCCTCTTTAAAAAAAGCCTGCAAGTTTTTATTTCCCTTACGCGAAATTCCTCTTAATGTGCCTTGCCCATTTATTTAAAAAAGAAAATTACAGATTAGTAAACGTCAATTTATAAACCAAATTAATTCAGTGTCTAGCCTACCTTGTGTAGACAATTCGTGTAAAGTTATAAACTGTAAATTGAATGGACAGTAATACAAATAGTAAACTAAAATGTAAAGAGGTAAAAAAAATAATGAAACACCAGTGCAGGTAAAAACTCTCAAAACAGATATTAAGCGATACAGCTATAGCTTGGCCTTCAAGAAAAGCACCATAAATATGGTCTTATTCTCTCTCTCTCTCACACACGCACACAAACATACAAATCAGGGCCTGCATTGTTGTTTAAGTTAAGAGCAACCGTAGATTTGCCTTCGTCGTGTTTAGTTTTACTGACTAAAAAGAAAATGTAGGTGTTGAAAACGACTATTGGAAGCCTGATATTTTATATTATTATATTAGGTAGGTTATATATACTGTCTAACCTTTATGCCAAAGTTACGTTCCAGTAGCTTACAAAGATTGGGTTACCTTAAACGGCGGTCTTTTTTGAAACTCCAGTTTTCTCAATTCTGCAACACAAGTATACCACCTTTGCCTACAAATATAGTCAGTTTAGTCTTGATGGTTGATGTTTTTTAGAGCTAGGTGTCAGCGTTATCCTATATAGGCCTATTTGGAGAGGTACATTTAGACTTAAGGTATAAAATAAACACAACTGTTGATTGCACTAAAACGAAGTCACTGTATGTCTCAAAGCTATCGTTTCCGTCTTTTGCAAGGGAGTGTGCTTCTATACCAAACAATAACGCCCACTCAATTGCTTCCTATGCATTAATATCAACCCATCGTGAATTTATTTCAAAATAAACTTTTTTAGCATAAAATTTGGTTTTAACTGTTAGTCACTTACTTTGGGAATTTTTAAATATATTCTATAATCTGGTTCGCTTGAAACTTGGTGTTGTGATCGCACTTAAATAGTCCTGCGAACGGTATGCTATGCCGATAATCGTCACTAAATAGCCTACCAAACCGTCCTATAAAGAACATTTCCCCCAAAAGGAAGGCAAGCATCTTTAGAATGCACTCATCACTAACACGGCCAATAACCAAAAGTGAAGTGTATTTCGAAAGCGATTTAAATAAATAGCTTTTTGAATTTATAATGCTTGAGAAAACAATAATTCTTAACGCCAGACATGGAACAGAATTGTTTCTTATTTTTCCAGAATACATACAAAAAAATACCAATTCTCTTTCCATGGTATACACCTTAAAAATAACGGCAGTTTAAAATGATGTGGACAATTTGGGATTTAAAAACAAACATGCATGTAAATGATATCCTCTCAAAGAGACATTAAATAAGAACGTACAATACAATCATAGCAATTTCAAAATCAACATCGAACCAAACGCTCCTATTTTATTAGTTTTCTACATGTTTCACTTTACCTACAGAGCTCAGTTTAACGTAATGCACTTTGAGTTGCTCAAATATTTTAATTTGTATTATTGTCTGCTTTAAGCCGACATAAATAAATACAGTGAGTCCTTGGATCCAGTCCTTCGGTGGAGCGTTGATATAAAAGTCTTTTATAATTTTAATCTGTATATCTATAAATTTGACAAAAGTCTTTTTACTGGTATCCAAGCGCTGATGCTGTTGTAAGTCTTTGACCGTACAGTGCATAAGGAGAGTAGTAGGGGCCTGTGGCAGCAGGGACTGGGACTGGAGCTCCGGTTGGCAACGGGCTCTTTGAGTACGGGTGGTAGCGACTGCTTAGTCCTAACGCGTGATGCGGACTTCTCAGGGCCAATGTCCCGGGACTCCCAGGGGCTCCTGAAGGTGGCATGTGCATATGGCATGCCATGGCTGCTGCCGCGGCACTGGCTAATGATGATGAACTAGGGTAACCAGACATCAACTTATCGGCTCCAGTGAAAGCAGTGTGTGTCCTTAGGTGATTAAGCAGTTCTTCGGATGACGAGAATCGCTTGTCACAGGGTCCATTAGCTGACACCCAGTTGCAAACATGTGGAAGGGGGTCGTTGGGAAGCATGAAACCATAAGGATACAAAGGGTGCCCACCAAAAGATGGCGGCGAAGAGTGTACACCATGTAAATGGTGTGTTGGATACATCATTTGGTATCCGGACTTCAAGGCGTTGGCAGCCGCAGCCGCTGCAGATTCGTGTGTGCAGGAGGCACTAGCTGCACCAGCCAAGTGGCTGGCACAATGGTAACTTAAGCAGTACGGGTCTCTACAGAGACTAGCAGACATCATAGACGGTGGAGATGCTCCGGCCAACGGGCTTGATCCTTTACTGCAACCAAGCGAGCTGGCGAGCTGTGCGTTAACCAGGCTCCCACCATGTGACAGAAAGTGCTGGGGATATCCAGCGTAGGCCCCATGTAAACTTCCAGGGTAGGCCATACCAGCAGGTGGCAAGGGGAAAACAGTTTGTCCAGGTTTGTAAGGGGAAACCGGGGCTACGAGTCCTGATCCCAGGACGGACGCAGAGGAGACTGTTACTGTTGCGGACTCTGAGGATGATGATTTTGATCCTGCCGTGGTATCCTGGTGATGGTTACCGTCTACGCTTATTCCAGAACAGCGATCGGTTATCCTGCTGTGGTTAACACCATTTGATCCCGGGCTATCAGATGAGCCACTTTTATTACAATCTGATTCTTTCTTGTCGTCTCGATCACCAACTTTCCCCTCTGATGGCCTCGGAGATGCTGAAGTGCTGGAATTCGGGCTGCCAGTCCTTGGAGTAAATGGCTGGCAGGTGGCGCTAGGCACACGGAAACCAGACTTCTCTCCACTTGAACCCCCCGAGGACACATCCTTTTTATCTGATGGTTTAGAATAAGGTTTGAAGCTAGATTTGTCGTCCACGCCAATGTCACTCATTTTTAGAGGACCGGACTTTGAGTCTTTGTCGCTAGATCCATTTGTTACCGATGAAAGTTTGGAAGACGGTGGAGGATCCGGCTTACCGATCTGAGAGCATGTTTGCGCAAGCAATGCAAGCGGACTTTTCTTGGCATCAAGCTGCGAAAAAAAAAAATAACATTCAAATTCCGAAATGGGTAACAGTAACACGAAAATAAATCTATACATATAGAGGTTTGCCCATAGTGAAACTCAGTTTGAATCCCTGAGCTATGCGTGACTTAGGTTAACAAATGTCCGCGATCTTTCTCGCCCTTTAAAGACGGCCAGAGCTTTGCGGTTGGTTCTCTTATCGTTCATGTTTATAGTATACAAAATGAGTAGACAACATTGGGTTGATTTGTAATACATTCATACATGTTTGGGTCTATGCTAAAATGTAGGAAGAGGGTGGAATATAATATGTATTCAAAATGTACTAACAGTTCAGGGTTCTCAGCGCAATACAGGAAATATCAGGTTATACTGAATAATATGACTATTGAAATTGACATCTTACCTCGATTGGACTAATTGGTGTCGATGGCAAAGGTTGCAGATACTCTGGGTGCAAAATGTGTCCCCCTCGTGTCGTAAGCATTTTCAAAACCTTGATGGGTAGCCGACTAGCTTGCCGTAAAGGGTCCGATGGAGGAGCCGAGTGGATAAAAGGCTTATTGGCGTTCGCGGAGTTGCAATTCCGTAAGTTACGGTTGTCCCAGGCTAAATCTGTATCAGTATTTCTTGGTGTAGAGACCGAGGGCGATGTGATCATGACCCAATTCTCTCCCGATTTGTTGATAAGTCATCTATCAGATTTGCAAATAAATGTTAATAAAAATAAATTAAATATCTAATTGCAGTTTATAATCCGTATGGCCGATAGCAGTCGGCAGTAGGTACAGAGGTGCAGTGCGAATCTATCGCCGATCCGAAGCTGTGTCTTGCTCCACAGGCATAGTGCGCCGTTTCTCTTCACAGGTCCGTGCGCTAGTCCTTCCAAACCAAGAACTGGTAGAAATTTTCACTTCAAAAGCATCTGAATTAGTCCGAGATTAAAGCCTTTGCCGCCTTCCAATCAAATGGGACCCCGAGGTGATTGGAGGGTCAAGGGGATGTGACGTTCTCCTTTCTGCAAGCGCTTCTATTTTGACAGCTTGGGGGAGGAGATTTTTGAGCAATATTTTTTGTGTTGTACACGCCTCCGTCACTATTACTAGGAACCCGTAGACTGCATCCTCTAGGTGCGGTCTTTTATAGACCTACATTTAAAAGACTCGAAACATGAATGCCAGACTTTCAAATTAATCAACTCTAGCTGAGCAGGGCTAAAGAATATATGTCATGAACCTAATTATAAAATGCAAAATGCTGCCTTCTTAAACCTGCATGCAAATAAGAGGGACATTGATCCCTGACTGTAACTCACCTGTAGGCGTTGAATGCTTTTTGGACTGAAAGCTGTCTAACCCTTGACGATAAAGTTTTCTTGCAATAAGTTACTAAAGAAATAGCCCAAAAATATGAACATTTATTCGGGCACTAAATGATTCGCCCCCTGTCTTCCGCTTGTGTTTCTTGCAAAAAGCAGCAAACAGAAGATCAATCTCCGTTTGAATTCCCCAATCAGACAAGCGTTGACAGGAGCAGACCAATGCAAAGATAGAGGGATGTGAATGTCACATGTTTTCAGTATAATATACACCGCCCTTCTATTTCTATCTCCACCCCTCCGTCAACTGTCAATTCTGCTCGACCGCAATCAATCAGTTATTTGTCAGTCGCTGTCAATCTACCCTTGATTTATGTCATCTTTTGTTGCTGATTACAAGCCAGAAATGACTAGAAGAAGAGCAGAAAGAACTCAACATCTCATTAGAAGAAAGTGATCTCTGTGACATTTGTGTTCATAGGCAATTTTGGCGGCTATAGACTAAGAATATTCTAGGTTCAGCAAAACGTGACTATTTTGGGGGCTCAAGCTTTAGTCGCCAGTTACCCGATTTAATTTGGATCCTCACTCGACTCTCTCAAGGTCCGTAGACTCTACCACTGAGTTTTCCCTGCGTGAGAACTTAGAACATCACAGATCATATGTAGAAAATTAAAAACAAAGATATATTTTCCTGGTTAAAAAAAGAGATGACATATTTAAAGTAATTTTCAGACTTTTAGGACAGGGTGGAACCCAGTATACGAATGGTTGGCAACTTGTCGGTCAAAACACAGTTGGTTAGAATAGAATAGTATTGTAGCCTTGCCTTTAGGTGTGTTAACCTGCACAAAACCATTATATAACAACGATTTATTCTCGAATTTATGTTGGAAATTCGCTTAACCTTTTTTTCTTTATTATCGATTTGGACTTGTAAATAGTCTAATTTATTTGGCGGTAGGCTAGGGTAATGAGACCGTTTTTGACAAATAGGCTACCCTACATTTTAAAGCAAATGGCTAAAGTTAGGATGCGGGTCAAAGGATGTCGATTGTAGTCTATTTATCAGCATGTTAGGCTTAATGCCCCGTTAACTCTTAAAAGATGAATCAGAATGAAGAACACAGCGATGGATGCTCCTATGTCAACGAATAGTTGTTCATGAAATATGTCACAGGCCTCTAGATCATTGGCCCGTCCTGTCATAATTCACACAATTTTATAAAACATACACGTTCATAAACGTTCACGACCAAAGTTAATACATGTTAACACTCACTCCAACTCAATGTTTAATCACTTAGTAGGCCTACATAATTTATTTCATTGTAGAATGACAAGGGATTGAGAAAACAGAAATGGCTTGACAGACGCTTGAGAAGAGAAGTTTAAAATGCCTTGAACTACTATTCACCGCTGAGATGAGTAATCAGTATTGAGGCTCCAGGGCAATCGGGCAGCCTTTCAATGCGGTTTGCCTTTCATCTCAAACGGGATGGAGGCGCTCAATTAAAAGCCTATCAGTTTGTAAGTAAATCAACGCCTATCAAAGTTGTCACATCAAACAAAACGATTATTATTGCAACCCGCCTCCCCCATTAATCTCCCTCTGCGGTAATCCGCTTGACAGGTCATCTTGGAGAGCAAGAAAACCTGGAGTGGACAGTCAACGAGGTGACAGAAGTGTGAACAAATATTATCCGGCCCAGAACACATCGCTCTACAAAAAGAGAAGCAACACTTTATAATTGTTATCCCATGCTGACTGTAGCCTATCAGCTCAGTTTAGGCCTAGGCTACTGGTAAAATATTTTAATTTGATAAAAGTTAGGCTATAAAAGTTTCAGTTTTGTTAATTGTGTACAATAATTCCCATAACATGATATATCACTAGGTCAGTTTATTTCAATGGTTTCACACATCTTTTTTTTAAAGACTCCTTCAATTAAATATTGGTTATAGTTTTATACCCTCTATATAATTGAATATTTTCGGTCTCATTTCAATGTATCCTTTTAAGGGCTCGTGTGCCATATTGAGCTCATCAGAAGCCCAACTCTGATAACTATAAAACGTTGCCTCCTTGCAGTTGTATTACGACTGTCAGCTGGTGAGACATAAAGAAACACAGGCTTCACTGCAAATAAAGTGAACTTGTACTGCTATAGGCTAATAGGCCTATATACTACTGGATTACGTTTTTTTTCCTTAACCAAAAGGTCTCTCGAAAGTGTCATCGTTGTCAAATCGGCCGTAATATCTGCAACTTTAGAAAGTCTGGCAAGGCAGAGTAGCCCATCGTTTCACAATATGCAAAGATGCATGATTGATAACAGGGTTGCTGTTTTCTGCAAAGCCTGTCAGTGCATGACACAATACGTGAAATATTAGGGCAGAGAAGGGCAACCATAAATATCCAACGTCAGGCAAAAACTCTCTTTATTGTCTACATGACAAATGGGCTTCTGCACCAGACACCAAATACTCGGTATTACCCTTAAATGGGAACACATTTTGTGGCCATAATTCATGGTATTTAAATAGAAAGTTTTAGATGTCCCCATATATTTCACATCTGCGACATGCTTATGAATCACCCCCTGCATACAAATACAATTATTTACAGCGCTGCGGAACCTTGTGGATGTGGACTTTCAGCTCATTAGCAAAGTATGGGTTACTGAACTAGGTTCACATTAGCCGTTATATTATACATATTTTACATTTTAAATATTAGCTTGGCCAGCTCTGTTGGGAGAACTTTTGTTTCTCAACGGGTAATACTTTGCAGATCGTACACTCAATTATTATAAACATGAATAGGTAGTTGGGTACCGACACCCTGATTTAGAGTCGGCTGCAGTTCTCCCTTTGCGTTGCATTCACATTGCCTGTCCAACTTCAGCGTATCTAACAGCAGTCGGAACGATGATGGATATCAGCTATTGACGCTGTGCAGTCAAAATCGTCTCTCGAGTCACAGATTACTGCTAGTGTGATAGGAATTAAGATATTTCGAAAACATATCATGCACAAACCAACATGGAAAAATACTCAGAGGGAGACCACGGCAAACCGCTTTACCTGAAATTAGTCTAACGCGCTCCGACCGATCGTTAACAGATGATGTAAGAAATATAAAACCAAAACAACAGTCCTTTATTTTCTCGTGTGGCACTTGAACCCCGTCACAACAGCACACAAGTTTGCAAGGGAAACTGCAAAACAAATCTTGCCAAGGTCTACGTTGAAAATCAACTGACCGCTGTGCGACTCAACCTATTTCTCACCATATTCTGCTTCCGCTTGTAGGAGGGATTGCGATGACGTTGTTCCCCAGAGTTTAAACCTCAAAATTGACCAACATTTAAACTACAAAGCAGACGCCGAATGGTTATTCATGATGAATGTTTCAACGTAACGCAACACCTAACAACATTGTTTTAAAAGAGCGGAACTCTGATGAAATATGAGCGAAGAACTGTAGTTCAACGGTAATGGTTGAAACAGGCGCATTCATTGTTTCCAGACTTTAACTGTGCTGAGAGAACTCTTTCGACACTATAATCAACCTGTCAACATAACAGCAACAGTTACGTTTGTCAGTAAGAGTAATATAACCTATATACATTTGAATGTGGAGGTTTTCAGATATATTCCTAAGTAGGTCATGTGTACCCGCGCGTACCAGCAGACACATCTAGCAATTTAAGAGTGGCGCGTGGTTCATTCAAAGATCAGCTGACTTGAGCATGCGGAAGAAGTAGCAAATCGTAAAGTTGTGGAGAAGAGAAGCCAACAACACTAACATAAACTATTCGGACATTTAAGATTTGAAGCGCACGTAAACAGAAGACCCTAGCTGGTTTAACTTGGGGTTTATTGGGATATTCTGAGCTGTCACAACATAATGGCATACAACGAGTCAATGGTCGTGGTCAGTGGAACGCAAGTAAGTTTTGAATAAATCTTAGAAACTAAGAGTATTATTGTGTTGGTGATTTCTGTGAGTAAACACGACAGCGAATGACAAGTTTCTTGTGGATATGTTTTATTCAACTTGGTAAAGAAAAAACGTACTACAATATGGAGTCTTACAAGTCATGTGACCCTGACACTTAATGCAAATGCACTAAGAGGTACTGAAGAGGATTAGTTATTATAGTTCATGTCAAGTTTTAAGGTAAAATGTAAAAATATAAAGTTCCAGTGCTCTACAGAGGTGCTCACCCAAAAGAACGATACATATTAAGAAATGACAAAAGCTGACTGAAATACCAATCAATAGGTCTGACCTAGTGCTGTATGAACAGCAATGTTGTCAAATATTGCATTGGCAACTAAAGTGCATCTTGTCACTTTGTTGTATCTGGAACAGGTTTCTTGCATTGGACATGACTGTGAGGACATCCCAGGTTTTCTTGGAGAAAGATTTGGGGGATTTGCAAGACGGTTGGATCTCAGTTTCAACAGATTAAGGTAAGAGCACAATTGTGTTATGAACTGGTGGATAAACAGTAGCCTTGCCTTTCCAGACCTCACATTGGGACTCTTGTGGTTTGGACATCCTCCTAAGAGATTCAGGTGCGAGACACTGAGAATGAGTGTTGATTACAATTCTATCAACAGCATCGGCCACTCCTCATAACCTTTTGAATGGTAGGACAGAAATCTGCCACACCAAGCTCTCATCCGTTGGCTGAGAAAAGAGCAGTAAAGGCAGTCATCAAGAGTCTGTGATGGCCGTCAGTCAAACAATGCAGACGTGGGACCAGTGAACTCCTTTGCTACGTCACAAA
This sequence comes from Sprattus sprattus, assembly GCF_963457725.1. NCBI lineage: Eukaryota > Metazoa > Chordata > Actinopteri > Clupeiformes > Clupeidae > Sprattus > Sprattus sprattus. The sequence goes on from NC_137910.1 coordinate 27,123,670, forward strand.
AATGTAACTTACACAAACTTTGCAGATAAGGTAAAAGCTACCAGGTGACATCATGGCCACATGCTTTGTTTACTTTAAGGGCAGTTGCCTTTGGTGGGCCTGTAATGGCCAATGCATGTTGAATCTTTATCAATATCGGCATGTTACGCTGCAAAATGAGTATGCCTTTGAGATGGCAAACATCACTGTGCTCATCATGTCTTTCATATAGCAAAAGCTGCATGCTGTATCTTCAATGGCGAAACTGGTGTGCTGTAGAATTGACTAGAGGACAAAGTATAGGTGTATATGAGACGTAAGGCAGGATACAAATGTTTCTTATTCAGTTAGATAGACCTCTCAGTGTTGGTAATATGTCCCTTTGTCCCACACAATCCCACATTTGGGGGCCTAATTTCAGTGATGGGCAATAAGCAACGAGCAAAGCAACAAGCAAATAGCAAAGTCTGCCATGCATGAACTACAGTTCATTTCATAACAAGGGACACCTTGAAGGCCATTATCTCGCTTATACCCAAGTTGCCACATGTGTTTTTAGGCATGCATGTATAGCCTAAAAAGGAAACATAAAGTTCTATTTAAAAAGTGGGCAACCTGTTTAGTTCATAGTACCAATTTTTTTTTTTGTTGATTCCAAGGATAATGTTGGGTAGCTTGCTTGGTTACATTTGATTGTACTGTTGCTAAGCTTGATAGCGGTTTTTGATTCTGCTGACTAGCTTGCTAGTTATTCAGATAACATTTATTATAGTAAACCGTTTAGTAAGCCGTTATTTAAATGGTCGTCAGAGTTACCTTTCAAAGTTTGGAGAGCATTTATGTACAATGGTGATTCACTTTTGACTGGGCCTACTTCATAGGTTATTCGTTATAGAGAATAAATGGACAACCTGCCAGCCAATAAGAAAAGAGTATTTCTCGTCTCTGGGGTATAAGCACACTAACAACGAGACAAACAGCCACTTAACCAGTGACTTAAAGCAGTAGTAGGCCTAAGGAGTTTTGGTTTAAAACTAGTGCGTACACTAGCTAAATAGCATGCAAAAACCATGCGAACACCACCAACAGCCCAGTTGGCACTGATAAAAGCTTGCTAACATGCAAAATGGGGGGTGGGTGGTTCCGTCCTACGATACAGAACCTCATAGTGCACATCCTGGATGACTAGTGGGAATGACGGGTGTGTTTATCTGTCCTTCTCATGAACACATACCATCAAAATTTGGAGATGATGTCAAAAACTAGCTGCTTATGAAGACATACCTCAAAAAGTGGCAAATTGTTGCATAGTGTTGCTTTTGAGAGATGAAAGATATTTCAGTTTCAAATATTTTCAGGTGTCATTTCAGGTGTCTAAACAGCAGTAGTAGCTCACACTGAATTAGTAAATGGCTGAAAATCTTTTCTAATCTCTTCTAAGAGTAGTGCCTCTTCTAATTTCATACTCTTAGAGAGTGTGTCTCCGAAAACATATACCGTGTCCTGTGTCTACACAAAATGTTTGGCACCTGCAATCGGAAATAAGCAATTTTATTATATGGCAACGACAGTACGAGCATTCTGATTGGCTAATGGGTAGTCATGCCAGCCGCGCATTGACGTTCTAGCCGGTCTGCGGTCTGATAAGTATTCTTATTGCACACCCCATCAATCTTAAAAATGAGTGATACCATGTACCAAGTACTAAACATTACATCCTTAAAAATTAGCGATATATCAACAGCCCTGAGCATGTATTGATAGAATCAGGACTCCTATTATGAAATTATCTGAGAACAGGAAACCAGTGAATGTCGTGGTAACATGACAGTTGACAGAATTTGCAAACATTTTGATATCGGGTAATACTTTATAGGACTTCAGAAGCAGCGAAAATGTGTTATTGAAAGTGATGATGAAGACTTGACTACTATAGTTTGAAAACCTTGCGTTTAACTGTAAATTAAAGCCATTTAAGCTGAGCCCTGTTGTCCGTTTTCTATTGATCATTGTAACTTGAAGTTAGCAAGTCATTGTTTGCTAGGCAACACCTGAAACACTGTGTCGTGAGAAGACTTGAGAGCTGAACAAAACGACATGTTTTCTATTTACAATTACCATTTATTTTCAAAGTAATTTTTTTTGAAAAGAGCTTAAATGCCATATAATAAACAACTTACTAACCTCAACCGTTCGATCATACAGGTATATCAGACTTCGGCCCTGCAGCATCAACCTCGCTATCGCTCGGTCGATATTTACCTGCATGACCTCACTCTCGGCCAGTAAGTAGTTAGTATCAACATGATATACAAAATATTAGATAGCCGGATGCAGGGGCGGAGATCCCATTTCATTGCAGGGGGGGACAATACATGGGAACATTTCAGAGAGTAATTCCGGGGGGGGGGGGGGGGGGGGGCATGAAAAAAATTGCTGTCACGAGAGCTAGCATAACTTAGCTGCTAAATACCGAATTCTAACAGTGACAAACAGAAATTCAACGTCAGTTTTAAATTCTCTAAACGGCAATACATGTCCTAACACACAACATCTACTCACAGACAAATAATGATGAAAGTTCAAACGCATACCAAGGCTCTTCAAGGAGGAATTCAGCTGCATGCAAACTAACGTCTTCTCTAGTGCCCTGCGCAGCCGTGACTGCGGAGTCCATGAGCCGTCCATTGAGTTAAAACTAATAAAATCAGATCAAGTTCCCGTGATAATCTCCAAGAAGTCCGGTGATATAAAATGAGGTGGTCCAACCAATATATATAGCACTTGTTGTCTCAAAACATCTCACTTATGGTGAGGTAAACTCACTTTCATTAATCCAGCCTACTGATTTTTGCTTAGCCTCCTACCTTGATTTAATTCTTTTTATTCAGACTTTACATAACTTTCATGACCAAAAATATAAATTGGCCAGCTATTTAATTCGTTTTTTTGTTCATAAATTAATGTAGGATGGTTGCAAAGCCTCATGGGAGATGCCTTTATCCAGTGATAGTTGGGAAATGACTGACCGGCTGTCAGAGAGAGAGAGAGAGCAGGTGAGAGAGAGCAGGTGAAGCGGACCTGATGGAAACAATGAATGTATACATATTCTCGTATTTTTTATTCTTTTATTTGTTTAAATCTCGAGACTGTAGAATCAATAGCACATTGGGTTAAGCGTAGGACACCACGCCAGCGACCCGGGTTCGCATCCCAACTCTGGTGACCTGACAATGTTACAAAAATATATATATATTTTTTTTCAATTTTGTTGGGGGGGGGACGTGTCTCCGCCCCTGGTCGGATGTCTCTTGTAAGCTCCAGAGTGTTGAGGATGAAATAAGGGTGCCTTCATGTGCATCTGCATTGATAACAACTGAAACTGTGACTCTCGGTGCCTGTCATGAAGTAAAATGCCTCCTCACATTAAGTGCACTTTAATGTGTGCATTATGCACCTCAGTGTGGTCTGGGGTGTCATCAAGGCATCAGAGGCCTCAGAGCACAGGACCCATGCTGAGCTCCATTATTGGGCTGATCAATAAACATTACATGTTAATGCACGGCAGGTCGCATAAAAGATTCCTTTGACGGGACATGAAGAATCACCTTGTGGCAGCTGGTATGGTGGATGCCATTTCAACTGCACAGCTGGCAAAGTTGATCTGACAAGTAAAAGAGGAGAGATGATGGCTGTAAGGTGCTTTTGTTTCAGACTTCTTTTCTTGACCTGTCAGGCCGAGAGGGACTCTGAATGGGGGTCTCTTTCTGTGATGTGGAAATTGTGGTCTTGAAGCATTTATCTGTGCTGAGAATTTGGATTCCTCCACTTAATTGATTTGCTTTGCACTTGTGTCTGTCACATTAATTCCTAAATTCGCCACTGGTCCAGCATGTCACATCTAAATGTATGGGGATCAGTGAAGTATGGAGAACAAAACTGCCCGTTTGGAAAACAAGCTGTTGCTGAAAGTATCCATATAAAACTTACAATTAATTAAGAAATGTTGGTTTGTTCTTTGTTTTGTTGTGGAATTTCCTAGTGTTTGTGTGGTAGGAATAATCTGCAATATCAGCAATTTCCCAAGCTTTTGAGTAATTCAATTGTGAATTATGAGGATGAATTGACACATGAAGTAATACACATTGGTACAGTGCTTCTTAAATACATATTGGATTGGTAATGGATATATAAAGACATGATATGCATGATATTCTAAGATGAAATTCCAGAGGATGTTTCTTGAAGACCTATCGATTTTAGCGTCTATAAATCAATCTTGGTATAGATAAGTGACATCATTGCATCTTTTCTGAGCTTCTAAATAGATCGGTTCACACTCTTCATATGAGCTATGCAATGTCTACGTATATATGGTTTGGTGTTTTTGGTATGTGTGATAACTTTGTGATTGTATCTGTGTTACTTTTTGATTTGGCACAATCCTTAAATTGTAAATATAGATTGAAAGTTAAAATATAGATTGGACAGGGGATCCTACATCCATGTAAGTGAATTATTCATACTGATCATATCTCAGTCATGTGTTATATTTGCCATATCGCCTGTTACCATTAGCAGTCAGAGTGGTACATTTATTATTAGTATTTTTGACATTGAGAGAGGGTTTATGTTAGGGCTATGACAAGTACTAAAAAGACGTCCTGTCAGGTTGTTAAGTGGCACTATTCACCCAACAGGCTTCATGCACTGGCAGACCCGACATTGCACTGAAAGTTCAAGGAAATTAAACTTTGACTCAGTAATCCAGTGATCCAGCTCATATAACAGTTACATGACATGGCAACTAAGAAAAAAACATTTCCACAATTTACCTCCTGAATCATGTAGATAGCAACTAATTAGCAGGACTGTGTCCTGCTGTGTAAACTACATGCTCTGATGCCTCATACTCATGATGTGTCAGTCAAAAGAATGGCAGCTATTACATTCAGTTCCAGTTGCAATGTATTATTTTGGGAGATAGATAATTTTATCATCTATGTATATTTGTAGCCTAGCATGTTGTTTTGCTTGGTTGGGTACCTGTCTGTGGGATCGGTAAAGCAATGGTAGAGTGGGAGATTTGACAGAAGATGGCCATCTGAGTGTCTGATGCTGTAAAACATTACTTTTGTAGCGAAACAATATAGTACCTTCATTTTCTAAACCAGAGGATGTTATAGTTTTCAGTAGGCCGAGGGTACTATGGAAAGTAATTGGCTACTTTTAGGAGTGCTCTTAGTTAGCATTAGGTTATTAGCTTCTGACAAGTTTGGGCCCCTAGGTAGCACTGTGTATTCTGTAATGTTATTTGCCATACGATATGTGAAAATAACATGTTAATTATTTTGGTTTGCATTCTTCTTTACACAGAGATGATGGACTACTAATGTAGGGCAATTCATATAGTTGTGTACTGCTAACAGCTTGTTTATGTGTATATGAGTTTTGTACTTACCTATCACTGGCAGACGTGTATCCGAATATTGACCAACATTGGAAGCTACATCTAATCTAGTCTATATATCTGAATTTCATTCAAGTCTTTGCCTCTGTTGTGAAATGACAATGTAGTGTAGTGTAAATCAGTCCTAGTAGCAAAGGGGGAAAAGTTAGCGAGGGGAAAACATTGTTGTTCTCCATCACAGTGAGCTTTTGAGAGTCATATGATCTCTTGAGTATAGGGTTGATTTGCAGTGTGAAATGCAATTTATAATCGGGCATGTGATCACTATAATAAAGTGAGGATGTGGCCTATCCCCTCCCTAATTACACAGGGAGCCGGAGTCAAACCCTAATAGACAAACATCCTGTTCTGGCAACAAATTCATATGAAAATGGTCTAAAGCCGTTTTTTTAACAGCATACAGCTGAATGCCTCGAAGTGCTGCAGTTGTATCCATCTACAATAGCATACAACCTCTTGAATATCATATACATGTGAGGGTATCACTTCTTGTTTACACAGTACAATTTTAAATGCTGTACAGTTAAGCAACAAAAGGATGCTCACTTCACCAAGATTCATACATGAAAATAGCATTCAGTGTGCCTCTTAAACCCTACCTGCACCAAAACCCTGAAACAGAAGGAAACTCATGCAGTACTCCTCAAAATGAGCTGGACTGAGCGAGAGTGAAAGACATCAGGTAAGTTTGAGATGAAGGTGATTTCAAGGCTAGCCTGTCACATGTGTCTTCTGCAGCCAAGCATTGTTTCCCAAGGTGTCCCATCAATTTGTCAAAAAGCGTGAAGGTGAGATACATACAACTGGAGCAGCACGAGGATATCATTGTCTTGTCGGCTTTCTTTCACATCACTAGAATCCACTGAGAACTGGAGGAAACGTTTTCCAGTCCAACTGGAAACCTGGGCAAACCATCACTTGTTTCCACAGATATTTCACTAGCTTCACATTCTGTCACACAGGCTTGTGCATCCTGCTTATTGTCATGCCATCTGTGATGTACTAAAGCTTAGGGATTGGCTTTGAAATGTGGTCAGTTCAGGTTATCTTTGTTTTTTTGCTCTAGCCCTTACAGCTTGGATGCATTGAAAAGCATCCCTTTGTCTTCCTTCGTATTGGGTTGAGAGCTGTGAAACTGTTTGCCCAGTCTTCAGGCATTATGCTGGCAGCAGCAAAATATACACCAGCTATTTTATTGATTTACCATCAAAGGCGTGTACACATGTTTGAATGATGTAAGATAATACAGAAGGGTGGTTGGATATACCAGCCTCATATTTGTTATTTATAACACATACTTTACATTCATTGTGGGTGAAAAACAATATATATCGTGATATTTTGTAAGAGATATCACAAGGTGGAGTGAACTTGATTAGCAACTGACTTGAAAATGCACAAACTTGCTATGTATTTTCTGACATTTTCTACTGGCAAAAAGCATCCATGTCAAGCTTTTCCTCTGCAGAACCCCATCTTGCAGTTTTGCATTTTAATGACGAATCAGGTATGCTAACAAGCATTTTCAAATGAAAGTGCTTTCAATCTTATCCGGCTGTCACAACCAAGTGTAAGTAGCCTGATGAAAAGAGAACAAAGAAGACAAGATGGTGGCTTGGTACATTGTGAAATGAAATAAAAACCTTGTTTGGCCTGTCAGCTGTGTCATTTTATATTCATATCTAAGGCACATTATAGCAGTGCTTTGCAGCTCATGGCTCCGTCATCTGTCTCTCTTGATTCATCATGGGTTAGACTGGATTCTTCAAGTCCCTTTGTGTCAACACAGAAAGGCTCCTGTTCATTTACAAATGAGTGTCACAGACATGAAGTGGTCCTTTTTCATCAGACCTAGGTAGATTATTGTATTGGAGGGGCCTACTATTGGCACAAGCCAGAATGAGGCATCACCATGTCAATAAATGGGAAGTGACAACAGCAGAAGAGGTTTTCATTGTCTTTCATTTTTTAAATCTATTTCAGATGCTCATATATGCAGATAATATGCAAGTTAAAAGAAAAGGAGAACGTGAATCATGTGAATCATGCCCTTAAAGACTATTTTGGAACATGAGGACAACTGTCTTTCTTTGATAACAATATTTAATGACACATATCTGACATCTTTTCATTTATGGCCCATGTTAGCAGAACATCCCTAACAGTGTTCTACCTTTAGTGTACAGCATAATAGTGTAAGAATAGTCTTTACCATTTACTTGAGACAATATTTCATTCCCATTCGCCTTTTCTCTGGTTTATCATAACGTTAAAATTATGAAACCACTCAATGGTAGTGAGCTCACAATCACATTATACAGAGGTGCATTAGTCTGTCTGCTTGCCCCTAGCTTAATTCTAGCTTTTTTGAGGACAACATTGCAGTTACTACATAAACAAAGCCTTGGTACATCACAGGGGAAACCCTGGCCAAGGGAAAAGCTCTCTGTGGCTGTGCATGCTAACAAAATGGTACCAGAGTTGATCCAGCCAGCAAAAGGAAGGGATCATCAGGTCCTGCCAAATTTGTTTTGAAAAGTCCTTGCAGGCAAGTTTTGCAGTCTCTGTTTTGGTAAGATGACAATCTTGTATCTGATAGAAAACATTTTGCTTTCACACACTGCAGCCAAACCACAGCAAATATGGTCCTCATTAAAGGCTCTCTCTGTTGCCTTGCTTGTTGAACATGAGCTGAAGTGCAGGTATTAGTGCTCCATGCATTTTAATATGTAGACATAAGCCTAGCTTTCCCCACCTCATAACCTTTCTTCTAAGGGTATCATGTGGTGCAGTGCCTCCTGTAGATTTTATACTTGTACATCCTCAGGGCATGCATGTGCTCTTTGCATTGTTCTGGCGGTACTGGGGGACTGTGCTTTACCTAGGAGCTCTGGCATTCCCTTCTACCATTTACAGAGGGTTACAGTCAGAGGGCTCTGCTTTTTTGTGCGTTAATTACCGTTTGTTATAAGCTTGTTTTATATGGCTGAATCCTCCCCCACCATTTAGCACATTTTCTTTTGGGATGTTCTTTGTTGAAAATGTAACATTCACTATAGTGATTAAGGATGACCTCCAAGTTATTGTCTACCATTAAGGATTGAATTAGTCCAACAGTGTAAACAGAGCTTTATGTGATGCCCCTATGTAATCATTCCTCTGTATACAGTAATCATAGCTTTTATTCTATTCTAGCTGTGAAGTGTGACTGAGTACTCCTGGACTTACTCCTGTTGCCGACACTCAAAAGTATTTTTGACCGACAGCCTCTTTTGCACAGAAAACTCTGAGAAAGCAAACAGAATCAATCTTTTGCATCTTTGCTCACCATTAAATAGTGCTCTTGTGGGGCGAGCCATATCCACCCTGTCAGATCTCAGTAGTAAAGTTCCCTTCAACAATCCAGTATAAATCAGTATTTCACAGTTACAACATAACAAAAGCCCACTGATGGCTATAGAATTATCAGTAAATCACTGTCAGCATCCCCATCAGGCAAGCACTCTTCCAGACGTTCCGCTCCCCAATCTGAGCATATCTTAGGCTGTAGGGACAGAGGAGAATGGAACATCTTTATGTTCTTTTTGTTCAAATTAAATATATATTGGGCACCAATGGCATTCCTTTTATAACTGCATCCCCTTTTTATTGTATATCCAAAGAGTGATGGCGTGCCTGTGACACACTGATTTACAGCCCTTCAGCTTTTTGTGGCACGGCTTTAGAGGGGTGTGCTGACATAGAGCCAGTGCTTTAGAGGGGTAGAATAAAAGCTGACATTTTATTGGCTTTAAGGACGAGCGAATAGGAAGCCCAGTCACATAGGGGAGAGTAATAGTTTCTGTACTTTATGTTTGCTAGCACTGCCAGCTGTCACGGGGTCCTCTCAAATGGAGGGGAAATTTATTGGGTATTATTTAGAAACATGTCAGTGGTAATGACTACAGCTATGATTTCAATTATCACCCACTAAATATAGCTTAATTCACTACGTTTGTGGACCTAATGAATGGTCCCTGACATCATTTTTCAAAAATTCGATACCATGCTATTTTAATATTTTATGTTGACCACCGATTTAATTTTCCTCTCTCGCATTTGGCATGTGGCAGAGGCCGGTCCCTCATGTGCTGTTGTGCCGTCAGCGTTATGGAGTTCAAAGTCTTCCCAAGAATATATATTTTTCCATTGACAGAAATCCAATTAGTTTTAGTACTCAGGCTGGCTGAGTAAAAGGGCTCTTAAAATCTACAATATGTTTCCTTAGCGTTTTAGCAGAGCACAAACTGAGTGATGGATCTTTATAGGCTGACCTCATGCCGCCCTCTGAGTGGACAGTCTCCCTTTTTTGTTTTGACATATTTAGAGTCCTAGTTTTTTTGAAGCTGTACTCTGTAGAATCACAGAAGTTGTCTTGTAGTTGACTTTTTGGAAGATTCTTTTCAGCACCAAGACTTTCTCCTCCTACATAATTAAACTAATTTTCAAAACTTGAAGATGAGCCCCCAATTGTTGCCTGCAGACCATGTAAATAGAACTAAATTCAGCTGTACGATTTATTGTGTGGTGAAGAGGCATTTTGTACAATGGGCCGTGTCTACAGGTGGGCTTGGGTGGGCGTTGCTGGGTGATCTTTGATTAAGTGATTAGCCAGCTAGCTAGCCAGCTCCAGGCTGGATATAGCTGATGTTTTGCTAGTCACTGGAGCTAACTTTTTGGTTATAAAATAGTTTGACAGAAGGCTAACACAATTCATTTGATTTAGCTAGCTAGGTAAATCCTCCAGCATAGATAGGTGGCTCATTGAAAAACAACCCCAGAGCGTGCTGCCTCCACTGTGGAGCCCAGCACATCTACCAACACTGAGCAATGCGTTACTGCCGCTGTGTCATCCACTAAATCCAGACCTACCTTTTAAAAGCTTAAGTGCAGGTGATCCAGTCATTTAACAAACATCATCTTGGAGCTAAAAGTAGCATGCAGCCTGTGTGAAACAGAACATTTCTTTATACTGCTTAGCTTACTTATTTGGCTTCTTTTACCTTTTATTGATGTTAACCCTAGCTAGCTATCAGTTGCATTCTAGGAGTTTTATATTCCTTTACAAAAAAATAGCAAATAAAAAATAGTAAAAAATATATAAAAATTAATAATAATAAAAGTTATATTTAATTGCATCTGCTAATCGTATTGGTTCTATCATAGGCAGAACTATCCTAGTTCACATTCAAATGGCCGTCATACAGGCATCAAACCAAAAAGAGCTCCCCAATTTTCCTCATACATATACATGCTTATCATTAAATCATTTTCTTCTTACATACATTTTACAGAGTTTAATTATGTTTTACTTTTTCACTGAATAATAGCACCAGACCCTTCACCCCCCCCACACACACACACAAATTAAACTATGGCCTTCTTCACATACCCCATTTAGGAAAAGCAATATGTTTTGTTGTTGCCCACCTGAATAATCCAAATGCCCCCCCAGAGATGACACTGTAGTAACACCTCTGTTTGTAGAGGGTGTCTGCAGGCAGTGAGGATCTGAGTGCTGATGTAGAACTCTATACAGAACTGCTGCCAGTGCTGTTGGGTATGTCAGGGTGGTAAAGCTAAATCTGTGTTCGTTCATGGCTCACTTCCAGTTTACGTTCTCTATCACACAAAGCTATCTCTCTGATTAATGATGTAAGCAACTCTGAGGCATGGAACTTATTACAGCTTTCAAGCAGAAAAGGAGATAGAGAGGGAGAGAAAGAAAGAGAGAGTGCCATACTTTTGACTTCCACTGGACATTTCCCAAAGGCAAAAAAGGTTCGTTGTTTGGAAGGGGAACAAAGGAGTACCCCTTGGTATTGCTGTAGCAGTTTGGTTGCCTCAAGATGATCCGTCTCCCACACTCTCTCCTGGAGAGTAGAGCTGAAAAGTGAAGACAGATACACAGGCTTTATCGTGCCAGGATTTGAAAAGATGATTGCAGCTCTTCTCATGTTTTCAGGTTAAGGGGGCAATTACTTTTCTAGGGGCATTGTGATGGATATTGAGACTATGAGAATATATTTTGCCACCATAAAACTCAATATGAATCCTGTCATCTCATATCTACTCCTCTAAGCATGTGTCATTATAGAAGAATACTTGCTCTAAGGTTCAGACAAATGGCGAATAAAACAATAGGTTTGATGTCAAAGTCTGGGTTTTTGTTTTAGTGGTGGTGTGGAGTGAGGTACCACAGGGCAATGTCCAATTTGCAAACCTTTACCGACTCAAAATGGTGGCTATTTTTCCATCCCTTGCCAAATACCAAAGGCATGCATGGTTTTAACAGCTGCAGCACATTTTGAACACAGCTGCAACACATTTCCCGTCCACATTGCTAATAAACTCCCTCGCATCTCTCTCAGGCTTCGCCAGCAATAGCCGTGACTGTCCCTTAAACCGCCATCTTCATTAGCAGATATCAGTTGGATACACAAGGCCTCAGGGGGATGTTTACATAGGCCCCCTGGATTTGAAACAGTCTGATGCAGGGAGTGCTGTTTCAACAATATGACACGCTAAAGTCTTAAACCATTATGGTATTTAAACACGGCATCTGTAAAACACACCTCTCCCTCATGTCATCACTGGTATGCTTATGTCAGTTCTTTTTATATGGCACTGACAGAACCCGCTCCAGCTAGCTGCCAGTCGCCATGTGTATGTGGGTTGCTGTGATGGGACTCTTGTGGGCGTTTCTGAGGAGTTTGTGGAGTAAGCACTTGTTGTTTACTCCCGTTCTCTACTATCCCTCTGTCATTGTCCAGACACACCATGATATTTAAGGGTCTCCCTTTGGAGCTGCCATTCTTTTTTGTTCTTAAGAGAGGAGTCATTTATTTTCTCTTATTGTGTGGGGCCTTTGGTCTGTTCAGCTCCATGCCTGAACACAGACACAGGGGCTCCAAAGCACAAACCCAAAAAGGAGGAGGAGGAGGAGGAAGGAGGGCCTCCTGAGCATGCTCTTCACAGGCCGACTGGGCTGCCCCAACACGGAGCTGCACTCTTCAGATCTGAGCAGCATTTGTGTGTCAATAAGATGAAAGGCTTTCAGGTGAAATCCTGTTACCTTCCACTGCTGCAGGATCCCTCATTGGCAGCGAGCTAAAAGGGAGGAATTTCACAGCCTCTCTACATGTGACATCTGTTTGTATTCCATCCAGTTTGGGAAAGAAATGCAAAGAAATGTGTGATTTGACATTTCATATTCTGCTGTGTAGTGAGTTGTTTTGCTCTTCTCCTAAAACATTGACATCTAGTAGATTAACTGGTCCCTTGCTTGAAGCAGTATTTATGCAGTGCACTGTTGTGAGGAATGTAAAGAACATAACATATCCAGACATACACAAATCATCAGCTGAAACCCCATGATTAGTTCACAGTTCTTGATCTATGTTGGCAGTGGTTGTTTACCAAAGAGCACACATTGCTTGGATTTCATGCATATTCACTGTGAATCCATGACCAAGACACGGTCTTTGCGTTTGAATGGAGATGCTGTTCTCCACTCCCAATAAGAAGTCTCGAGAATGTTGAGGCTTCAAAGGTTGATACCAGTTCAACTCAGAGGAAAGAGCTCTGACCCACCATTTGGGTCAAGCAGAGTCTCACTCTGAGAGTGACGAAAGCTTGCTGTTGGGCTGATTTTTCTCCTGTTTCTCACCCTTAATTTGTGGATTGTTTACCTGTCTGTCATCACTAGCTGCACATGTGCTTTGAATTGATTGAGGAGCTTTTGTACGGTGGGATGCTGTGGGCTGAATGAAATCAGATACATGAACAACAATGAAATGAAGGAAAATGTATCATAACCACAAAGTAATTAAATGAGAGCGATAGCTAAAGTAAATGAAAGTGTAACTGTATTTTATATTGATATAGCCTCTCTAGCCATATTATGAGGTGACAGCAGTAGCTGATTCTGATTGACAAACTGTGGGGGTGAAGATCAGATCGTTGCACAGTGAGGTGCTAGTAGTCACACACGGTTGGCTCTGTGCAGCGATTCTGAATCCGTCCATGGGCCAGGCAGTTTAAATTAATTATTAGTTTTATAGCAAACCCTCAGGCCTTGCTGAGGCAGCTAATCCCTAAAGGGGGCTAATCCTGTCCTGCTTTACAGAAAATCAATTCTGGCCTTTGGTGTTGGCATGCCATCAGGGCAGGGGGACACATGCCAGATACCTCCTGATTTTTTCATGAGGTGGGTTTTGAAGTCGTAAAACCAATGGAGGTTGCTTGAGGTGCTGAAAATGAAAAGAATATCCGGAAGCTATGAAAAGATAGCCAGAGTTCCTCATGGGGGACTGTAGCAAGCATTTGCTGTTGTTTTGTGCCATTGGATACTAAACCAATGTTGGCTAATTGATAGCAAGTATTCAAACTTTTAGAATGAAAAAATATTTTTAATGAACAAATAATCATAATTCTTAGAGAGAGAGTATGTGTGTGTGTGTGTGTGGTCGGCTTTTTAAGCAGCTACTTGAAAGAGGCAACAGAAAGAGTAAGTGTCACGCAAGTGCAACACTTTATATCCAATAAATAAAACTGAAGTGAAGTGATGTTATTACATTATTGGCTCCAGGTATTAGATTATAATTTTTTTTTTTACTAATAATGCTTTTTTAACTAATACTTATTACATTTTTTGCAAAAAGTCATTAAGTTATTGGTTCAGGCATTTTAGTACCTAATTGGGAAGCTGCTACAAGGTCCTTTTCAGAACAGCCTCATCAAGATGTGTGTTTTTGTACTCATGTGACTGACTGGAGTTGTCCTCTACTTTCTTTAGTCACACAGTGTAGAGTGCTTTAGCCACGGTGGATGAATTATCTTCTTCTCTGTTCTTGAACGCAACTCACTATATGGCCCGTAGCTCAATCCAAGTTGATACCAGTCCACTTCATAAAAACAAATACACAACGGCTGAATGCTCTCCAGGAGAACCTAACATAATCTTTTGTTAAAAGCATCATTTTCCATGGCTCTTCCCTCACTGTGCTGAAAGCTTTTTAGTGACTGAGCTGGAGGTGGTGTTATTCTTCACTCCCTGCTCCCTACACGCAGGGAAGCTGTTTCTCTTAACATCTCTGTGAGAGTGCAGTGGTTATCTCAGGGGCAGGCCTGCAGCTCATCTTAGGGGGTTCATCTTCTTAAATCCCTGAAGAGAGAGCGCAGAGCTCCTCCCCTCAGGCCCTCCCAATCATAGACACCTCCTGGACATTTAATCCAGCATCATTTCGACATGTTTTCACTCAGCTACAACATGTGGCAGAATTCTTATTAAGGCTAACCAGGTGCTGCATTTAGAGATACAAGAGGCTGCTTAACACAAATACTGTCTGTCTGTCTGTCTGACTCTGTCTGTCTTTATTTATTTCTTTCGTGGAAAAATTACATTGACTCAGTTCAGTGTAACGTCTAACAAAACTCTGTGTTTTTGCCTGTGATCATCAGTTCACAACAATGTTGTAATTTATTGGATTTGTTTCCCATGGTCTCTAATCTTTCCTTTGCTGATAGATTACAACTGTTGCAGTGTTCACCTTCTGTGTCTGTTAAGGAGAGCAGGGAATTGGTAAATTCTTTTCATTTATATTAATCTGCCTTTTGAAACAGAGTGCATATACATAAGAAAGGATGTGCACCCAAGTGAAAGTCAGTAAAAGTGAATGATGCAACATTATGACTTATTCAGTTTATATTCTCCAAATACCATTTTTCTATTTTTATACACTGTATTAGACTTAAAACAATAACTGGAATTGTCTCAGCTGTGGAGGGTCTGACAGTGGGGCAGTGTGTAACTTCTTGTGAATTGTACTCAACTAGGTCTGGCCTGTAATGTCATTTGAGGGATGATATCATAATTATTTTAATGCGCTCCAAAACTCTGAGGCTTAAGATTGAGTGAAGAGAGTCCATTGAGACAAAGTGACGGATGTCCGGAGGCCTAATGGGAGATAGAAGAGACAACATTGTTTGCCATGGAAGACAGATAGAATGATACTTTCCATGTGACGCAGTAAATTTAAGGCAAGTGCCCTCTGACAAAGGCATGCTTTGAGTACAGCTCCATATACAGTGCCCTCCACAATTATTGGCACCCTTGGTGAATGTGACCAAAACAGGCTATGAAAAAATATATCTTTGCTGTTTATCATCTTGGTCTTTCCCTCAAAATATTCACAAAAATCTTACCTTTTCATCGAAGTAAAATTCTTGAAAGAAATATTTTTTTTGACATTACATACAATATTTTTCTCCAAAACATGGGTGCCACAATTATTGGCACCCCTAGAAAATCCTATAATTAAAATCTAACTGAAGTATATTACCAGTCATGTTTAAAATTTTTGAGTTCACCTGTTTCATTAGGAACTCTTAAGTGGTCAACCATGGCTTCCTGCTTCACTGAGGTAAAAATATGAGGTGACACAAGCCAAATACCCTTAGTCATTCATCAAGATGGGAAAGACAAAAGAACTCGGTGTCAAAGTGCGACAAAAAGTTGTTGAGCTGCTGAAATCCGGATTTAGGGAAATAAGAAAATATCTAAACAGTTGGAAATACCCACTTCCACAATCCGGGCAATAGTTAAGAAGTTAAAAGCGACAGGAGATGTCAGGAATCAGCCTGGAAGAGGACCTATCTGTAAATTAACCCCACGCACCGTGAGGAGGATGGTTCGACTGGTAAAAGAATCTCCAAGGATCACAGCTGGATAATTGCAGAGGTTAGTTAAGTCCTGGGGTCAGAAAATCTCCAAACTACCATCAGACTGCACCTACATCACCACAAGTTGTTTTTGAGGGTTATCAGAAAAAAGCCTCTGCTGTCAATCAACAACAAACTAAAGTGCCTACAGTTTGCCAAATGTAAGTCAGACTTTTATATTAGAGTTATATGGTCAGATGAGACCAAAATAAGGCTTCTTGGCAACAAACATCAAAGGTGGGTTTGGCGTAGACAGAAAGATAGCCATACAGAAGAGCACATTGAAGTATGGTGGCGGATCTCTGATGTTGTTGGGCTGTTTTTCTTCCAAAGGCCCTGGACATCTTGTTAGGATACATGGTATCATGTACTCCATCAAATACCAGCAGATATTAAATAAAAACCTAACAGCCCCCCTCTAGGAAGCTTATGGGCCGTGGTTGGACCTCCCAGCAGGACAATGATCCGAAGCACACCCCAAAATCAACACAAAAATGGTTCACCGACAGCAGAATAAAGGTTTTGCCATGGTCATCACAGTCCCCAGACCTAAATCTGTGGGAAGAGCTGAAGCCGAATGTGTTGACCTCATCTGAAGGATCTGCAGATATACTGTATGTAGGAATGGTCTCAGGTCTGTGCCATGTGTTCACCAACCTCATCATGCATTATAGGAGAAGTCTTGGAGCTGTTATCTTGGTAAAGGGAGGCTGCTCAAAACATTAAATTAAGGGGTGCCAATAATTGTGGCACACCTGTTTAGGAGAATAGTATTTATTTAATGAAGTTTTCTTTCAATAATTTTATTTCAATGAAAAGGCAAGATTTTTGTAAATATTTTGAGTGAAAGACCAAGAGGATAAACAGCAAACAAATATTTTTTCATAGCGTGTTTTGGGCACATTCACTAAGGGTGCCAATAATTGCGGAGGGCACTGTATGTGGCCACTGGCCAGGGTATGATGTGGTCTTTTTTTATTAGGCCTGCGTGATGTACAGTATTTTCGTCATGATACAAATCTCTGTGATACACTCATTGATAAGGATTGTGATAATCAAGTGCAGAAAGTTGACAGAGAAGGATAGAAACATTTCTCTAATAATTATTATCTTATCCATCCACAAGCCTATGATGAAACACTGGGCTAATCCACCAAACATCCTGTCATTTTCCTCCCCCCACCTCTCCTTGTTCTGGAACGTGGTGTGAAGTGCTGTTGCTCTTCAAAACACTCCCAATACCAATCAGCCAGTAGCAATGTATTACAGTCATTTAAACTCCTCATCTGGGGACCATGCTCTGTGAAAACATGTTTGATAACTCAGCACTGTTAATGCATGAAGTTTGCCAGTTTCTCCCTATTCACAGTTTCTACCTGAGGTTTGGTGTAAAGAATTCTATGTTATCCAACACAAAGGATATAGACCCATACAAATGTTGCACCTTGTGCAGCAGACAAGGCTGCACTGTTGAGTCAAACAGACCAGACATGTGTCATGATGAAGGGCCCCCTCAGCATGGAGCCAAGCTAAACACATAAGTCAATGGTGGAAGGAAGGAGGTGGTAGATACCCTTGCCTTAACTCTAAGTATGCAGTGTATAGTGATTATAGCTTAAGTTGTCACATGATTCTTTGCCTCTGTTTTGTCTATTAATTCTGTATTTTGTGACACCTTGTCAACTATCCATTGCTTTCCCGACAACAGGCAGTTTGTCCTCTGGTGCCTTCCAGAGATTTAGTTTTTTTGAGGATGGGTAGGTCGACTCTACTGACGGTTGGACATGATGGAGACACAACTTCATGTGCTTATCTGACAGTTATTCTAAAATAAACAACAATAATAAAACAACCAAAAATTCTGTTTTCTATAATGGTATCTTCCCCTTAAGCAGCTGTAAGCTTGTGTTGGGTTGCATACCTCTCATTGAGGCCCATGAGGAAGAATTACTCAGTTTTATGGTTTGCTCGCCAGCTTGGCTACAGCACTTGCATTTAAACATCCATTTACAACCTTTTAACTGTCAAGATCTGTTGAATTATGGATATTTACTTTCCCCACAACTCCTTGAACCATCAAAATGACTTTAATAGCCCAAGTGGTAATATTAATGTTTTCTCATGAAGAGTAGCATTATTACCATATCAGTCCTCTGCTGTAAGAACCCACCAGGGCCTTTGATGAGGATTGCATGTGAGCTAGTAACCAATGCTCTATCCTCTAGTTTATTTACTGTCATTTCTAGATGTGTGATATGATAAATCGAAGTGAGATTTTGATGTTACACTGGCTGATGGTATTGGCTTGTCAACAAGATTGTGTTGACTTGCAACCTTTCAGACCAGGGTAAATCTTCGCAAGTCCAAAGCCAGTTGTGTTGTCAACGCTGAAGCAATCTCAGACAGAGAGGGAAAGTTGTTGGAGATTTACATTGTAATCATGGCCTGTGTAATGTTTGCCCCCTGACAATCTGGTCCAGACATCATTTTAATGGTATGTACCGTGATAAAGCCAATAAAGTGTCAAGATGATTGATAATCTGAGCATTAAAGTAATAGGACTTTCCTGTCCCTCTCTGTTGAAGATGATGGCCTCCAAATGGAATCCTCAGTGTGTGTGTGTGTGTGTGTGTGTGTTTGGGCGTGTGTGTGTGTGTGTGTGTGTGTGTTTGTATTCATGTATGGATTTATTCTGAATCTCAGATCAGAATGTCTTCTTGGTATTTTGACACTGCCTACCGATCTTTTGATGTATTGTTTGCATGTATAGAAAAACCGATATTTTAATGTAGTGTTTGCATGTATAGAACAACAGATATTTGAATGTAGTGTTTGCATGTATAGAACAACAGATATTTTAATGTAGTGTTTGCATGTATAGAACAACAGATATTTGAATGTAGTGTTTGCATGTATAGAACAACAGATATTTTAATGTAGTGTTTGCATGTATAGAACAACAGATATTTTAATGTAGTGTTTGCATGTATAGAACAACAGATATTTTTGGTAAATGAAGATGATTATTCTTTACTCTTCAACTAGCTCTTATGGCTTTTAAAAAACTAACTACTGTGCTAAATTGAGAACACTGATGCAGCAAGTACACTAGTTTTTGATTACATGAGAAAAATATAATATGGATGATTCTCTGCCGAGATGCCTTGACTGACATTAACAATTGTAACTATCCTATGCAACAGTAGTGCACTGTCCATCTCCATCATTCTGTACCACCAAGAGAAGACAAATATTTACATAGTTTCAGATGAAATAATACTGTTTTACTTCAAACAACGGCTACTGGCAAGGTAGCCTAATGATTTAGTTAGCATTGGTGTAGTTTGACAGACTGAATTCTGGTATGGTTGTCCTATTCTTGATTCTTAGCCACTGCTATCTCACAAAAATGGTAGATGGTATTTTACAACAAGCATTTTACATAGTAGTACATAGACATAGGCCATATATACACGTATGCCTGTGTTTGAGTCTTTGATCCATTTTGATTTGTTGCTGTTTTTACTGGATCTGGATAAATAGTCACTTTGAATGTATAGGTTTTGCAGGTTATTCCTATGAAATTTGTAAGGCCATCTCCCCTTGGCTCTAGCAAAAATGTCAGCCATCAAAATTGACTGTCAGTTTGAAAGGAAAAGGTGTAGCACGTAAAGTGTGAAGGGATTTTTATTTTGAAAAGAGAGATGAAGTCTCTAGAGAGACAGAGTAGAGTAGAGAGACAGACTTTTGAAGAAAGCTAGCGACTAGGTCCGCCTGCCAGTAGTTAGAACCTGGTGTGCAATCCGTTGAGTTAGTTGTAAGTTGAAGTTCTCAGTGAACTTCCAAGCTTGTGAATTAAAATGTGATTGACAACAAACTGAAATTTGATGCTAATTCTGAGGCAGTCTTTGAGATGGGACAGCAATGTTGTGTGTGTGTGTGTGTGTGTGTGTGTGTGTGTGTGTGTGTGTGTGTGTGTGTGTGTGTGTGTGTGTGTGTGTGTGTGTGTATATACATATACATATACATATATATATATATATATATATATATCAATAAATATATATAAGATTACACACATAAAATATTTTGCAAAAATTGTTTGCATGAAGGGGAGCAATTGTTTTGGCAGTGGCTTGATGTATACACTATTGTTTATTGCACTGTACTGCATAATGGCTTCATCTAACTGCTTGACTATCCCAGTCTGCATGCTTAACAGCTATCTTGCCATTTTACTTCTCACAGACAGTGTGATGCCTGCCAAACTGTCATTTACAAGACTTTTTTGGGATTTTACGTAAATAGTGATTGATGGCATATTTGACTCAGTATGCACCTCTCGACGAAATGTATTGATGGATGCCCTCAGTAAGTGTTAGTTGAAGTGACAGAGCCATCCATTTTAAGATGCATTACTCTAGAATGTACCTTCATGGAAAAGTCATGGATTAGGTTTCATCTGCTATTAAGGGAATGGCTACATTCATGAATCAACACATGCTATGTCAGCCCTGTCATTTGAACGCTCCTCTTTCCTTATTTTGGCTCTCGCGCCGCCATAGGACTCTTCTTAGTCATTCCTTATGACTTACACCAGTGATTTATTATTTGCAAGCTGTAAGTATATACAGCATATATTTATAGACGTCTGCATATAAAGGATGACATTCATTGTACTGTAAAAAAGCTACCTAGACTTGAAGTCTTATTTTATCTTATGAAGACCATAAAGGTTCCTAGGACTTGTCTGTAGCCTAATTTCTGTTCCAGATTTTTGTGCACATTAGTTTTAAGTTGGATAATGTGGTTGCTCCTCATGAGACTCACATTCACAAGCCGGTCTGAGCCCCTGCTTATAGATGTGCATTTCCATTTGTTCTGTATGCACAGCAAGGCAATGTCATTTTGGTAATGGCCTCAATCAGGGAGAATCACTTTTACTTTGGGCTTTTTGTTGACAAATGCGAGCGCGATAAAGTACGCCAGCAGACACCAGCCAGTTTTCATGTGGACAGAAAAGAACCTCCCTCAAAGGTTTCCAAAATGGATCCAGTGCTGACACAGAGCTGACAGAACCAGATTTGAACAGATGCTTCAAGGGGACCTCGGCCCATGAAATCATCCTGTCCTGGATCCAGAGCTCCACCCCTCTAACTGCAGTATAAATAGATTCTCGTGACAGGGTAATTCATCTCCGACCATGAAAACATCAACTTTAAAAGACAGCTTGTAGAGACCCAGTGCTTGTTAGGGCTAGATCAGCAGCCCAGATGCCGGGGATGTAAACTCATGAAGAGAAGATTCATTTATCTGTCATCCCTGACTTTGACAGTTGCTGTAAATCTGATTCAGGCCCTGGTGTGGGTGGGGGAGGGAGAGGGGATGAGGAGGGGCATTGAGGGGGTCAGGCTGGAGGGGGGTGTAGATGGACAGCCAGAGAATCCAAATGGGTGACATGGGCGATACCTTGATCGAAAAGAATATTCGACTCCACCTGTAGTGCTGTGAATGCTGTATGCTGTATGCGGGTGATGTGTGATTAGGTTTTCATTGTGAAACGGAACATTTGGTAATGATTTGAAGTCTCTCCCCCTGCTCTGTCCTTAGCCCCCTTTTTTTCTCTTGTTACTTTCAAGATGGTGGTCACGTAAAGCGCCCTGGAAAATGAATAGTGGGAGTGTCAGAAAAGCCATTTGCTGGTTGATTGATGGTAACAGGCGAGCTGCGGTGGCCATGTTGCCTGTGATCTGCAGCATGTGAACCGTGCCTGGCATTCCCCTTGGAAACAGTAGAAGTTTTTTCGAAGTTAATGTCACAGCCTTACATTAAACTGCCATATATCTTAGCCGATGTGTGGGACCCTGTCTTGTGAAATAGATTATGCATTGTAATGGAAAGTAGTGGACTATAAACAGAGGAACAAGATAAGACTAATTTTCCACAGTCAGTTAGAGGCAGATTTGTTGGAACATGTTACATTTCTGCATCTAGTCAGTGTTTTCTTAGTGATTAACATTTGAACTCTGAAGCATAGCCGTTTCTCCTTTTCCCCCCCCAAATGGTCAGTAACTGGAACATTATTGGTATGGTGATATGATGCAGCCTTCAGAGTAAGTTACACATCACAACAGAAGTCTCTTAGGGAAGTAATGTTGCATAAATTGTGAAGTTTATTCCTGTTTTCACATGGACATTTTGTCTTTAGTCACCCTATATTTTCAGAAAACATCCATTCTGCTGACACTGTGTGATGTATTCAATTTTCATGAGAGGTGCAAAAGGTTTCAAGGTCCTGAGAGGCACTTTTTAGGATCTTTATACAGTCTTTATAGTAATATGAACTTATTTAGGATCTTTATACAGTCTTTTTAGTATTATGAACTTATAAAAGGAACTTATTCAATTTTAGGACAAGGCATTAACATAACTTATGTAGCATGATTGAAAATTGTCAGGAGGAAGTGACAAACGTAGGTCGCAAAATAGCTGTTTTGATCTGAATTTACATGCAAATTGATTTTTTTGTTGTCTTGTCTCGTCAGTCCTCGTCACAGAGCAAAGCCAGGCCTGGAGCCTTGGAGAAGAGGCTGATGTACGGGGGATGGGGGGACCAGAGTGAAAGGGGGAAGATATTGTTAATTAGCATGTGGAAGAAAAATGCTTCTGACAAGAAGGTAACCCAGCCTTGATAAATGTGGTGACTCGACATCCCCCTTTCCTTTTGTCTGTCAGATCGAACAGCTGGAGAGTTTAAACTCCTTTCACCTTGTAGGAAATCAAAGATAATCCCAAGTTTGATGTTGAAAAGAAACTTTTCAGTTTCTGAAAACAACCAGGAAAGGGGGTCACAAATGTATGGGGCAATGGGTTTAAGCTGTAAACCTCTCACAAAGACTTCTGACACTCTGTGCTTCCTCAAGCCTAGAAGAAGCCTTTAGAAGGTTCTAAGCACCTTCTCTGTGCATGACTAAACCTTTTGAGAAATGGCGAGATAAAGAAACCAAAGAGCTTAAAATATCAAACTTTAATTCTCTATTAAAAAAAAAGAAAGAATCCCAAAGATCGTTGAGGCAAATGGCACCTCTCAGATTTTTAAGATGCACCTGTTTAGAGTTGTAAAGTTTTCTGTGCAGATGGAACTCTTGTGCGGCTTCGGATATGTTTTAAAATCTGATTTTATTTTATTTCATTTTCCTGGTTTTACTGTGCACAAGTATCTACTGGTAGACTGCATGCTTGTTTTGTTTTTAGTATCTGTGCTAGTTTTATTTTTTACCACACCACACTACACTAACCACAAGAGGTGTTTAATCATTTTAATGGTTGAAACTAAAATAGAGATGAGTGCATTTAACTGAAATAATTCATGTGGAATACTTGGAGGGTATTTGTATCAGTGTAACTTAATAAACCCATAAAAGAGTCTCTCAGATGTTTTCCATTGAGCTGTACTAATGGAGACTGTGTTGGTGGTTTGAAATGAACTGGCATGCAAGCTTAAAGATTCATTTGATCATCTTAATTTATATTGTCTCAGCAGATCACAATCATTTTGTAAACTAAATCCCTCAGAGAAATTTGTTATGACATGTTCATAAAACTCTTCATACGCATGTGTCTGAGATAAACTGCTCAGGATGCCTTGTATGCAAAGTGTGCATTTCATTTCAGTGACCTCTGCAAATTCACATCTCGCTAAAGCATTATGCCACACCCCCGATGGAAGCCATTCTGGGGTTAGTCGTGCAGAGCTAGAAGTGTGCCTTCAGGGCAGATTGCTTTCACTTGCGTGGTCCTCTAAGGATAGCCTGTTCTCTCTTCTCTTTTGACAGATCCATGCAACTTTTAGTATTGCCCTTGTGCACATTTGCTTACCATAAGAATGTAATTTTCAGCTATAAGGTCTACGGACTTGGCAGCAGATAGTCAGAAGAAAAAAACTGCCGTTTCTTGGCAAAGCGAGGGCCCTGGATGATCTAGAGGTCTACCCCGGAGGGAAGGGTTAGCCACATAAGGCCAAAGTGCTGTCATGCTGTGGAAAAATGATTAATTTCCTCCTGCTCACTTTTATCCCTGAAGGATGCATGGATGCACACAGTAGCAATCAGTCAGATAAAAATGCAGTCGTCGTCATCGATGCATATGCAGATCTCATTGCCTTTTTGTCCTCAGATACTCTCTGATCAATAATGAGCCTAGTGATTATGGTTTAACATGGACATTTAACGTGGCAGGGCCCAAAGGCATGCGCTCAGTTTATTGAAAGCAAATGGCTACCTTCCCAGCGAAAGCTAAAATGACATTTCAAAAATCTGTTTAAGTATGTTAAATATACTCTAATCACATTTCCACATGGGGCAGCACCTGTTAAAACCCTGTAGCCTTGATAAACGTCCGCTCAGTGCACAGTTCCTGGGCAGGCACACTGCACAGTAAGTGCACAGGCGTGTGTAGCAAGGCTGGGAGGCTCAGCATAAACACACAGGTCAAAGCTGTCAGCCTGAACGCTGCCTTTCTTCCCCTTTCCTCATATTAATCCAAGATCATGTGAGAGAGAGAGAGAGAGAGAGCGATAGAGAGAGAGAAAGGAATGGAGGTACAGTGAAAACAAAAGAATGAGGACAGGAATAATGTGAAGAGTGCGATTTTTATAATAACACGCTTAATAACATAAACTATTCAAATGTCAGAGAAGCAGCCGCACAGGCCCTCTCTCCCCTCACTGTTACAGAACAGAAGACAGTATGAGTTTGACAGGTCCAAGTGTCTGAGGCCAAGGAAATAATTGATAGCAGGCTGCCTGCATCCAAGGTCCTTTAGCAGTAATTGCAAGCAGAATCTGACTCTCTGATCTCACCAGTGGTATTCGCCATGCCAAAACAGCCCAGCTTTGACAGATTGCCTTCCTGCAGTAATAACTTAGGCATGTTCCCCCCTTTCTCACACAAGGCCATGCTGCCTTCTACCACAGAATGAACTGAATGATTATTTTATACATGTTTTTTTATTTATTTATTTTTTTACTTTTGCTTCAACCCTTTTTTCCCCCCGACAGGCCACTCTCAAAATAATGGTTTTATTTTATAACTGCCAGCAGTACTCAAGACATAGTTTTTCCCTCATCGTGATTTTCTGTGGCAAACATAAGTGTGTGACTGTATGTTTGTGCATGTCAGTGTGTGTGTAATAGAAAAAGGCCATGACTTAAAGGCAATGAATGCATAAAGGGGGCACAAAAACCCTCAAAACTTGAATTTATGACACAGTCAACATTTTCATGAAGTGTTTAGCACCAAAATAATTTCTCCAGGCTGTTTTGTCCGAACCCCTCCAACGGAATATATGGTGCTGGCCTGAATTACTGGGGCTTGTGCCGCTGAATGACAGTCTGCAGGCTTTGTGGCTATTTGAGCCGCAGCCCTCTTCCTCTCTCAGTGGCGCTCCTCAGAGCTGCATGTCTGCACCATAAAGCACTCAGGGATTTATTGTCAGCCGGAGTTTCCTTGATGGGATGTAATAATACTGTGCCTTTTTCACCCGCAAAGGTGATAGAATCTCCCCTGCCTCCGATGAGAGGACCCCTGTGTGTCGCTCAGTGGTCGGCTGTGTTCTCTGGCATAGTTATAAGCCTGCCAGCTCCACCCTATGGCTGTCCAAACAAGGTTTCACTACAGGCGCCAAACATCAAAAAGATCAGTGCAAAGGCTTCTGGAAAGTGAAACTGCGGGATGTTTGGGTTTTATTTATTTATTTTCTACAAATAAAAAAGAGGGCTTGGTGGCAGCCAGTATTTTGCTTTCATTGGTGCTCTATTGGCCTGTCTTTTTAAGTCATTACCACTGATAATTTATGCGCATTGCGGCGTTAAATGTGCCATTCGTAACGCAATACACTCACATTGCAAGCGGGAGCGGTTTTGGGGTTCGGTGTTAAAATAAAAGTTCTGAAAGTGGACAAAATCTCTTCCTGCAAAATAGGTGTTGCTGTCTGTGGTTAATCATTTCCAGACGTGTCTGCCAGCTAACTTAATCAGTCATTTATATAAAGCTTCTGTGTCAACACAAATAAACACACGTGAACTAAGAAGGCTTATAATTAGACGTTGGCTTTTTTTATGAGAGACATGGAGACAAAACAGTGTGCGTAGTGTTTAACAGCCATTTAGTTAGTCAGAGCAGAAGCATATTAATAGAGAGCTGTGGCAGCAACACACAATTAATAAAAGACCCCTTGAATTGACTTCACTTTCATGGCGGAGACAGGCAGGCAGGTCAAAAGGGGATAAAGCGTTCCCAACTCTGTGCCCAACGAGAATGTGCAAGACAGATTTCCGCTTCATGCCGCTTTGAAACATCTAAACATAGACATTTTAAAGGTGGACGCAATGTGAAAATGTAAATAAGCTTTATAGGAGCCGTGGGTCAGCTCAGGCTTTCGATTTATAGTTTTGGCATTCACCCGGTGGCCATCATTCATCCCCCCCCCCCCCCCCCCCCCTCCTCCCTTTAACCCGAGCCAAACCCCCTGATCACAAGACCTTCAGCTGAACTACAGCTGACCTGCTGGATCTCTGACCAGCTGGGCCTCCCAGACCTTAATGAGAACCATGCAGCCTCTTTAATAATTGTGTGACTGTCGAGCAGGATCGTTCCCCCACCCCCAATCCCCATGTCTCTCCCATGCACATCTGCACAGCTGCTCTTGATGTTTGGAGGGGATGCCTGGAGCCCGCTGGAAGACGTGTTAAGGACAAGCCACCTCCCAGGTGGCACTGTGTCATCGGGGGACTGGTCTGTGAAGCAACTGCAGTAATTAACATGTAAAATATGCCACAAAGAGTATGAGTGTGTAGTGTTAAACATTGCGTCACCTCCGTTCATGAGGTAGGCAAGTAAGCAAGGCGAGAAATTAATTTATGCCACTTCATTGTCAATATAAAGCATGGAATATTAAATTTAACTTTTAAACTATTAAACTAAAAGCAACTAATTGATAGTTCCATACATAATATGTACTTATGTGCATGTTCGTAAAAGCCTGTATGCTTTACACATTAGTTCATATATTTGTAACGTCTGTGTGAAATTACAGTCTCTTGTTGGTTAAGGCAGAAATGTGTTTAAGTTAAATAAATATAATAATTATAATATTACCTAAAGAACATGCCATCGACCGCCTTTTAGCATCTCCCTCGAGGATGTGTTATTAAGCTATTTGAAATAACGTAAAATAAAATAGTTTAGTTACATTTTTTTACTTAGTTTTTTTGCTAACCTAATAGCAAGTGACCGCTTGAGTTACAGCAATCTGAAAAACACTTAACGCCATTTTCTCTTTTTTCCCTTTCATCCTGTTTCCCTGCAAGCCAACGTGCTGTGGAGCCATTATGAAGTGAAAGTGTTGACAAACTCATCACCCTCAGCACTGCCTCAGTGGGGCGGGGGGAATGACAGTGGTGGACGTGCCTCTCTGCTCCCCCTTTGTAGATAAGAGTTCATACTTGCGCTGGCATTAGAATATGAAGGGACACCTGCCTGGATTGCTCTCCACCTCCTTTGATCTCAGTGACAGTTTTACTGCATTAGTAGAATTGTCATGGTTAATCCTTTGCCTAACCGGTTCTGTTTGTCCCAGCCAGGGGCCTGCCTTGGGGTGATACAGTAGGCTAAACCTTAATCAAACAACCTGGTCAGCGCTGCTGTGAGGTGAACCTTTCAAGTGACTCGCTGAAAGGTCAGCCGTAGGATCCACACCAGTGTGGTATCTGTAGTTACTTTGAAGCATACAGGGATGGATTTGTTTAAAAGAGCTATCTTTTTATGCTGTGTAACTAAGCAAAGACAATTGCATTATGGAAAGGTTACTCTCATTGAATGTCCTCACAAAATCCATATATCGTAAGAAGCATAGTCAAGCCTAATGTTGTTACTGCTCTTCAAGTAGGTTGCATCAGCTGCCTGGCTAACTGGATTTAGTGCACTTTCCTGCTGATTTAGTCATTTGTCTCGACCTTGTGAACTGGTGCTTCTCTCATTATATCACTACTATGCAATAGTCACCTGTGTGTCTGCATTTGTCCTTGATGTTCTGCAGAATCACGGGAAGGAAAACAACACTTGAATGCTGTTGCCTCTTACTCGACATTTATAATTTATTACGGATCAAATATGCCGGCATAATGCAAACATGACAGTTAAATGCATATCTGCATCATTTTCCAACTAAATGCTTTCAATTTAACTTTTGTATTTATTATCTGCCCTTGTCCACTGTGTGTTCTTGTAACAGCAATACCTTTCAGTATTTCTGGACAAGGATTTAACACTGCATTTTATTTGGGTTTCATTTGATACAAATACATTTTTATTATTATATTAATATTGATGTGTTAAAGCAGTCCTACGGAGTGACAGTGAATGACTCACACAAATGAGCCATCAGGACTTTAAATGCCCGAGACAGAGATGCTCATCGAGAATTATTAACCAGTTTTCTGGTTGTCATTCCTATTGATTTTTTTTCACCACATAGTTTATTTCTCACTGTAAAATACACACTTGGAGACGATTTACAACTCTTGAAGACCTTGCCTGCCAGGCCTGCCATTACGAACAGATGAAAGCCAGAGGGGGAGCACTACCCTGGTGCAGCATGGGATATTGTTTAAATAGCGTAAAAAGCGACGTGCTCATTTGCACAGCCAGAGCACTGTGGCAGAAAAGTGCTGCTGTAATCCCAGTAGTGGCAGGTGGTGCTACTTTAATATCAGTGTAAAACAAAATTGCGAGATGATTCCCCACACGCTCAGCCTTCTTTTTTTATAATCTCTAAATGAGACTATTGGTAGCCCCCGTTGGCAAGAAAATGGAACCTCCAGGTTTTTATTCAAACTTGACCGGGGGACGGAAACGAGAGGAGATTTTTTGGCAAGAGTGTGCAAGCCATCGACTCTCTGAGACAGTGCTGTCAGAGGAAGGCTTTTTTTCTCCCTCTCTTTTTTTTTTCTCCCTTCCGAATTACCTGCTGGGTCCGAGCTCTTTTATGCTCTTGTTGTGACAGGTAGATTTATAAGGCTTGAAATTTGTACAAATCAGTTGTCATTCACAGCGAGCTGTCAATGTGTCAAGCTGTCAGGCCTGCTGTGAAGGGGATGCCAGAGGGGGAGCGCGAGGGGGCAACCGCCGAGAAAAGAAAATGAGTTCAAACAGAGCTGAAACGGAGCTCCATTCTCCACTCTCTCTGCCCCTGTGGAGACGCCATTGATTTTCCTTGATGTTGAGCAACAGCGTGCCCAAAATGACATGCCTCCTCACCAATCTGGAGATGCTTGTTTATTGTCTTTTAAATGGCAGGAAATCATTTTCTGGGGCGAGAAACGTTGAATGTTGGTAGACTGCATTTTTCTGGTGCCTGAATGGCCGTGCATGTCTTTTAGGAGGTGTCCCCGTATGTGGGGCTGTGTTTAATGGGGAGCCATGCTGTTGTGTTGATGGGCATGGCTGTCTCGCTCGCTCTGTGGACACAGCATGATGCAAAGCCCCCTCGACAGGGTTAGCAGGGGCCAGGTGCTATAGCCGGATGAGGTGTGCCGAAAAACAGCGCCTGGCAAGGAAGGTGTTTCGAGGCACACCTTGATAGGTTGCTAACAAAAATGTCTTTGTTTTACAGACACAGGCACAGTACTTTAACTATGACACAATCAATACAGCTCGGACATAGTAGCTCTGGGGCTTCCAGAAGAAGCTTGATTCTATTTGAATTCAGATTGTACTGGTCTGCTCTGACCTTTGGCCTCCATTATTCAAACTGTATGTGCTTCAGTTAGGTCAGATAATAAACAGTAATAAAACAGATCACAAAAAAAGATTCATCTTGATTCCCTGTCCCTTCAGACGAAAACCCAGGTTAGAAACCTTGTTCTAATCTTGAACTCAAATTTCAATAGCCATATAAAAATACAGAAACAAAAATCAGCTCACTATCACCTAAGAAAACATAGCAAGAATTAGAGACTTCATGGCGAAACAGGACCTAGAAAAGCTTATTCATGCCTTTATCTCCAGCAAATTGGATTACTGTAATGGTTTATTTACAGGCTTATCAAAAAAGCGATTTGCCAACTGCAACTAATTCAAAATGCCGCTGCTAGAGTGCTAACAAAAACAAGGACATTTGATCACATCACTCTAGTTCCTGGGACCTTGCACTGACTTTCAATCAAGCTGAAAATTCATCTCAAAATATTGTTGCTTGTGTACAGGTCACTAATTGGGCTTGGGCCCTCCTATATCTCTGATCTGCTCTGGCCATGCCAACCCCCCAGAGCCCTAAGATCATCTGGTTCTGGCCAGGCAGCTCTCTGTTACTATGCTATTCATAGTTGGAACAAACTCCCAGAAGATATTAGAAATGTCAAACTCGAACCACTTTCAATACCAGGCTAAAAACATTTATGTTGTGTGCTATGTACACTTAAATATTTGCAGATTGTCTTAATTATGCTTGTTTTAACTTTTTTTTACTTAACTTATTTAAATTGTTTATATAATGTTTTTATATAAAGTGCTTTGAGGTGCCTCTACTTTGGCTTTGACTGTACTTAAACAAGGAATTCCAGTGTTAGCTGATTTAAGATGATGTTGTGACAACATTGCTGACTTAAGATCTTTTACTGCCATCGAATATTAACCAGGGAAGTGTGCCAGTTTGACCGCTTAGGTTTTGTATTCGTGAGAGTTTCAGAACAAACATGTAATTTTACAATTTCCACAAATCTTAACATTTCCACAAATCTTAATACTCTATATTACTCCTGAATATGCATTGCATTCAATATACAAACACTAATCTCCTTCAATATCATTTGGCTCTCATGGTGTGTTAAAAAGATATGGGGTCTGCCATGTTTTTCAAGCTGTAAATCCGCCGAGATTTTGTTGGTCTTGCACAGCGCCAGAACCTTTGAAAATAGTAATGCACTTCATAGAGCCAAGTAAGACCAGAGCTATTTCTACTGTAGGCTGGCTTGAACCATGTTTATTTTTTACGTTCATTTCAGGAGTCTCCTGAAATCTTTGACACTCACACTGGAGCTGATTACACGAGTTGAAGGGTTCTGTGTTAGCTACACTCCCCTCCTCTGGCCTTTTGGCAAGGGGCTGGAAGTGCCAGAGCAGCTGAAGGCGAGTGGAAGGGGTGTTAGCAGAATTTAGTTTGAGAACTCACTAATTTGAGGCATGAAGCCTTCATTACTCTATATGGCTCTGGTGCTAAAATGCCTTCATCCTGGCCCCTGTCCAAATGTACTTCATACACATCTGGATTGTGTAGCAGCACTTTAATTAGCTTGATTGAATGATTTCCCCCCTCTCTTTTCCTGCAAGTGGCTTTACTGATCCATCATATTCTGTAGGAAAAAAAATGATCTAAAGCTAGAAATGTATCCGGGGACAATGAAGGGAAGGTGACACCTTGAGCAGGTAAAAAAATAATCAAAAGGCTTTTTCGGCGTAGCCATTAGCATCTGGCATCCGTGGCCTCGGTGCCTTTGAGCGGGAGAAGTCCACCGAGAGGAGCGCGACGCAGCCGAGTTTGTCTTGTAAAGGCGCAGCTGTCCAAAACATGACAGCTACAGCATTAGCGGGGCCATTAAGAGGTGTAGAACATTTCCAGGGAAATGATTTGAAAAATGACAATGTGGGCTCCTGTGCAATATTAATTATGACACGTGAGCTAGGCAAACAAGTTAGATCAACCGGTGCGGAACACCACAGGACTTGTGTTATCTTGTCTTCGCGTTCTGATGAAGCGTTTACTGTGATTGATTATGTACGCCGCTGTCAAATATTTGTTCCTTTGTATTTGCTTGTTAAATCCTGTCAGACAAAGATGGGGGAAAAGTATGTGTGTGTTACGTGTTTGTGAGGGTGGCATTATTGTGTAGGCAGGCTGTTGTCCCAGTCTCTTTGACAGCATTGTGTGATTCATTTAGGTAAATCTACTGCTGTAGCTGCTGTGATCTCTGCCTATCCATCCCATTATTCCACTGCCCTGAACATCCCTGTAGGGGTTTCACAGGAACCAACCATTCTGCCCCTGCTGGCCCAGACATGGTTCTTCCTGGTCAAACATTAAGAGTGTCTATTGCCAGGTTATCTTTGACTCGCAAATGGCCTCTGTGTTTTTCTCTGTCCTTATTGAATTGTAAATTCACTTGCTTGGAACTTGCATGGAATTGGCATTCTAGATATTTAGCATAACAATCCTCTAGTTTGTTTTCAGTCAACAGCATGTGCTCTTTGAAGTAAGGGATAACGACCGCTGAGGTTTCCCATTATACGAAAATACTGGATGAAGTGGGGGGCAAAGAACTCCACAACGCAGAGCGGAGTGGACCTTCCTCTGCCAAGTCATGGCCATTACCTTGTCACCAGGGTATACACTTTTATATGATCCCCTTGTCTTAGGGGGAATAAAGCTCTATTTCTTCACAGGGTTCAAATAGTTGGGTGGGTGTCTTTTCAGAATGCAGCCATGATTATAGGTATGGAGCGTGAACATAGAGTTTCCTAGTTCTATTTTAGGTTTTGTAATGTTTTTATTTAGGAACACATTGCATACAAATGCTACGCTTTATTCTTACATTGTCTTGTGAACTGCAGGACAGACTGCTGTCTGTGTTTTTCAAGGGTGGGGAAAGCATCACCATACTGGGGTCTTGTATGGCCTCCTTGAGCAGGGCTGTTCTTTTAATGGACAAAGAAACAGGCTCTGATGACAGACAAGCATTTTAATGAGGTGAAGTGTGAATAAATCACAATGCCTCCACTTCTGCTCTTTTATTTGAATTAGCTCCTTTAAACACATTAGGCCAATAAAACTGGGGGCGAGCAAACGATGCAAAATGGCCACAGCCTTGTAGCAACATATTGTTTTATTCCCTGTTTCTCTGGGCTCATTTTGTCTGTTTGGTAACTAGCATCTGCTGTTTAATAGGAAATTAATTTGCAGCCCTCCCAGCAAATCAGGCATGTAAAACAAAACCTGAACACACCAACTAATTAAAATCAAAGGGGCTGAAATCCATAATGGGCTGCCTTCACTCAAAATGGTTACTTTAATTGGTCGTAAATAAACTCTTGCTGTTTTTGTGTG
The DNA here is from genome assembly GCF_963457725.1 of Sprattus sprattus. NCBI lineage: Eukaryota > Metazoa > Chordata > Actinopteri > Clupeiformes > Clupeidae > Sprattus > Sprattus sprattus. The sequence continues at coordinate 27,157,037 of NC_137910.1, forward strand.
AGTTGTAAACAGCTGAATGCTTCAATTAAGCAGAAATGCACCAGCAGCCAACAGTATGTAAAGGGGACGGGGGCTGGAGAGAAGCTGACATATGGATATGATCTGTGTTGGCCTGTTCAGATTCAACCTTTTTTTGTAGAGTGCGTGAGAAGGGGAGATATTTTAGCATGTGTAATATAATAGTGACTCATAAATAAATGGTTACCACTTTGGTACTAAAAGTTTTCATTAAAGCTCGGCCTGAGTTTTGTTATTGACACCGCGGGTTGCATTTGCAGGGAAACACAGGGAAATGTATCAGTGTGCTTTTCCTCACCTAATAAATCATCTAAACAGGGAGAACCATATGGCAGATAAGACCTTGAAAATGGGGTCTTCAGTGTGCTGGGAGTCAGTTGCCTGAAATCAAGGGGATGATCATGGACTGTTTTCACCATTCCCTTCCCCCCCTCTCTCCGTTGGAATATCTTGTAGTTATTTTACACACAATTTTCTTGTTCACCTTATCACCTTTTTGTCACTTGTTTTTTTTTTCCAAGGAGAAAGAGAGACTAGCAATTCCACTGTGTAAAGGACTGGTTGTAGATAAGGCACTTCCTTCTTTTGCTTTTTTCCTCCCCCTCCCCCCCTCACTCCCTCCCTCCCTCCACTGCTGGTGTGCTGGTTGCAGAGAGGGTCCAGGGAGGTGCACTGCCTGATGGGAAGGGATGATATATGTAGCGGCTGCGTCCCGGCTCTCCTCTGGCCCTTTGTCATTAATCATGGCCATTAGCTCCTCTCTCGGCTGCCTTGTCTGCACAGGGCTATCAAAAGCCACCCTTTTCTCTCATATCCCACACCAGGAAAGGCCTAATATGTTCCCATCACTGTCAGTTGTTTTTTCCTCTCCACAAGACACATGAATTCTTATGAGGAAAATAGACTTAAGAATAGCTTAATGACATGTGTGAATCTATGTGCGGTATTAAACATGATAACACCGGCTGGAAGATATTGAGTGACTTTAAGCTAAAAATCAATTCTTAATATTGATTTTCTTTGTTAACTAGATTACTATTGGAACCTTTGTGTGTATGACATACTGCTATATCTTGCTGGGTAGATGGTTGCTTTTAATACTAGGTTACTTTTGCGTATGGGGAAAACAAATACTGGTATTAATAATAAAACTAAAATTCAGCATAGTATTTGGTATCTCATTTTGTGTGAAAAAAGTCTGTGTTCACTTCCCAGGACCCCAAACAAAATGAAAGAGTATGCTGGACAGAGCAACCGAAAAGGCTTGCCTTTGTGTGAGTGGCTGTGGGACCCAGATCGTTCCTATTGTCTGGCTTAATGAGAATAAACAACTGGCCACCAGGCTGACCATCAGATTTAATAGAGATATATCGCCAGGTGCTGCCTCCAAGACTCCCACTCCAGCTCCCAAACTCAGACTGACAGTTATACTAAAGCCCCATCACCCAGCACCGTTCTCAGCACACACACCACTAACGACCAATGGATTTGCAGACAATTGTTCCTTTTTTCCCAATGCATCATGCTTACTCAGTGAAATTATTGCTGGCTGTAATACGCCATTATTATTAAGACATACTGCTTTTTCAAACACAAACAGAGCAATATTGATTTACTAGTGTGCTGCTAAGAAAGAAAAAAGCCTTTTGTGAGCTGGTGTTTTATTTACCTTCCTGGCTTTGTAATGAAGCAGAGTGAAGATGCTGGAGCACACATTATGCTGCCTTCCTCTCTCTCAGTGGATTCACTTCATTATGTAGAATTGCACATTTAGAAGGAACACGTACATGCTAGCATGCATATTTCAGCTTCGGTGTGAGATGTGGCTCACATTGTGACTCATGATGTGAATAGAATAATGGTTTCAATTTGAACGTGACATATACTCTGAGACTACCATGAAGTCCCCCTGGTGTTAATATTAAATGCTTCCGCAGAATAAAACATACAAGTCCCTAAAACATCCTTTTCACAAGGTTTTCTGACATTATCACTAATTTGAAAAGATGTATTAGTGTGCTGGGGCTCAATGGAGGCCTCCCAGGACTGCTCAGGGTGTGGAGGTGCAACATCCGTCTCAGCTAAGTCCAAAGTGCTCCCATTCAAGCATTACCCAGAACATGACCGATTTTGACAACGCAATTTACATCTTTGTACGAAACAATTTATGGAAGCTCTACTGATACTCACTAGATTAGGCTGTTTGTCTCCGTCATGAGATAGCCATGCAATCTACCAGTAATGCCCCCCCCCCCCCCCCCACCACCACCGCCAGCCTATTTTCCAATATCACATCCCTTAGCCTTGCTCATGGCTCTGGGAATTGATCGTGAATGAAGAGAATACAAAATTGCTGCAGCGACTTTAAGAGACAACAATTACTGTATCATGCATATGTCAGTAATTCCATATAAAATCTGATCTTGGCGTAATGAAAACATCTGACTGGGGACACTGGCGGGATTTATGGCTTAGGTGGGACAGGGAAAAAGGCTGAGGGGACAGGTTTGTGCCGCTGTTCCTCTGGTTTTGTGCACGCCGGAAGGGGGGGGCAGATCAATTAGCATCGGCAAGGAGCTGCACACAGCGGCGCTGGCAAAGCTTTTATGGCGACATGAAAAATGCATGTGTCGCACAGAGACATTTTTGAGCCATTAGGCATCTACATATATGATTTGTTGTGAGTGCACATTTATGATGATGTATTGCCTTGGCGTCATGTTTCTCCATGTCAATTGTTAAAGATGGAAGGCCTCTATTCCCATAAAACTGTTCTCCCCGTGCAGAGCTTGTCCTGAGCTCTCACAGCTGCACAGGCCTCTAGTTGCATCCCAAACAACCTGGGAACAACAGCAGTACAACAATATCCAAAAGTATGTTGATACCATAATACAAAATACTATATTTCAAATGGGCCCAGAATTTCTTTATGGGTTTGAGCCACAGTGAGGTGATGCAATATTCATCTTCGGACTTTAATCCACTAAAACTAGAATGATGTCATCGTGCCCCTGTGGTATCTATTCTCCATCCACTCCCATGAGTCATTTGGAGTCCAGGCATCTCTAGCAGTTCCTCTGAAGCCTCATGTCTCATTCCAGTTTAATGACAATTAGGTGTCCTGCCACTCTGTCGCATACTTTTGAAATGTAGAAGACAGCTTATTACTATTAGAAAGATCATTATTAGGAGAAAGAAGTGTGGACTGAATCTTTGTGAGGGTTGCTTCTGATTCAGACTTGGGCATTCATATGCAGCATTAGTGTCACATGCCTCCTGACGTGCTCTGAGATAGGTGGACTGATTTAATTTCATTTTAGAGTGCGGTTAATTAATTCAGTTGCCTGTGTGACATTTCAGTATTAATGATGATTATATCTGTGTTAGTTTAATCCCAGAGACGTACAGGCAAGGGTATAGGTTGCTCTCAGAGGAAGCAGTGGTAGTGTCACACACTTGGTATGAGTTTCCTAATGCTGACATGCCCTACAACACCATCTACTTTGAGCTGTGATGTTTTTTTTTTATCACTCAGTGTTGTGGCTCAGCGTAGTGGTTTACGGCCTCTGTCATTGTATATTCTCTTTTCGCACTTCTTAAATCTCCACCGATAGATTCATGTTAAAACAGAAATATGTGTTTACAGTTCCTTGTATCGCAGGACTACACCAATGTTTATGTAATGTCGAAGAGGCCTTTTTTTTTGGTAGATGGCCTGTGTTTTCTGAGCGGGCTTCATGACATTGCAGACTCAAGGTTACCTTTTGGGCAGAGATATGCAACACAGAGCCGCCTTCTTTTGAATGCACAAGGTCCATATGCCTGGGGATGACAGCACGGTGGCGCTGCCAGCTGCAATGACTTAATATTCCTCCTGTCTGCCGTCTCCGTCCTTTTGGCCTTTCCTGTTTTTACTGCCAAATTAGGTACCAGTAATTGCCAATTATGTTGATTCTTTTATGATATGGACTTGACTATGAACTGGACTGAAACAGAACATATTTCATGTACACCACAGATGGCTCTGGACACTTTGGAGCTTCAATGACACGGCGACAGTCCAAATGGAAGCAGAGGTGGAGGGAGGGGAGGAGAGTTGTGCAACACGGGGGACAGGGGTGGCAGGGGTGACATGTCTGTCTGAGCAAACCAGAGCGGAGTGCTTCTAAACGAGCAACAAGCAGGGCCCTCATTTTAATGGCCCTCAGTCATTTTTATTCATGGCCATATTTTGTGCATTATGATCCAAGATTTCCCAGAATGACCCGGCCCTTTCGACACAGCAAAGCCACTTCCTCATTTATGACACTATGTCAGCTGGGAAGTGCTAATGATACTCAACAGCAGAATATTTCAATGGGGGAAAAAAACACAGAACAGAACATCTACCCCACCCATTTGGCATTGCATACCGACATGGTTTTACTGTCTGTTTCAGTCTGTCTTTCCCATATTCCCTTGAGACAAGGAATGAAGTGTTTTTGTTATATTGAAACATTATGATTCAGGACATTTGGATACGCTGAACTCTGTCTCTGAAAGTGTTGCTGGAGCCAGACAGGCCCATAGAAGTTGAAGCCAGTGTCAAAATGGTCTCAGCAGCAGACTCCATTGTTGAAAAATGCTATCACAATATTAGGAGGGAAAAGTGCAACATGACCACGCATGCTCCCTGGCTATCATATTGTTTTAGTTTAACAGTTTAATCATCAAAGTCTGTTTTAAAGTCAGTGAACAGTGACTAATACAACTTACTTTCAAAGGTTACGGACGTGGTTCCCGATGTGGACCAGCAGGATGACTTTGACAGGCACATCTTTTGTTTTGCGTACTGCTGCGTTGCTTAATGTTAAATTGCCAGCAACTGGATCTGAATTAGCAGTAGTTTATTCTCTGTGAATTAAATCAACTTTATAACTTCTCTTATAACAAAGTATGAACTGAAACTATTTCATACTCACAACAATACACTTCAGGTGCTGTAATATGACCTTAGGGTGCATGAGTTGTGTTGTGGCTTTGCAGCATACCTTTCAACACAAAATATGAATAATAATAATAATAATAATACCCTAATTATATATTTTTGAAGCTAGCTAGTTTTGATTTTGTGGTCACTCTCCACCCAGTAGCCGCCCAGGCTATTAACTACATTGTTTTGTGTTCCATACACCAAACCCAGTCAAAATGTCCAAACTGCTTTTACAGTAGGTCACCCCCAAATACATTAAAGAATTACATCAGAGAGCAGGCAAGCTAGCTTTTGTTCTTGTGAGCTTTGTTCTTTGTGTTTGCAAAGCAATTCAGCTGGTTGTTAGGTAGCTTGATAGTATCCGAATGAGCCCGTTTATTTACACAGTAAGGAGCTAAGAATAGCCACATGTCTAGGTTTAGGCCTGTAAGATATCTGCCAAAAACAAGAGCCTAGGTGATGGACTGGATGGGGTAGTGAGAGGCAATTTAAGAGGAGTTGTTTTCAGTCTACTAGCTTTCGCTTGATTAGCTCATATTGCGTATGTTTTTAAGTCAAGTTAAAAGCCATCACAGCAATATTTCACAGCATATTTATCAACAGTGTGCAGGCTCTTCAACAGTATTTCTTGATGGACACAACAGCCTTGTGATGTCCTAAGTACAATATTTATAAAGGCCTCTAATCTTGACTGAAACAGGGGAAATGCAACAATGCACGTTTCATTTGATGGTACCGTATGAAAGTGATAGATTGTATTGTGGCACATTGCTTCAGGGAGGAACGTATATTGAGGTGGTGGTTGGCATATTTGCTTGCAAATGAAAACAGGTACATATTCCATACCGTGTGTGTGATTGCACTTATGTGATGGGGTTATTGCTTTATGTGGGCTTAATGGAGAAGAAATCGTACGTGATTCTGTTGCCATCTGGGATCTTGTGGCTAAGAGGTTTTTAGTTCTAGTTCATTGATGTTGGTAAAAATAAGGTCGTATGTGGGGATACATGCCTGATAATGTGTTTGTCATTACTGCCTTTGTATTATATTGAATTCAATCTACCTGAGAGCGATCTGTCTAAATGAGGTGAGTCATAAGTCTAAATCCAACCACTCTCTGTTTGGATTTGAAAGCATTATTGGTTATATCTCTCTTTAAACACAACAAATAGGTGGCCAGTGACAGAAATAAGGAGCAAGCAGTCGATCCCCACTCATTCGCACACAAACAAACAAACAAACACACACACACACACACACACACACACACACACACACACACACACACACACACACACACACACACACACACACACACACACACACACACACTTTGCCTCAACAACACAAAGCCATGCATAATGTACAATCTGATAAGTGTTCCAGAGCCCCTCTCCCACCCCAACCCTTTCTTATACATCAACAGTGCGGTGCTCAGCTGTGGTTTGAGAAGACTGAACTCTGGGATTGGACTGGGCTGAAGTTGATTAATAGGCCTGTGCGGGTGAGAGACTCCAGGGCCAAGCAGTAGGTCCATCCTGGTGGCATGTGATGTTGATTGGCTTTGTCCTGTGCGGCTGCGCCGGAGGAGCGGACATTAAGATGAAGTGATGCTGTCGTGTCGGGGAGCGCTGCACTGCATCATCCGGGGAAGAGACAGCTGCGGTGCTTAATCCTTCATCACCAGGGGAGCACTGCCAGCGCCCAGATATACAGCCAAAGATAACCCTCCATAACTTCTGCTAAAGATCAGGAAACTTTGAATTCACATCCATCTGCTCTGCCCCTCTCTGTTCAAAATGAGCAATCGCCCGAATGTCGAATCTAAAAGGCGGAGACAGAGGAAGAGGGCAATGGGGGGATTAAGGTAAAAATAGAGATACTGTGCTGGGCTTGAATAACCTTTAGTGCTAATGGTGCTCTTTACATTTCCTGTCCAGCATAAACAATTGCTGTATTCTGTCTAAGCATAGCGGTTAGCCTGACATCGATTGAATATAATAACCATATCATATCACTTCTATTTTATGATTTATTTTTTATAAATGATTTAGCTGCAGGCATAAGCAATCCATCTCACGTTGAGATGATGGGGCTTATTTATTTCCCTGTTGTTTTTTTCTATGCTTGGTCTGGCTTTGGCTTAACTGTTTGCATTAAAAAAAACATGGTGGTGGTAATAAAATATTTCTTCAATTTGATTTAGGAACATAGGAAATGACATTGTGTATCAGAGTTCCTCTGCTAGTCATAACCAGAATAAACCAGATGTAGCTGTATGAAGTCAAATGATTACTCTTTGAGCTTGATTTTGTACTTACACCCCTGCAACATCATGGCAGCTCTCACTATGTAGGATGTATAATATTTTTCTTTTCCAGTTTGAGGTCAGAGGTCGAAGGCGGTAGTGACATAGCTCCCTACAGGTTACTCCAGGGTTTGCTGTGCTGGCCTGGGTGTGAACCGGGTTTAGTCACTGTTTTTTTCTCTCTTACGGCCCAGTTGTTAATTGTGCATATACAGTACTAGCTCCACTACACCTGGATGTCAACCATGCTCATATATAGCTCTGTCTGAAATGGATTGTATTTATTTTGCAGTGGCGAGAGGAAAAGAAGGAAGTATAATAGAAGAGAAAATAAATCCTGTGTGTAGCTAGGTTGAATGATTATTTTTTATGCAGCCCTGGGTTGGCGTCAGCATGTTTCAGACTGCTGGGCTTTGCATGTTTGCAGCTGGCTTGATGCAGCTGTCAGCCAGTGATTGATGAGTATCATCATTTAAAGTGTAAAAGAAAACGTCTCTGTGAAGGCAGACATGATGAACTGCCGCCTGCTGGCGCTCCGTGAGACACGCTCGACGTTTCCTCCCCCCCCTCCCCATTTCTCTCATTTCTCCCTCACACTCCCTCCCTCACTCCCTCACTCACACTCTCTCTCTCTCTCTCTCTCTCTCTCTCTCTCTCTCTCTCCCTCTCTCCCCCTCTCTCTCTCTTTCCACTGTCCTTGCCATAGTGGAGAAAAGTCATCAGAAGGCGGCTCGTCTCGGCCCCTCTCTCTCACTTTGATAGTTGTCAGATCATATGAAACGTCAAAATTTCATGTGGACTGTGTGAGGGGGGGATATATTTAGTACCGCCACGGCATACCTACATAGCATCTCTGACAGTGACATATTAGTTATGCTGTCTTTTGCAATCTGATATCTTTACATTTGCCACCTTGTTAAGTTTTGATTAATGCGATTCCATTTCAGCAAAGTAATTGGCTTAGCCTGTTGTAGAAAACGCTCGAGCCCACTGCGGAACAAATGCTGCTGGATGCTAATGAGGGAATGAGTTTGTTATATTGATGGTGTGGAGTGACAGTAATTAATGATTGTTATGATAAACAGACGAGAGCAAATCAGGATGAGTCTGGCAAAAAGTGTCAGTTTAAAAATAACCTACATTGGAAAGTACTAACGAAGTAATATACTGTTAGGAAAACAATCATGCAGGTTGTCAAAGGAAGAGGTGTAATTACACAGATACACAGGCAGCTACGGGGTCCAGGGCCCTCCTCATAATGAATCAGTGGAAGTATGCAGAGGCAGGCCCAGCTGATTGATGTACACTATTAATTGGGTACTTTTTCAAGCCATAAAGGACACAGTTCCACTGCATTACGCTGATGTATGGAAGGTCAGTAACCCTGTGACCCTACCAACTGAAATGCACTGTGACTAGCTAACTAGCCAAGGTGATCTCTTTAACAGATGCCTCTGCAAGCTGAGTTTACATTCACATCACCTGTCTATGTGGGTATTTTTACTTGTACTAGATCAGTGCATCCAAGCAAAATAAATAGATGGAATTGAACTTTTGGTTGACTTACACTTAATGTCTCATTGCTGGGTAACTGCGTTTATTATAATATCCAAATGGCCTAAATTAATGAATTGCTTAATTAACTGACCAGGACAATATACCTCATAAATAAGCACATGATGGTAGAAACCTTTAGGATGTATCATTTTAAGTCTTATCTTCTGTGGAATGTATTTTTGGTCTTTAAAGGATGTTTACTCTGCATGTTGTACAAAAGTATGTTTAGTTTGCCACCTAGTCTGGTCATTGCACAACACACCCACCCCCAGCTGCATGACGGACATGAAATACTTCATTTGGGAATGTGCCGATCAGATGTCTCTGTTGACCTTTTGGTGAACCTGGTGTGGTGTTGATTTAGGAGCTTAGGAGATCAAAGGAATGAATGCTCCAACGTTGACTCTACAGAGCCAAGTGTGATTGGCACTAGTTACTACGCCATAACATTATATTAGTGTTTCGGATTGGGTATTTTTAAGGTTTGAACTCATGGCTGAATTGGCTTAAATTTCTTTAATGTGTGTGTGAAGCTGGAGAAGATGGAATGATGGAATAAAATCCTCCAGCCTTAATTGATTCCAAAAAGCTTTTGTATATCCAGTGGAGATAGAGTGGAAGGTTACTGCAGTGCAGAGACTTTAGTCTTTTACTTGACTTCTAACACCTTGGGGTTACAAACTTTAAAGGTATCATTACAGAGGTGCCTTAATGAGACCGAGGAGTAATTTGAGATAGTGTGGCATTAATCTCTTTTGGATCCTGAAGCTTCTGCTTTAAGTTTCAGCTTGATTACCTGTAAAAATAGATTGGAATGGCCTCATACATCATATAATTATTTCAGTGTCATTTTGACCACAAATTAGAATGATAACTTACTTAAGCCCTTGCTGCGTGTAAAATTTGAGGTCTGGAAATATCACTCACCAGTTAAATTCTCTAAGTAGTCTTCTAGAGCCAAGACCTACAGTTAATGCAATTAGAGTTGATCTTTTAATGAAATAGCTAAATCAGACCAGAAATACTCAGTATTCAAACTAAGAAAATGTTTTATACCTATAGCTGTGCTTGTGCGTGTGCATGTATTCTCCTGTTATTTGTATTTTTTTTATATTAAAGGTATAAATAGTCTTACATTTAATTTTTTTATGTCGGCCAAGCTGATAGGTAGCATAATACTTTTGCCTCAGCAGAACAATTGAAATGACAGTAGCTTAACAAATTTGAACAGGAATAAAAGAAGAACAGTATTATAGTATCATCCAGTATTTATGTGGAATTTGTTTTAGGAAGGGGAAAGTCCTGTTTTCTATCACACTCTGTAATATTTGGGTGGTGTCATTTCAAACACTCACCAAACACATGTCTGACTTTGAGAACTCACAACGAATGACTTTGGAAAGTATTTTTCTGCATTAGAGTATCAACAGCAGGCCTTGAAACACTACACTATTTGCACTTGAGCATGGAAACGCAAGTATTTACGGCTATCCCCATGGTGAGGAAACCTCTCCTCTCAGTCACACAAGCAGTCCTTTTAATATGGCGCCTTTCAAGAAGCCTTCCTTAGCTTTCTGTCTCTCCAATCTGCCTATTAACAAACGCTTGAGAGCTGGCGCTGGCTCCTATCCACGCTGCGCTCTTGCCTCCTGGCAGTGTCTTGTGGCTGCCCTTCACGGTCTTTTCTCTTGGTTTCTGAGGACTGTGATTCCAAGCCATATGGAGCCCATCCACTTGTCCCATTGTAGTCGCAGCACCACTCTCGCCTTCTCCAAAAGCCTTCATCTAGACCCTGCCTGCCCCAGTTGCTGCCTGGTGGCTGTCAGTGTTGATGTGTGGAGCAGCACTGGCCTGATGTGTACATTCACTTACAATTAGCTGAGGTAGTTTCAGATAAAACTGAGGGAGAAGAACAAAACACCCCTCTTTTCTAAATGAGCCCATGTTCTTTAATTGGAAAAGAGTGGGTCATATAAAATGCCTCTTGTTTGATATGGTTTAGCTCAGGGTAGATCATGTAAATAGATTAGGATGAATGTGGAGCCATGGGACATTTAAGAAAAGTAATTACACAAAAATATGTTGGAAAATTTAAAAAAATGAAATGCATGTCGGAGCAAATTTGTCCAAATGCATATATGAACTCCAGCTGGTGAACCTTTTAATAAGCTTATATATCCACCAGTGAACACCTGTTTCAAATTCGTCCTTTCATGTTCTGGGAACAGATTACCATCGTTATGTTCATAAAGGAATGTAAGATCCATATGCAAGGGTGGCCATTTTGATGTCTTTAACAAAAAGGGGTACAAATAATTGGTGAATGCCCACTCCACCAAGATTCTAAATTACACTGTTCTTGTGCATATTCATATGTAGTTCTCACAACTCAGGAAACAGGAGGATTGTGGGAAATAAGGGGTGAAACATTAATTCAGATATAGAATTCTGTTGAGATTATAATTTTTTTTGTAGAATTTACTTTTTCCACCTAGGCCAATCAGTATACCTGTTGGGTTATAGACAATACCAGGAGAATAGAAAATGAATGTTTTCTGGAACTAGTACCCAAGTCCTGACAACAGCAATGGTTCTCCATTCCATATATGCCAAAGTTCCTGAAGAACTTCCTGAGTTCTGAGAAATGTTCTTGTGTAGTAGATGAAGATTCCAGTCGGTGGCATGGGCCCTACCCATAAACCCTTGCATGCCTTTGACTCCTGCTGGGAGATGTGGAGCAGAGTCTGGTGAGAGCTCGCCCAGCTGCTGGCTGTCACACTGCACTTGCTTCAACACTCTTCCTCAGCTTAGGCTTTCAACTTCACATTCTCCCTTCTCTGTCCCTGTCAAACAAAACACCCTAGCCTGTCGCGGCAGCCCAGCCCTCAGCTCCAGATCCGCTGAAAGCCCCCAGCCTCCCACCCCTCCGTCAGAATGAATTGAATTAGGGCACTGCTAATTACACCTCTATAGTGCCAGTGATCATTAAGCAAAAGTGCGTGCTGAGGGCCTTTGTCAGCCATTATTTCACAACTTCCTTATTCGTTCAATCCTCCCTTGTAAGCCATCTTACCAGCAAATGTTTCTCTGTACATGTATATAGCAACCACGGTTCTCAGTTCTATCTTTTGAACTTGTAAGTGCTGATTCTGGGTGATAAGGCCTGTCACTACTATCCTTCACACTCAAAAGCCGACACAGAACTCAGCCGGCCATTTCTTCATCCTTAGCGCGATCTCTTTAGATGTTTTTTTTCTGCCCCAGACCACTTTTCCCTACCTCCTTTTTTTCTGGCAACCCGTAACATTTATGTGAAGAGACGGTTGAGTAAGAGCACGCCGAACTTCAAACCCCTCCATAATTGTGCTTCATGTGGGATGAAACTCGTGAATTAGACGTGGATTGCGAAAGAACAACAGAGCTGATTAGCGGCTGTTAGATTTGCTTGCTGGAGCGTTTTGACACCTGTCTCCCAGTCTCTCCCTCTTCATGATGGAGCTAATCCCCCTCTATTGCTGGTCACATGGGCAGGAGAGATGGTGTGCAGGTAGGGGGGTGGGGGGAACACATCACTCAGACTGTCTCTCAAGCCCTCTCTCTCAGTGCAATGAGGCAAAACCAGGACCATTTTGTGTCATGTAGTTTTAGTCATTTTGTGTTGTGCTATCTTTGATTTATTTTGGATTTTGATTTAATTCCAATGTGATGCAATGACTGGTAAATATTATAGTCAGCAATTCATTTATAAGTATATATATGCCTTATGGATTATATAGATTATATGAGTATATGACTATATAAGTAGAAACATTAAGCGAAAAAGTGAACATAAAACAAATGGATTTCAAAAGGATCAATTCAAATGAGGCAACACAAATGAAACCTAACCCAGTCAAACTGTCTAAGATCTGTATCTGCACACACTGCACACTTCTTATGTTGACCGTATCCCTTGCCCGACCTAAAGTGCTGTTCGTGGCAAACCATCTGGTTGCATCTTGTTTACAGTACACAGTGTCAGCCTGTGCTTATTAATCATGCTTACACAAGTGTCTTAATTACTCCCTATGTAGCTGCTCCGGAGCGAACCCAGAAGTTGACCTTTCTCTCCCCGTTCCTTTAAACCATTAATCATACACAATCAACGCCAGGAGAGCCAAGGAGAGGGCTGTCCAGACTCCCCAGCCCATGGAGGGGCCCTCTCTGACACATACCAACCAAACGACCATGGTGCCAGCACTTGGGCATATCTTTATTAATGAGTTTGCAGGCAGTGCTAGTCATATGCACATATGCTCAGAAATAACACTGGGAAAGAAAGAGAGCCCCAGCATGCGCTGTATTTGCTGTAAGGTTAGGAAGAGGTTTGTTGTCACATTGGTTTAAATTAGGTGTTATTGGTTTAATCTTACAAAGTAAAGTAAAAGCAAGAACATTAAAACATTAACTTGTTAAAAAATTCAAATTTTAACTACTTCAGTTTAGCATTAAAATGGTTCAAACATTGCAACCAAACATAGAGTGCAATGTAGAAACTCTGATGTGCTCCATTTCCTCATAATTCTTGGGTCACAGTCACAGATGAAGCTTCACACTGAGTCGTAAGGACAAAATGTATTTCCCTTCCAAATGTGATGCACTGGCATTAACTACAGACCTTGATTCATTTATTGCAGGGGGTTATATTCACGGGCTCCATACGAGAGTGGGGTAGTATGATGCTGGAACACTTTAACATTTCAGATCTTGTTTAGCTGAGCGCCCTGCGGATTGACAAGTGAAGGCTCTTATGTAGCAGGTAACTGACATGGCCCGCTCCCCCCACCTCACCTCACCGCTGAAGGAAAGCTTAATATATCATTTGTCAGTCAAGGATGGGCTCTCATTCAATCACGCCCTAGCACTCACTCCATGTGCCAGCCGGTGAAGGCTGTCTTCATGCAGAACAGAGTGTCTGTGAGCGCCTACACATCAGCCTTTTAGATGGACTAGAGACTTCTGAAAACAGCAGTGCTAATTTCTGCTGCTAATAAAGCAAACACATTTAGCTTATCAGCCATCCTACCGGAAACATTCTGCTAAATTGTTTGAGTGTGTGTGTGTCCGGTTAAGCTGCAATCTCAGTTTTCTGAAAGAGGGAATTATTATATTTTCTTAGGATTAAGTCATCTGGCATCAACAGGAAACAAAAGGACAAAATGTGACTTCAAAGTTCTGTAATAGTTTTATGGCTACCCGCAAATTGCTATCATAAATTTTTCATTCTTTTTAATTTATGATCATAAATCAGCCGGGGCTCTGCTGTGGCAGCTTAAATGGGCTCGCTGCATAGTTTTGGCGTGCATGTATCAGTGGACCTTTCAAAAAAACAGACAGCACATGGATATTGCATTAATTGAATGTAATAAATTATACAATGTACTTTTGTAATGGTGAGTCATAAATAACCCCTGATGCAATTGGAAACTGTAACAGAGCCATGTTTGAGATGATGTATAAGGAGTGAATACTGATTCTACCATCATGGGTTTGTCTTTTATATGATCCTCTGCGGTCATTGTGCTGGGGACTTACTTGAGCCCAGTGAATAAATCCTCTAAAGATAGAATAAACACTTATCTGAATGGGGCAGCTCTCCTTAGATGTCTCAATGGCTCTTCTGTTCTGCTTTAATGCATTGTTTGTTTTTTTGAGCATTGTTCCTTAGCGGAGCTGAAATAAAAAAAATTCTTCTGTGTTTTTGCCCCGTGTAGTTCTAAAGGTGTTAAGCCTGTTCCCGCGTGGCAGAAGCAAAAAAAAGCGGATTCTTCTTTGCCTTTCCTGGGCTGTTAATGCCTGATGAGCGAGTTTCGTAGCAATTCTGAGGGTGCATTAGCATGGGTTGTTTCAGCGCATTCCCAGGAGAATGAAATGGATGATTAAGTGCAGCCCTTTACATAGGCATTTACAAACGCACCATACATTGAACTCTTGAATATTTTGTATTATCTACCATTAGATGGTGATATTAGCAGACCTGCCAGTAATGGTGCTCCAGGAAGAATAATTGAATTGGTTCATGTGCTGTGCTTCAGTGGCGTTGTAACAGAAATGGAGTTGTATCTCACTGAACGCTTGGGCGCCCCTGTGTTTTTTTTGTTAGTGGTGCTGTTGCAAAAGCAATAGAAGATGATGTTGAGAGAGAAGGCGGCATAATTTGCGGATGATCTAGTGGCACGGCACATCTCCTCTTGATGTACATCCTAATTATCTCAGTGAACAGAGCTGAAAAATTAATTCATATTCTGGATGATTTTATTGACAGGGTTTTCTTCTCCAGTCAAGGTGAATACTTGGATCAATATGAAGTGTGAGATTGCTTTATCATGACAATTCCTTTCATGTGAAAGCTGGGAGAGAGAGAATGTTTCTTTTGGTAACTGGGTAATTATGTGTAGGATTGCCTGAGATTAATTATTTCTTTGCGGTATCATACTCGCTCTCTTTACTACTTGTGATGTGAGTTTACTCAGGTCCAGGTTCACTCACTATTCTTAATGGCTCTCATTAATGTTTGCGCATTAGAAAACGACCCGCCCTTCCATGAAGTCACACCTGACTATTCATTATCATCTGTGTGTAGACTGTGACAATTCCTTACTTGTTTGTGACCATGCATCCATTCTTCTGCCACGTTTTTTGACACAGAGTGCAATATGCCTGTGTAGGACACTAAGAATGCTTTGATGTTCAGCACATTTAATCCTCTCATCCACCAGTGACGTGTAATTGACTCCACACTATTCGATTTAACTGACAACAATGGCATATGTGTATCAAAGTAAGCCTCTCCATTGAGTCCATTTTGTCTTTCTGGACTGCCTGGCCCATGGTGTCCTGGCCTGCACTTTCAACTGAAACTGGCACTGGCTCTCAGATGTGGGAGAGACACAGACACACTAATGGCCCAGGGAAGGGCTTTATGGAACATGGTGAGGCCACAGCTTTTATGTGCATCCGATCCGTCTGCGCCCAGATCATTTTCAGGGCTTGTGTTGGGCATATGCATTTGAATGGTGATTGTTATGCTCCGTACAGAAGCCTTGTACAGTGGAGTCTCTCTGCAGCTCAGATGACAACAGCGGGAGGAGATTTTTTATCAGGAGCCAGAGCACAATGGCAGGGCAATCACGCGCACCGCGTACAAATCATGCGACATTCGGTGTGTGCGTGACAGCGAAAAAGGCCTCATCTTTTGTGGTGCAATCAGCAGGCTAGTTTCAGTGAGGATTCCAGACTGACCTCTCCATTAACCTTCCCAAAATAATGCCTCCTGACACTGACCATAAATCTCCCTTCCCTGCTCTTATTGTCCTCTGTTGGCCATCATAAATTCACCTGCAGGACAAACCGCCTCTGAAGTGGTGTAACAGGTAAATCAGGGCCTGCTGTTTGGGCCTGTATAAGGAGCAGGGGCAGGAGGAGGGACAGGGGCCCGAGTGAGTTCAGGCCCTGTGGGTGAGGATGGCCTCAGCGGAGGGGTCAGTGGGGTCTGGAGCTCTTACTCTGATTTAAGACCTGAGTTCAGAGGAGAATAGCCAGGACCGCGTCGCCTCTGGTTTCTTTTGAGAGCTATCACTCACTAGTGTGTGTGTGTATGTGTGTGTTTATGTGTGTAATTTTAGCCTTCAGGGGAGAAAAGCACGTCTCGCACCATGAATAATGACAGGTTGTTTGCTTCAATACGAGACAGGCAAAGTAAATACACTGAAGATTTGTGTGAAAAGCCTATCATTACACGTGTGCACATTTAAAGGGTACATCACCGTGTGGACAAACTTTCACCACATTTGGAAAGAGCCACTGTTTTTCACTCCCCTATTCCAACCAAGCATAGTTCAGAATGCAATAGAGTCACTAACCTGTCAGTGAGAATTTCTACAACTCTAACAAATAAACTGCTTATCTGTTAAACTAGTAGTGCCTGGGTTAAGAATTGTGCAAAAAACACAGTGAACCTTTTTTCTGTGCTGTCCTCCCATCTCTTTGTGCTGTAAGCAGAGTATCTGCATCTTCACTGGGCAGCCTGCTGATGGGGCCCTGGCTTGGGCTCTGGCAGACAGACCACCCCAGGGAAGATGGATGGGCTGCAGCTACCTGTGTCAGCCCGCCATGTCCCCCAGCTTGTCCACATCTTCACAAAACTCCCTGGAACAAATGGCAAGATTAAACAGTGACTCGCCGATGACAAATAACGCGGCGGCAAACTAAACTGCGGCACGAGAACCCAATCTCAGCGACTTTTTCAGATTTATTTTATCAGTCAACTAATTAACATGATTTATGGCCACGGCCGGGCCTGCCTGAAACTACAAAAGGGGAGAAAGAGAGAGAGAGAGCAGCGCCTCCCCAAAAGTAGATGCTATCAGGTGATTTCTGCTGGGTCTGCAGCAGAGTCGGCATGCAGTTGTAAATTCAGTCACTCTGCATTGAAGTGCTGACCTCTCTCTCAACGGGAGGTCACAGGTTCAGGTGGCGGGCGGCCCCTACCAGTTCAAAAGCAGGGGACTGAACTTCTGACCCCTCCTACTGTAGGAGAGGGAGTGGTGAGAAGCTAATGTTTTATCAGGGCCTGTCACTCCACCCCTGACCCGCCCCCTTCCCCCACCAACCACAGGCCCCTCAGTCACTCCATAGAGGAGGTGTGAGGATAGGCTGCCCCGTGAGGACAGAGGGGGGTATAGCACAAAGCCCAACTCCAATGAAGGATCACCATGGCTACTGGCAGACCACAACAGAAGAGAAGACCTACTGAATGATATGGGTTGCCCTAAGCTTTTTCTGCTTCTCACTCAATAAACTGTAGTTGTTGAGTGCACAGGTGTACAAGTCCATTTGTAAATGGCCCTGTCTAAATTCTGTTTTTATAGCCTGTCACGATATATATCCAGAATATTCACGGTGCAGACCTGTGTCCTCAGTGTAATGACACACAGTGTCCTGTTGTACAGCTTGCTGTGTTCCTGAATCCTATTCTACAGTGCAATAAGCACATGTCTTTTTTTCCCCCTCCAGGCAAGGTCAGCTTTTATTTGCATTTTACACCCTGCCTCCTCCCTTTCCTTTCACCTCTGTTAAAGACGTGGCAGAGTTTCTGCAGCCAGGCTGTTTTGCTGTTAAAACGAGAGGGGAAAAATTAAATGCCCATGAGCAGATTTTATGATCTGATAAAGGATGCTGTTTACTGTTGACTGATTTACTGCCTGCCAGAGTTTGTAAGTGGCTGGTTCTACCACAGTGTCTCTGCTATGACTCCATGACTTGTTGAGAGGGGGTTTCATTGCTCTGTTTGTTTCACAGCAGTGGTGTGCTGAAAAGAAATGACTGTACATCTTTGCGATTTGCTGACAAGCCTCAAAAATAGGCTGCCTCATTCAGGAAGCAGGTGCTCTTGCACACCGCAAATATCAGTTTACTAAAATGTTTTGAAGAATTGTTTTGTTTTTAGGGATTAATCCAGTTTAGTCCAGACGGGACCTTTATTGTTGCTGGGGACTTGCGTATCGTGCTTTCAAGATTCGACCAAGATGTCTCATGCACCACAAGGGGACATAAAACCTTGGATCACGTCTACACAAATGTGGCTGACGCCTACAAAGTCACTCCCCTCCCCCACATGGGACAGTCTAACCACTTTTTCATTGTTTCTGCTTCCCAGACATTAAACGTGTGAAGCCCACAATAGCATACCAAACCCACTATCGTGCCAAATACGGGTGCGTGCCAAGGCCAGTTGCATTTCCATTGTCACCTCATCACTAAAACTAGTCACAATCAAATAATCTGCATGCTACCAAATAACCCTAACAGATAATAACAATGGAGAATCATTGGAGCTGGTCAGCATGCAAAATCAGGGCTCTGCTTAATATTTGCACTAATAAAAATGGGCAATGGTAGCTTGAGGGGAGAACAACCAACACTAGGCTGTTCTGATTGGATAGATTGGCATAAAAACTAAGACATTTCGAGTTGCACAACTACTAGGGTGCGCAACTGCTAGAGTGCAAGATGGGTGCAGATATTGCATCTCTTATGTAGTAGTACTTACTTACACCTGCACTTATCTGTAAACATTATTAATAAATAATATTATTCTTTTGCTTTTCTGGTTAGATGCTAACTGCATTTCATCGGCTTTGCACAATTACAGTAAAGTTGAATCTAATCTAATCTAATATTTTAAAGAGTCGTTTTTGCCATAACATTCTATTATGGATATTTTGATGTCATATCTCCAAACTAAAACTACATTTTCAAAAGTGAAGATCTGGAAATAATGCTCTAGATCTGGTCATTGCTGTGGTTGTGCTTTTCATGCAGACTATGTAAAATCATGCAAAATGACAAACACAAATGACGTCCAATGACACAGTGTCTTTGGAGCAGACCGGCCAGTGTGTCTTACTACTTGTATCCACACCAGACAAATATAAGTTCAACATTTTACTCAATGTCTAATCAAGTGGGGGAATCAGGCTGCTAAATGACTAAATGCAGCCCTGAGAGTGGTGTTTATGTTTGATGATGTCACCCTCTCTGGGGTTTGAGGAATGTGGGTTTTGCTTGCCACCCTGGCAGCGTGGCACCAGTGTGTTTGTTGCTGAAAGGTTTATGGTTTGCTGGAACCATGTTAATTGCACATTGTAGTGGTCTGTTGATGTATTTGTTTTCCAAAGGCAGTGCAGAGATATTCCCAGCGAGTGTTGTGTTTGGGGTATTTTACTACAGGTGCTAAGTGACTCCTTTAATTCAAAATGGGTGGCTGAATCATCACTGGAGTGGAGAGCGACCATACAGTTAACAAATTGAGAAACCACCTAGTGAGAGATGGGCATGGCCATGGGCACCTAAAATAATCCACTCTACGGCTCATTTCTGCAGGAGAAGTACTAATGTGTTCATAACCGTTCCACGATGGGCCCCTCCCTAGCTGTCTGTTTGTATTTGGCTTTCTTCAGTGGGTTGCTTGTGCTATTTGGAGCCCTATTCTCACATGTGAAATATGCCAAAGTCTAAAGTCTTGTTTAATGTAACTCATGTTCCAATGGTAAATGTTAAGTCTCTGGTCTGTTCCAGTCTGTCATAAAATCAGCACGCATCTTCCTTGTAAAACCACTGGAAACGGGTTTGTGATTTTCAGGATGTCATTACAGCCCTGTACAAATATACTCTCAGGAAGACCTAAAGTGTGCCAGGAATCTAATACCACTGCATTCTTTCAGACATCCAACCCCGCTTCAGCTCGAAGTGCATATTTCTAGAGACATGATAAGCATCACTCTTTAGTTGACTAAATGGATGGGTAACTGGCTGGAGCTTGGCAACGATCCACCTCTACAATTACATTACAGAGGCTGAAAGGGCCCATGTAGTTCAATCTCTTCCAGGGAGTACTTCAGTGAAGGTTCTCTCCTTCTCAGCTCCAGCAGTCTATGCTTGATGACACCACTTGATGAGTTGGTTCTGCTTCTTGACGTGCATGTTGAAAGGCAAAAGAAGTGCTCATTTATTTGAGCAGTTCCCTTCCTTGTATCTTTCAACAAAGTGTTTTGATAAAAACCTATGCATGTGTCTGTCTCCCCAGGCCTTAGCAGATTTCATTAGACTTCTATCTGTTTTGTTTGCCCTACACGGGGTAGTTTATGGCTGCCTCCTAATAAAATACTGGAAGGCCTGCTGATTGATGGTGCCAGACACTCCCCTTCTCTGTCATTGACCTTCCTCCGTGTGTCCCACCGCGTCCCACCGTGGCACATTTCACCCAAGATAGGGATCATCTCCAAAGCAAGGATATTTGAATAAATGTCGCCGCCTGTGATCGAAGGCCATGCAGTGCCTGCTCATGGCTGCTTAAATCACGCGTGTTCTGTCCACTCTCCGTGTTCTCTCCCTCTCCTCTCCTCTCCTCTCCTAATGAGATGAAACCCTGGGTGGAAGGAAGGAAGTCCCTGCTCGTCACATTCTCTTTCATTTCTCTGTTTTCTTTATTCGTCTTCTCCCCCCCTCAGGCCTTCCTCCCTCCCTCTCTTCCCGCCTCCTGAACTCTCTTTGCACTTTGACTCTTTCATGACCACTTTTCAGGCATTTGGCCTTTGTGTGAGTGAGTGTGTGTGTGTGTGTGTGTGTGGGCGCGGGGTTGAAGGGGGGCCTTTCACCTCGTGCATATTCAGGCAGCATGGTGGCCATCCTGTCCTGGAGGTCAGGAAGTTTACTGGGCCGTCTCCTCTCCTCTCCTCTCCTCTCCTCTCCTCTCTGCTCCTGAGTGCTGGGACACACACACTGGGACCCTGCTGTCTGTCTGTCTGCCTGAGGAGAGTCTGGAAACCCTGAGCACATGTGGCGGCGGCCCAGGCCATCACAGAGTAAACATTTGCACAGTTTCACGGAGACGGGCCCTGGGTAGACAGAGAGGGATATACCAGCTACATGCCAAATGTATACTCTGCATTCTATGCCTTTAACTCTATTATTGGGTTTTTCGATGAGACATAAGATATGCCTGAATGAGATTATGTATAATGCAGTGAATGTTAAAATATGCAAGATGTTGTGGTTGATAATAATGCATGAGTAAGTCATAAAGGGGTGATTACTGGCACACACATTTGGAGAAACCGATACAACCATGTTGTTTTCATCAAGCCATTATGTAGTTGGTATAGTGGGTCTGTTTGCCCTGGGTAGGCATCATTATAAACAGTGTGGGGGCTTCAAATGCACTCCAGTACAGATGTCCGAAAATGTCCTTCTTAGTGTATTCTAAATACTAAAGATATTCTAAAGACTTGAGAATTTTATTAGCTGTGGGCGGAGCAATTGAGTCAGATTATATTGAGGTTATGAGGCCTACCATCAACCCCAACCCCCCACATGACCACCCATGACCCACCT
This sequence comes from Sprattus sprattus, assembly GCF_963457725.1. Taxonomy (NCBI): domain Eukaryota; kingdom Metazoa; phylum Chordata; class Actinopteri; order Clupeiformes; family Clupeidae; genus Sprattus; species Sprattus sprattus. The sequence continues at coordinate 27,178,825 of NC_137910.1, forward strand.
TTGAGGTAAGGATAGGAATTGATGTTTTCGTCATTATTATAATTTGCCAATTAAAACAGGCATATGTGCCCATAAAACATGATTAACATAATTTGTGTCATAGACCCTACAACAGCAATGTTCTGTCTGCACATAAATCACTACCAAAACTAACAGGGCCTAAACCCTAGCCTATAAACTGATTAAAAAAGACATTACCAACATTACCAACACAAATAGGGGAGTTACATGCAGGACCTAGGACTGGCCTAAAATATGCCCGCTGGGTATATTGACCTTCAACATGATACTGTACTTAATTGACACTCCCAACACAAAGAGGTTTTTATTTAGGCTAGTTTATCCTGAGAGAGGAAGAGGAAGAACGCACCTGAGAGGTGCACCCAAACCTGAACAGCTGTGGCACAATGTAGGGTGACCTTGAACCCTAACAAATCAGACTTTATTTCAAAAGAGGTTTATGATATATTGGCTGAATATAATAATAAAGAGGTTAATAATGTATTTAGAGTATTTATGTAGTGTGAAATATTACATTTTTCCAAGTTTCCCAATTTGGGATACATAGTTTTTCAGTTGGCCCACTTTAGGTGATTTTGCCAATTCATCCCTTCTCCTTTTACAGAAGTCTTCAGATTCGTCTTTGAGATTGGCTGGCTGTTTCCTTAAAAAGGGCATCCAGACTTGCTTGCTTTGAACACACCATGGCAGAACAATAACTCTGGTAGTATCAGGATTAAAATATTACGGAACAAGAAGTTAAGTGAAGGGTACAGGGACCTGGCGAGGGATAGAAACAAAGTGCATTGACTGGCAGTGGCAGGACTCTGCTGACCAGCAGTTTCATTGTCGCCGGACTGCGTCGGTTTGAGAAATGCTGGCTTATGGGAATATTTGAATTTGACAGCGAATGGCCTACACATGACGATTTAGAAAGGAATCCCTTTGAGTGATCAATGTAACTGTATTCAAATTACCACCAATTTAAATTGGGAATGTAGCTGAATACAGTTGTTCATATTTAGTATTATAAATACGTAATGCTGTAACATGTATTCCATTACTCCCCAACACTGATTATAAAATAGTTTGTTCCCTGTTTTAATGAGTTTGCATACACATTTGTATGTTTGCAGAAGTGTGTGTATGTGTGTTTGTTTGTGTATGTGTGTGTGCATCTGTGTGGTTGTATGTGTTTGTGTGCATGCACACGCCTGTGTTTGTCTATGTGTGTAGGCCTGTGATCAGTAATAATTAAATGACACGGTCTGACCGCTGCTGCCATGCAATGCCCTTGTTGTACCTCTCTCCTCCTCCTCATCACTAACATGGGCTGAAGTATCTGGGTAACAGAAATTGATATAATGACCAAATGGGCCTTGTTATCTTCAAGCAGCATCAGCACAGGCTACTTCTGAGGGAGAGCAAAATGTCTTGTAAATATTACAAGTCATTCATCAAGGCTCCCTCATTAGCATATTGCAGAGTGCATGCAGAAATCTAAATAAAAAAGCAGGATTGGAAGCATTTTCATTTTGAAGGAGAACTACTGATGTGGGCAATATTTCACTTTGCACAGATTGATTTTGCCCTGGCCACAAACTTGCCCTTTTTGGCAGCATAAACTTTAGCTAAAGATGGTGCTTGAGTTCAGTTACACAACAATGACTTTAGTCACAGATCTGTGGTGCGTACTGAGGAGCGTGGGGGGCGGTGTAGCCCTGAGCCAGTGTGATGTCATGAGACCTGACGAGCCCCTGCTGAGACTGTCTGATTGGCTGGGAAGATGGCTGATGAGTTTGGAAGGTGACGAGCACTCCCAACAATAGTCATTGTGCAGTATTAATTAGGAGGTTATCACATGCTCCATTTTTCCTTGTCAGATTGAGCGCCGTCCCAGGTGTGCGCTGGGATCAAATGCGGAGAAGCGGCCTGCACGGGAAAGCACAAGTAATGAGATTTCTTCCTCCTGGCCCCCTTGATTCTTTCTCTCCCCTTTTTCATGATATACAACTTGCAATTAAGCATGGCTTGGTGATTCGGTGATTAATGTCACTCTGAGTGCAGAAGGAGCTGTGTGGCGGTGGAGTCCTGCTTTAGCATCCCTCATCGTGCCTCCAGCCTCCCACCTATTACCAGCAAGATGGAGAGGTCCATTTACTATTCACTAACCTTTATGACAGTGCAGTCTTTAATCAGCACTTTATTTCCTTTTGTAACACTTTCAGTCATACACAAATGTCAGCAGGCAGGAGGGGCTGCTGGGCTTCTCTCCTCTCCTCTCGGCTGGCTGTGGTGCTGAGGTGATGTGTGTGATTTATTGGCCTGTGCTTTTTTCATTTGTTGTTGTGGTGGGCTTTTAATTTTTATGGAAGGGCTGCACCAAGTAAATGGTCCCGATGGTTAAATGGGAAAGTACGATAAGGGGGAGATGCCTGGATTGAAAGGAAAGCCATTAGTGTGGGGTTCGTATGATCCTCCTCACATAGCATTGGCCCTGAATTCATAATGGTGTTTGAATCGTCCATGTAGTTCCCCTTAGGGAGATGGATAGTGCAAACTGTTTGCTAACAGTGAACATAGATGGATCTAAAATGGACACGTGAGCTGCTAGGTGGCGGAATGGGACTTTGAGATGTGAAATATATTTCATCTGACAAAAAGCTACAACCATTTGCAATAACATGCAAAGGCCATTGTTCATGTAATAGGGTTCGCTGGGTATGTGTGTGACCCATGTGACCCTATTTCCCTAGTGTGTCTATTCTGGGCCTTATAACAGGACATTATTTATATCCAAGCTCCTTTTATCACTTTTAGGTCAGCCCTCTCAAAAAAAATCTAATATCTGCTCTACATTTTATTTGTAACTATTCACCTCCAAGTGTCAATATTATTTGGCTCATAGCAGTGTTGTCCTGTGATATCTACATTGGAGAGCAAGGTCCCCTCTTGTGCATCAATAGAGCTATTTGTTTTGATGGACATAGTAGCCACAGTGGCTGATGCGCTCTTAAAATCTGAACGTTGTTTTGCCTCTCCGTCCAGGGTCTGTGTTTAGCTGTGAAAGCTTTTGATTTAGCCCTATCCTCCGGAGTCCTATTCACTTGAATAGGCCACAGTAGTTTCGCGGTGCACAAGGGCACCTACTCTTTCTCACTAAACTAGCCGGCAAGCTTTGCTGGATCATTTCCCTCAGTCACACCCTTAGCTTCTGCTGTGGCAGCGTCATTTTCTGCAGCCACTTTTCTCCCCCTCTTTTTGTCTTTCCTCTCCATCGCCCTTTCTCTTCCTCGCTGGCTTTCATAAGCCCAGTAAAGCATGGCCTTCAATTCTCTTGTTCTAGTGTTTTCACTTAGGATCAGGAGTGATGAGCAAAAGTGTTCTGGCTCAATCCTTGAGCAAAGGGCCTGTCGTGACAGGGATTATTATTTATTTGTCATGTTGGATGTAATAAGCTGTAGGTGCAGCATGGAGAGGCCCTTGATTTATTGCTCTGTCGACCGCCACTAGCAGGACGTCTGCTGTAGCGTGCAGGATGAATACCGTGCTGTCAGCTCTGTCCATCCGTCTCCGTCGCCCCGCTCACTCACAACACCTTCCCATTTCATGCCAGAATACATAAACAATCTTTCATTATATTTGATGCCTTTTTTCCTCCTCGCATTTTTTTTTGCACTCCGATGCAGGAAAAGTGACGTTTTGAATTTGACAAGTTTCCACTTCTGAGCTATTTCGTTTGTGCTCCCATGTTTAAGGAAATTTGCATTTGAAAAATTCTGCGTGCTGTCAAGTTGTTGTGTTTGGTCCCCGTGGTTACATGTCCTTTTACATTTGGAATGACATTTGGGTTTCTTTTGTGTTGAATATTCCTGTGTAAGAAAAATTAAACAATCTTAGCAATGGACGGTCAAAGGTTCGCTAACACATTGCAGCATGCACCTCGCAGTATGCCGTAGAGGGGGTTCAAAAATATCACGTCCTGAGTTGTATGAATGGCAGCGCAACAAACCGGCTTAATCTGACCTTAAATGTTTATCACTCAGACTTATTTAGTGAGTGGCTCGGTATTATCCAGTCAGATTGGTTTCCAAGTGCTCCACTGTGAAACTCTGGGTGAAATCAAAACACTGAAATATGGCCTAATAGTCTCCCACCTCTGAGGGAAAGCCACTTGTCTCCTCACTGTCTACTCTCCCCTCTCCCCATTTCTCCTGTGAAAATGTAGCCATTTTCCTGGGGAGGGATTTGCTAAAGTGGAACTGACTTTGTAAATAGGACTCCCATTTATTAGTGGCTTTATCTGAAAACAATGCTGAGTGAGGCATCAAGTCAGACACTTACCCACATATCAGAGCGGGGGGCTTGGCGTGGGGAGCGGCAGGGCTCGGGCGACAGGAGTTAATTAATATATGGAATTTGATTTGGGTCCCTAAAAAAGACTGAGCCAGGCCCGCTTGTCACTTAAGGTCTCGGCAGTCTGATGGCTTTTCTCACTGTAATCTGTGAAGAACATTACTCCCTGCATGGCACGCCCAATGCTGAGTGTGTAATAGCTGAATTAATAACTGGCTATGCTGATAATTATATATGAGAATCAGTTATTTGGCGCTTTAAAGGCACAAACAAGTGTTAATTACACCGAAAACAAGATCCCCTCCCTCTCCCTTGTGAGTCACCCCCCCCCCCCCTCCTTCCCCCCAAAAAAGTAATTTATTATTTCTCTGTGGGAGATGCGTTGCATTTTATGGGTTAATTCTAAAGGTCTTTTTTTTTTTTTTGGCTCGTCGTGCAGCAGAATATTATTTATGGGTTTTTGTTTGTTTTTGGCCATCATTACTAACGTTACAGCTAATAGCAATCATTTGTTATGTGACTGGGGTGGTGATGCTTCAGATGCGGGCAGTGAACTGAGAATACTCATTTGGTAGCCGAATAAGGCTTTGACAGGTCCCATTTATAACAAGCTCATTCCATAATGTCCAGCCTATTAATAATATTTTGTTGCTGTCTAATTAGAGGTGTCTGATGTAAAATGGCCCTAGAGTCAAGAGCAATGTTTGTATTTTAGCGGATATATTCTACTAGGTAGAATTTGAACAGCTTTCATGGCTGCTTTCTCACAAAGGAATATAGTGATTGCATTTATTAATGCTAAGTATGAATTCCACCAGCTCTATGAGTGCTTGTTATAATGATAATGAGTGTGCATGTTAATCCCAGCGCTGGTGGAAGCCTAAATCAAATCCGTTTTAATACAGCTGTCTTTCTCTCTCCAATCTATCCATAAACTAGCTGTGAAGACATGAAGACTCACGGATGCAAATATCTAGCAGCTTATTTCAATGAATGTGAAGCTATAGCACACTGCATTAGTAATATTAAAATTAATTTGTTGACAATAAACCAAATAGACTCACTGGTTTCCATCGTGGACATCAGGACAGAAGCCTTTTGAAGTTAGTGTCAGTGGTTTCAATAGGATATACGTAGTAAGTGATAATTGATAAACTATTGAGGAGACAAGTGATCATTCTTTAGTTTCATTATTGTGTAAGCAGCTAGTTTATGCCACAGGATGCCATGCATGTAAATAAGTGTTGGTTCTGTACAGTACAGCAGTGGAAATGTACTGCCTCTTCTGCTGTGGTATTTTATGGCGTGTATTTTTTATATGTTCTCTTTTGCAGATTGAAGTATTTTTCTTTTAAATAATTTTGACATGTACATGTTATTTGTAGGTTGCATTTATCACTTTAAAGCAACATGAATTAGGGATCAATTCCAGGCGGGGCTAGTCAGGAGGCAGTGAGAAGCATCAGTTTGATTCTGTTTGTGTTGGTAGTGAGAACTGAAATGAACCTCTCAGCAGTGATTGGGTGTTGGAAGCAGCACTTAACACAGCCAGTCTCCTCCAAGTGTTGTGCTCTCTGGGCAAACCACAGCTGACGTGGAGCTGATCAGCCCTTAATTAGGGATACATTTTCTCCCTGTGATTTCTATTGATGTGTGGGGAAGAAAAGAAACATTGAGCTGCTACCTGACCAGAGTACCAATTGTTTCAGAAAAGCTGGTAATCTCTTTCTCCCTCCCTCTCTCTCTCTCCCTCTCTCTCTTTCGTCCTCTCCCTGCCTCCTTCCATTTTCATTTTCAGCCTCTCCTTCTCACTTTCCACCCTTTTTTTGTCTCTCTTTGTCTTTCTCGCTCTTTCTCTCTCTCTCTCACTAAAGCACACACACACACACACATTCTCTGCTGCTCTGACCATATATCTCTCGCTCGCTGTCTCCTTCTCTGTTCTCTTTGTTGTTTTCTCACCATTCCTCCCTCCCCTTGCTGTCCTGTCTGTCTGTATCTGTGTGAGTGCATCTGGAAGGGAGAGGTGAATGATAAAGGTGGGGAGACGAGGTGCGGCAGGCATTAGTGTATTCTGTTTGCCTGTGCAATAGAGAATGACACACGTCAGGCCCCTCCGTCAGCAGCGGTGGGGTGGGGGTGTGTGGGGGGGTGGAGATGCAGATGGGAACAGAAAGGCTCCCCGGTGGCGGGGCGGCGGCAGGGGCTGTGATTGCAGGGATCCGGGGATGAAGTCTGCACTGACAAAGTGCGGCGATTGATGGATGGACAAAGCCGGGAAGTGGATGTGAGAATGGATGAGGGCAGAGGGGGGAATTTAACGGAGGCAAACAGGGAGAGACAGAGAGGAATGACCTGCTAAAGTATTCAGGCACACACAAATCCCCACAGCAATTTACTCACCCACTAACTGCACACCCCAAGATTCTTTTGCATCTGTACAAATTGGCCCCAGCACAGAGGAGGGCTTGTGACAGGACGGCATGGGCTGGATGATCTCACACGCCCTTGTTTTATGGATGTGTGCATGCATACACTCCCAGCCCTTGCTGTTGACACTTCTGCCATTTTTACGTTTTCATTTAATGGTTTGTGTGAAGACCAGGATGTCTGTGGTTTTTATGGAGTCATCAATACCCATAGCCACAAATCAAGAAGGTCCTAAAGTACTGCATTGTGAGAATAATATATTCCTTTGGAAGAACATATGGGACCCTCTGTGATTGATTTGCTAATACTGTATTTCACGTATTCAACACAAAAAGGGTATTTTGTGCCTAGCATTCTCACTCAAGGGATTAAATGCTTCAAAAGGGAGGTTCGGTGATGTGTTTTTATCTGTTATATGAGCATTTCTTTCTTCTTCAATAATAAATTGAACACAATCAAAACTCTGTTTTTCTCCCAGAGAACAGCCATGGATAAAGAGTAGACTAGTTTATTCATTGTCATAAATCATATTCATTTTCAAACATCCCCTCTGGCTACTGCTGGACATACAATTCATTGACATTACCTTACCGCAGTATTGGTTAGCATGGCCTCTGTCAGGTCTAGGCAGCTGACTTGTATGTTATTTTTTGTAGCCTTTAGCCTGTGTCTGGGAGTGTGGGCTGTGTGCTTGGATACTTAGGACATGTTCTAGCTCTTGAATAGCTAATAAGTCCTGAAAGGAAAAGACAAGGCCAGTAACCTTGTTGTCCTGAGCAAACCCTTCCGAGACTCTGTGTGTGTGTGTGTGGTGGTGGGGGGGAGTGAAGTGTCTCACGGCGGGCTGCCGAATGTATTCTCATTATGTTCCGTACCTGCTCTACATTAGATGTCACTGGTGGTGGCGAGAGAGGAGGTAGGGGAGGTGGGGAGGCAGAGGGGGGTTGAGGTGGGGCGTCTCCAGATTAAGACTAATGCCACTGGCCCCAGGAACTCCGATTAGAATCACACTCATTACTCAGGGCCTGGTGACGGAAGCAATTTAAAGCCCTGGTCTTTACAGTACAAGGGGCAGGGCAGCACCCTGTCAGGGAGTGGAGTTAAAACACACCCACTCTCCACTCCTTCATCCTGTCCCGAGGACCAAGGGCGTTTGAAGGCCAGATGGTTAGTGGCTCCACTGACACGCACCCGTTCGCCTGCACTTTATTTCATTAAGAGAGGAGAAAAAGGAAATGTGAGAAACCAAGATGCCATTTTGCATATTTGTTGAGAGGAGAGGTTGTGTGGATGAGGTGCTAATACACTAGTGGTGCTGGGGAGGAGGTGCAAATGCACTAGTGGTGGTGTGGAGCAACAGTGCTGGTGATCCAAATTGAATGGGACCTGTGTAAAAAGAGTGGAGGCCCCACTTTCACTGTGGAGGACCTTTGTTAAAGATTAGATGGTCAATACATGTCAGCCATTTGTCACTCCTGGTGATTTAGAAAGGTGGGTGAGACTCTCCCACGGCAAGGTTAGCGCCGCTCCCAAGCCTCCGATGACAGGCGGCCAAAAGAATGACAATCAGTGTGAGCTCTGAGCCGCCTGCCATTCAATAATGAATGATTGTCCCATCAATTAGCGCCTGTCACAGAGGAAACTGTATCAGCCTAATGAAGGTGCCTGCTTTGTGCGCTAACACCACTAACTTAATGCCACTCCTGGCCTGGGCTGGGAAAAGGGGGATCCTTTATATGTTATCCTTTAAAGAGGAATTAGCTCTCTTCCTGAAGTGGGTTATAATAAAGTTATATAATTTTTTACACGTGTCTGAGTTTCATGTATGTGTGTTTGGAAGGGTTTCCTCTGTGGGTATAAGTAAGCCAGTGTATATTTTTGTTTTTGCATGAGGAAGTGTATGTGGTGTGTGTGTGTGTGTATGTGTGTGTGTGTCTGTATGTGTGTGTGTGTGTGTGTGTGTGTGATTGTGTGTGTATGTGTGTGTGTGTCTGTATGTGTGTGTGTGTGTGTGTGTGTGTGATTGTGTGTGTATGTGTAAGTGTGCACATGTGCCATCATTTCCTCCAGTTGACCTTGGAGAGTGTTTGACAGATGCGCTGAGAGGTATGATGGGGAAATGAATGATCTGAGTGAGGCGAGCGGCGGATCATCCTTGTGTGTGATTAGCTGTGAAGTCTTGCAAACACATCACCCATGTCACATGTCGACTGTTTATTTATCTCACACCCCCCAGCCCACACCTCCCTCTCTGCTCCTCCTCTTTGGAGCTCAACAAATATTCATCGCTGGTGGAGGTGTTTATACGACAAAAACATTAGAAGAATATGTAGTAAATATGTAGTACATACATTTACTTAACATATTATCTTCGTAATAGCACCCAATAATGATGGTGGTTACTCTGTAACAGTCCATATCCTGTACTGTATCAGTTTATTTTCTTAAATATAAACATAACTGACTCTACTGTTATTACTACTTTTGTACTGGCTATAAAGGAATAATTACCCTTATACAAACATTGCTGATTTACAGTGACTGGTCCACTATTAAACATACTCCTGGATTTCATCATTCCCATATTTGTTCCAGACATATATGCTGTATCAGTTTATGGTCATAGATGCAGACACCAGTACATTTGGAAAGTCGGAATGACAAATGGCTCCCCATGCTGAGGAGGAACAGTCTATTGATTGATACTTAAATGTGTCCCTGGAAATATTCAGATGTTTTATTGCGGCCATAAAAATGGAGCTTTACATCACACTACCCCACTGAGTCCCATTTGCTTAGCATCTAGAGTCACGTGGCACAGTGGATTGCTTAACAGCTGTCAGTCATGGCTCCTGACGTCTGACAGCCCAGAGACGGGCCTGCTGAACACAGCGCCTCCACTCCTCCCTGCACTGGAGATATAGTCATTCACCAGGAGAAATCCTAACGCCGTGTAAAACAGTCTGTCTCCGAGCCTTCCCCCTCCCCTACAGCCCCCCCCCCCCCCCCCCCCCCCCTCCCTTGTTTTTTAACAAATGGGCATCAACAGGCCATGAAATAATCAATGCTGATGATCCATCTTGGGCCCTGTCGATATGTTAATGAGTCAGCCTCATCGTTATTGCTACAAGGCCATAAATCACTCCCTTTTACCAGAATGCATAGCAGCTGGTGCGGCAAACCCCTGGCCAGGAATAAAACACTGCCTTTTAACGATTAATGTCCAAACATTCTGCTGCTCTGCGGCTTGATTGTTTTCAGATGCCAAAAAAGTGGGACGGATTGTAAATCAATAAAACAATAAGACAAAGTGTTTTAATAAAAGGAGAGGTTGTGAGTAAATCATCACAGTTTGCCATTTAGCACCGCTTCCTTGGTAACGAATAATTGGATACCTGGTACCCAGAAGTCATTTTTAAGGTTATAAATGCTCGTGTCTGCGGGTGGTGAGAAGCTAGCTGGCTGTTTGCCTCCTATTTTTCAACTGAATGTGTGTGCATCTGTCAGTGTGCGTGAGTTTTTTATTGTATTTTCTTTCTTCAGTGTTTTCGCAGAGCAGAGTCTATGATGGAAAGAAATCAATTCAAAGTGTAGATATTTTGTACAATTGGTGTACAGCTATTCTACCATTGTGTTTTAGGAGCACTGAAATATGTGTCTCTTTTCGTTTCATCTCTGTTAAATTATTCAGAAAGTAACCTGCCATGCAAATGTATTTAGAATGTGTGGGGGAATGAAACGGGACAGGTTTTTCATCCCATACACATTCTAAAGTTCAGACAAACAGTATAAAGAATAACATTTTAAAATACAATCCCAGGATTCATCAGGTCATTAGGTTTAGAATTTGCTTCCTTATAAGAAATAGTATTTGTGAGAGAAAAGGTGTACCTGAGAGAGATGCTATGAACATTAATCTCAATAAAGATCATTTCTTTTTCAAGGTGAGTGTATGATGCACTCTTGTTTAGTTGCCCAATTATATGGTTGTCTGATTCTTGGTCTGATTCTCAGACAACCATACACGTATCTGTAGCTGAAGCGTCAGCCAAAAGGAATTTTGTTTACTCTGGAAGGCTTTTGGAGGCACACCTTGTTGAATGAAGTATATTATCTTTAAACCGTGTTGATAGGCTTCATAGCAGTGGAACAGTGGGGGAATGGGATGTTTTTCTCACCCATATCTGACTTGGGGAAGATGCTGGAAGTGCAGCTGATTGTGTAGTGTTCTTATACCAATTTAGGGCCTGTTATGGTTATTGCCGCTTAATGCTATTGTAAAAATTGAACATGACACTTGGTGATTTATTATCTGCATGTTTTCTTAACCTTGGATATTGGATTGTTTGTCAGAGCATATCCCTTTGATTTACAGCAAAGTGTGTGGCTGATAAAAACACAGCCCCTCCCAGCACAGTATGCAAAATGCCTGGCCTCCTGCTCCACGCTGTGTGTATCCACACTGTTGTTGTGAAGGGCTCAGATGGAGAGAACAGATGAGGCTAGGGGCTGTGGTGACGAAAACACATTTGTAACATTTCTCAGGAATGGAAGCTGTCCCATGTGAGTTTTACCTCACTTCATTTTATTAGACTCCTGTGTGTCATCATAACGAACAGTTTACCTCAGAAGTCGTAAAATGCTGTGTTTTTGTAACTCTGTGATTTGGCTGATGTCTTCTTCAAAAAACACACTAAATTCATGAAATATCACTGCGGAACTAATATATAGAAAGAAGACTTGATCTTACCTCAGACATGCACGTACACGCAACCTCTCTTGCTATCTCTTTGTTTGTGTCTACTGTGTGATAGCAGCATTAGCATAGTGGTCAGCTCTGTCTCCGGATGCTGAGCAGCGGTGCGTATGGCTCGAGGGGACACTCTGTACTCTGCCCCCTGCCCCTGGACTGGATGCCTTTGTGTCCTCTTCATGAGGCTCAGCCTGCTCCGCTGCTGGACATCTCAGTGCTGCTCAGCTCTTTATGTGACTCCTCAGGACGCTTCCAGAGAAGGCACTCATAAATCTCAGCGTTTACAACAGCCCCGGCCAACTTCATATTATTCACACCAGTGCTCCTCCAAACATTGGTCCATATTTTCAGTACAAAACAGTGTCTAGCAAGACCTCTCTAGACTCATAATACCTGGGGGTTGGAAATGCTGTGTGGAGCAAAATATCGGAGTGGTGTGCCTTAAAGCTCCCTTGTAGATCAGTTTTAACTTTACTCAGTGTCTTAACAACCACCAGCCTGCCCCAACAGCTATTTGGATAAGGTCTCATGAGAATAACTGTTTAGGTACATGCTCATTTGATGGAATAAGCAGTCCTTTTGTTGAATAAACTGAGGAAAGAAACATAAAGGAAAACATACTGTTGTGAAATACAGGGGCACCAGTAAGAGTAAAAAAAAACATTTTAAAGAGGTGAAAAAAGAGCCTAGATGCCCCTGCAGTGCTTATACATATCCCTAAGCTGAATGCTAGTCTGGCATGTGGTGCATAGCTCATGGAGGGCCTGAAAGCTTCAACCTTCCCCATGTATTTACATGTAGACAATTTACTTTAGACTCTGACATCTTAAATTCCTGTTATCATTTCTGGGACTGAGACATATTTGTTATGGTGCAGCCAGCCTTTCCCTTCCCAGTGCTAAGTATTATAATGATGAATACACTTCACTGGTTTATGCCAACTCAAGGCGGACATTACAGCAGTTGTTTAAGTTTGCTAAAATAAATAGGGAGTATTTCAATTGAGATAGATAGCAGAGACGAGTCTGGGAAACTGCAAAGTTTGACTTGTGGAAGTTGCCTTTCTAAACTGTTTTTGTTACTAAGACAAGGAACATTAACTTCAGATGACAAAGAAAGTAAATAATGGATCAGTAGGCTGCAATGAATGCCATGTGTTGAAGGAGCAAATGAGCCTTTTATTTTTCTATCCATCTATTCATCCATACACGTCAAATGGTGAAATATGTCCTCTATGTCTTCATCTCTTGTCAGAGAAAAACTAAATAGATCATTAGACAGACTCCATAACTTAAACATAGAAGGCTGTTGCCTCTGGGCGCAGAGATACTCAGTTCTAATACTTTTGTGGTGTTGTGCCACCATTTTTTTTTTAAATGAAGGATTGTATTAAGTAACAAATTGCAGTCCCTGGTGTGTGCATACAGTATAGGTGTTAAGATATTAAGACATTAGAGCATGTCTGACCTGTTATTCGGCTCGCGAGGTTATACTGGAGCACAGGCTAAATATGGCAATCCAACCATACCTCTATATTGAAAATGAAGCAGAGGATACTTGATCTGGCACTGTGGCTTCAGAGAAGTAAATGTATTACTGAGGAAGCCACTAATAAAATGTTGATTCACTGATAGAGCTATTTGAAGAGGGCATTTACATTTATATATTTTGCATGTGCTTGTTTATTAGGGTGCATCAAAAAACAGAGTTCAAACATATTGATCTGTCTGGGTGCTTAAAGTGTTACCATCAATGCAAAAACAATAAATGCTAAATATTTTTGCGATACGTGGTGATCTAGAGGTGGAACGGCACATCAGCTTTTACGGCATAAGGGGGTAAGCGGCACCCATTCGGAGCCATGATACATTTTTGATGTCGTTCTCTGGTGCCCAGGGGCGGTTCTAGCAAATTGGAGGCCCTGGGCAAAGAACAATGTTGAGGCCCCCCCCCCCCCCCCCCCAAAAAAAAAAAAATAGTTTTAATGTTATGTGGAACTGACATTTATTGTGAGTATATGACTTTAACAATTAAACAGTTGTAAATTACTTTAATTATGAGGTTTTGAGTGCAGTGTTTTAGTAGTGTAACTTTTTTTATTTCTTAATCAAAACAATGTTACTTGTTACATTTGATTAATGCTTTATAGTTCTGTTTCTGAATGTTTTCAACTGAAACTTCCAAATTTGTAGAGGTCCTGTTTTAACCATTTCAATTCTCTCTCTCTATCTGTTAATTTGTCACGCCATAGGGGTCTTCACTAATCACTGTATGTCCACCATTGATGTAGGCTACTCACATTGTTGACATCACCGCTGTCGTTATCAGCCAGCTGTGCTTGAGCTGTGTTCATGACCATGGCAGTATCATGCGTGTCGTCGTCAGTGCGGGTGTGACAGTGTCTCAGATATGGGCAGCTGTGGTATATGATGGCTCACCGTTTGTAGAAGCAAAGCAGGCAGAGCTAGTTGGTGTCGCTACAAGCTGTTTGTCTGCTGCTGCTGCTAGCAATCGCTAAACTTGGCTTAGCCGCACTTGAAACATCAGATGAACTCGACACATTATCAGATATTTCTTCCACTTCCACGGACGAATTCCTTGATAGGAAATTGTGTGTTACCTTAGGTAATTTCTCCCTGAACTTCTCATCCTGCCCTTTCCTCTTTCTTTTCTCGCTGCCACTTAAAAGACGTTTCACGCTTAACTTTGCGACCATACAAGTCACCACACGAAAAATTGTTAATGACAGAAAAGTCACGTGACCTGGAATAATTTGTTCCATGAGGGAATTAAGATACATTTTAAGCTGATACTGAAAAGAAAATAATCGTTTTTCATGCTTATTATGAATTGTCATTATTTTGCAATGCCAAGTGATTTATTTTAATTAGCAAAAAAAATTAAAAATCGGAAATACGACGAGGCCCCCCTGGTGGCCGAGGCCCTGGGCAACTGCCCGGTTTGCCCGTTCGTTCGGTCCGCCCCTGCTGGTGCCATCACTTTTGGATTTGGTTTCAATGTTTGGTTTCAAGAAGAATAAACAAGCCATGTGACAAAGTGCGAGGACGCATACACACATCATTTCCACGAGAACTTAGATTTTGGCCTATAGTCCATTCCGCAATGAGTTTACTAGCTAGGTATTGATAGCTAGTATAATTTAGCTTTGCTACCTCATCGTAAGTTAACGTTAGTTTTGGAAATCATTCGTTTTGGAGATCATTTTGGCCGGTCCTATAGTCTATTCTGCAATGAGTTTAGTAGCTAACTATCGATAGCTAGTGTCACTACCCGATGGTAGTCGTTACCCGATGGTAGTCGCGCATGATCAGACACAAGCGGCCTAGAACCATATGGTAACTTTTTGTGAAATTTGGCACACTCATTAAGGACAGTCCCTTCTTCATTCACACAAAGTTTCATGGCTCTCATTACACCACTCTAGCGCCACCAACAGGTCAAAGTTGGACTTTTGTAACACACGCAACTTTTGAACAGTATGACCGATTTTCATAAATGAGGTACCATTGGATTCCCTGGATCAAGACGAATTAAACCCACCCCATGGCGTCAATTTCCGGTTCTATCAAAAACCTTTGAAAGCCTACTCCTCCTACAATTTTTGGCAAATCTTCATCAAAATCACCAGAGATGATCTTCAGACCTAGCCTCACAAAAATTATCAACAGAATTTTGATCCTCACAACCGTTTGTCCGGTACAGCCACTCAAATCAGCCAAAAAGTCGCCAAACAGGAAGTGAAGTCATATCTTGGCAAATCTTTGAGAAATCAACACCAAACTTGATATGTCACTGGAAGACACTACAACATGTTGCCATGTGCAAAGGCAACTTCATATCTTCAAAAATGATTGATATAAAGCAAATTGGATACATTGTTAACGCTAAAACAATGCTTTACACATCAACAGGTCAAAAAGTGATACTCTGATTGAATCACAAGTTCATGTGAAGACACTTGAGAATGTTTAGAACACAAATCTGAAAAAAAATTGACTGTAAGATGAAAAGTAGATTTTTGGTGAATATTTGAAATACACATGCTTGGCTAATTGCTAGGGTGTTTCTCTCTGCCTCTGACTGCCTCTGCCCCTCTGGTCTTGCGCGCGTGATTCTCTCTCTCTCTCTCACACACACACACACACACACACACACACACACACACACACACACACACACACACACACACACACACACACACACACACACACACACACACACACACACACACACACACACACACAGGGACAGGCTCAGGCTCCTTTGACACGCGCAAGTACACACACACAACATTTAAGGAAATTTAGGGATGACCACACCCCAACTCACTCTTAGCTTGAAGCCATGGCCCTTGAGGATCTTCAAAGTAATGCATTTGAAATGTAATATCCCATTGGCAAGTCTGCAGCACGGATTTTTCTATACAGTGACAAAGTTGTGAAATTTGGCACACTTATTGGGACCAGTCCTCTCATCAATTTCACCAAGTTTCATGTCTCCCACTCAAACCCTCTAGCGCCACCAATGGGTCAAAGTTGAAGATGTGTTTATACATGTTACTTTTGAACAATATGCCGCATTTTCCAAAATGAGGTATCTTTGTATTCCCTGGATCAAGACGAGTTTAACGCAGTCTATGACATCATTAACATTTATATAGATTCTCAAGCTATTGTGAATGTTTAGGAAAAGTGTTTTTTCGCAACTCCTCCTACAATTCTTGTTGAGTTTTCTTCAAAATTGCCACACATCATCTTCAGACCAAGCCTCACAAAAGTTAACCCCTGGCGTTTTGATTTTCGCAACCGTTTGTTAGTTACAGTCAATCAAATTGATGTGGCCGAATTGATTTGGCTGCCATTTTGAATGAATGAATATTAGGTTTTTGGTGAATATCAAATAGTCACCAAATTTGTCACACTCTTTGGGACCAGTCCTCTCATCAATTTCACCAAGTTTCATGTCTCCCATTTGAACCCTCTAGCGCCACCAATGGGTCAAAGTTGAAGATGTGTTTACACACATTACTTTTGAAGCGCATGATCGAAAGTTGTGAAATTTGGCACACTCTTTGGTACCAGTCCCCTCATCATTTTCACCAAGTTTCATGTCTCCCATTTGAACCCTCTAGCGCCACCAATGGCTCAAAGTTGAGGCTGTATTTACACTTGTGGTCAAAAGTTGTGAAATTTGGCACACTCTTTGGGACCAGTCCCCTCATCAATTTCACAAAGTTTAATGTCACCCACTCAAACCCTCTAGCGCCACCAATGGGTCAAAGTTGAAGATGTGTTTACACACGTTACTTTTGAGCCATTTGCCGCATTTCCCAAAATGAGGTATTTTTTGGATTCCCTGGATCGAGACGAGTTTAACGCACTCTATGACATCATAAACAATTATATAGATTCTCAAGCTAATGTGAGTGTTAAGGAAAAGCGTTTTTTAGCTACTCCTGCTACAATTCTTGTCGAATATTCTTCAAAATTGCCACACATGATCTTCAGACCAAGTCTCACAAAAGCTATCCCCTGGCGTTTTGATTTTCACAACTGTTTGTTAGTTACAGTCAATCAAATTGATGTTGCCGAATTGATGTGGCTGCCATTTTGAATCAATGAATATTACGTTTTTGGTGAATATCAAATATTCACCCAATTTTGGAACAGATTATATTCAGACCCGAATCACCTCGACTTGTCAAAATAGGACTGAATTACAGCTGTTTAAATTATTTAAACTTGGTCCAAATTTGACAACCATTGCCACAGGAAAAAACACTTCTATTTTGAAACAGTAACTGAACTCTGTGATTTCCATCTCCATCCATCTCTCTTATTTGTCCAGTGTGCACTCCGTACGTTGTCAATGACCGCCTCAGTGCGCGAGCACACACGCTACCATTTCACTCCGACTAGCAATTGCGAAGCAGTCTATTAGCTTTTCTTTAAACACAGTAAACTGCAATACACTGTCACTGACGTCGCAGTCGTCTGTCCGATGACTTTAGTCAGTATATATCTCACCCTATATCCTAGAAGTAAGTACCAGTGTGTAAATTATAAATAACAGTACAGTGTGTAAATCTGTAATACAGAGCTCAAAACTAGCTGGCTGCTTTCATTGGGTCTCTCGCGTTACTCCCCTCGTGTTCACCCTCCAGCTTCCGTAAGCACAGCCTCAGTTCAAGGGTCAAATTGTCAAAACCAACTTTAAAAAAACAGAAAAACATTTAAGCATGCAGTTTGAAAAGATTTTTGAAACGTTTGGAAATATTTTAACAATTAAGAAAAACAAGAAAATATAGCTCAGGGATACACATATTTCGTGGACATGATGAATCTGCTCTCAGAGGATGCCACTGTTGTACAAGTATGCTTGGAGCTGGATATTTATTTTTAATACCAATCATCTGATGTTTGTGAAAGAGATTGGTACTTTAGTACTTTGGCTACCGTGTTGTGAGTAGAAAGTTAGGCCATACTTCCCGATGTTCAGTTTGTGTTGTACATAGGCCTACTTACAGTCTCTGGTCAGTGGGTGATTGAAAGTTGTGCTACGCTGTGATGGGCCGAGCCTTAGGTTGCCATCAAAATGTGGGTTTGGCCCATAGAGCTCAGTGACAGAGTGAGGGTTCAAAGATATATGTTTTAATATCACTTTAAAAATATCCAGGAGACCTGCTAAGCCTCTAAATCAGCCTGCTAAGCCTCTCTATATGCAGAGGACAAAACTCAGCAGTCTCTATAAGAACAAACCTGCTTAGTCTCTATCAGCAGAGGACAACAATCAGAAGTACCAGGGTCACACATATTAACATACCTGACAAGACAAAACTCAAGTCCCCCTCTAGACAGATCAATGCACATATATACGAGGTGGCCAGCACCATTTCTAAAAAGAAGGGGTAGACACAAAAGTCAAACAATACACAAATGACAAGACAGACCCTGAGACATAAAAATAGCATTCCTCTGTATGGCAAAAAAAAAGGAACCTTATCAAAGTTGTCTGGCCCAGACCATTCCCATTGTCCTTTCTGCCAGGCTAGGCAATTAGCAGTGTCATTCAGCTGGCAGAGGACACAAACTCCCAACTGCTTGGTAATCCATTTCCGTATGCAATGAGACACTGCTGGTGCACCAACTTAGTTCATTTAAATAAATGGTTCTTACTTTGAAGAGGTTTGTGCAATCGGTTGTGGGTTTCTGTGTGTGTGTGCAAAACCATGTGTGTTTGTGTGCGCTAGCAGTCGCTAATACAAGGCAGGAGTGAGCCGTGTGCCGAGTGTGCTGTAGATAAGACGGGTATCAGGCCCTTCAGAAAGAGTAGTTGCTGTTTGTGTGTATCAGTCAGTGGAGCCCCACAACAGAAACGTCATTGAGGATTTTAAAGTAACGTAACAGTATTGAACATAATGAATGAATGAATAAGGAAAATTAACTCCTTCTGAAAACTGATTTTTCTTACTGGCCTGTCTGCACATGTGTGAATGTCAGTGGTTCAGGGTCATGTTCTGTACAGTAATATAGTTTAAACTAAGTCTGAAACGCACTTCAATGTGATAGCTTTTTTATGTACCGAAACAAATTCATTGTGAGTAATTGCATGTTCATGGTTTCCCTTATTAGGTTTATTCCTATGGTAAAGCAGTTGTGCCTATTTGCCCTAGGGTATCAAAGGTGAGGTCTTGTCTGTTTAGCTGGGTACCTACATATACCAACTGTGCTTTGGAGATAAAGAGAGTGCACAGTTATGTGATATGTGTGTAACGGTAGCCTGCGGGTACAGTGCTGTGCAGTGAGTAAACATCTCAACATCTAAACATCACTCACTCCTCAACATCTTAAGAGAAATGCTAGAGACAGATGCTAGTGTCCATGGGTTTGAGCATCCTTGCTAGCATGCTCACCTCCCATGCCTCTAGTTGTGAGTTTGAGTCCTGTGCTCGTATACGGGCCATTCTACCGAATTGATGCAAAGTCATGTCGGATATATTTTGAATTTTTTTATGGTTTATTCCCAAAACTTTGTCCGTATGTATATTGTACCATATCTAAAGTACCAGTGGTGGTCCGTCAGGGCCTTCAAGGCCTTCTCTGCTGGCCTAAACATAATCAGAAAGTAAATGTAATAAAATAAATTTAATTTCAATATTTTCTTTTCATAAATATGTATTTAATTATTCCCCATAGTCCATTATCTTCATTGCATAGCTTCCAGCGTTGTTTATTTATGTTAGAGCTTTCATCCAATCATATTTCAGCTATCATGTGTTGCCACGCTCAAAGAAATCTTCCCCGAGAACAGAAATCTTCCCTGAGGCCTTCAGAATTCACATTGAAGGCCCGTGTAAATCTGATTGGTTATCACAACTGGCTGTTTCAGTTCATTTAAGTTGAATGAACTGAGACAGACAGTTGTGACAACCAATTAGATTTCGAGTTGGCGATACTGGGCCTTCTAGAAGGCCCGGAAGATTTCTCTCCTCGCGGTGAACGTGACACGTAAACGTCCTTTGATTGGATACTGAGGCAGACCGGTGCAGTGCTTCAGTGCTCAGTTTAGCTGGCTTATGCGAAAACGACGTACATCGTTTCAATGCTTATTATGCTAGTTGTTTCAATTGGTAAGACTAAATATAATTACATTAACCAACTCAAATAAACTAGTTTACACCAACTTGATAATTCCAGTTTTTGATACAATTACAACGCCATTTTCAAGACGGAACTTTCAAGAAAAACTGGATATCGTGAGGATGGGAAGTTTAATGAAACTGCTTTGCAGGTGGGACAAACTTGTTAAAGCTCACATAGGCTACTTTCGGTGGACTTAAAACTAATCCCTGAAAATCGCCTTTTATTTTTAAGTTGTTACAGTAATATCCAAGCGATCATATAACTGAGAGTTTACTACTATTAATGTATTGTTAATACGGGTGTATTGATTTTAAATGCTCCGGAAATATGAATAAAGTCTGTTGTACTCGACTATGTTAAGGTGATTCAATGCTCACTTATACTGCCTTTCTGTATAAATATAATGGTTCGAGAGCCATGGCGTCATAATGATGGTATTAGGAGGTGGATTCACTCAGTTTAACATCGTGTAGGACATCGCTGAAGGCCTAGTCGTGAAATGCACGGACCGCCACTGTAAAGTACACATATCTAGTAAAAGAACAGTCAAGTTTTATATTGTATTTTCAGAATGTGTCGGAATGTTTTTCCTCTTCCAAAAATTGTCACTACCGAAACATCACATTTACTATAGTAAAAAAGTATTATTATTGACCTGTTCAGATTGTGTTTCCTTCCCTTTTCTAAAGTGTATTTTTACAAATATTTCTTGAAGGTTTTCACAATGAAATCCATAGAAATTAATTTTTTACCAAATTTTCAAGTTCAATTTATCTGTTTCGGTAGTGACTGCACTGTTTCGGTAGTGACTGCACTGTTGGATGGATGTTAATTTTTCTCCCAAAATCATCCAAAAGGTGCTCTGGGCCGCCCTTTAGTCCACACAACACATTTATTTAAAAATTATGGGATTGAACTACTTACCATTTAATTTTGTCACTACCCAAATCATCTGGTCACTACCATATGTTTCGGTAGTGACTGTTTCGGTAGTGACAATTCTAGCTAACTTTAAGCATAAATAAAGAATTCTAGCAAGCACACGGCTTTCAAACACATCTTTGAAGAGGTGAACACACATACAAACATAAGATTTTCCATGAAACCCTAAAAGGTTTACTTAATTGAAGAAAACATGCGTTTCGGTAGTGACAATTCTTAAGGTTACACGTCGATTTTCAGACTTTGGAACACATTTATATAAAAACTATGGGATTTAGCTACTTACCATTCAACCATGTGGGACAGAGATGCAGTGTCACTGCATGGTCAAAAATGCAGGGTCGTGGCTAAAACACAGGCTCAGCCAATGGACTAAAACTCTTGTGTTTCGGTAGTGACATGAAAACTAGGGACATGATTTTTTGAGTATAGTAAATTGATTTAAAAATTAAACCCACAATAATTCTAAATATTCCAAGTTCTGTTTCAACCCAATAATAAAGATCTTTGAAATTAAATAATTGAAAAAAATCTAAAAAAATTTAAAAGTGTGATTGTAGATGTCAGGGTTGGGGACAGCTACTTCCCAATAGAAAGTACCCTATAAATGATGATTTTGTATACATTTAGCTTATCACTATCTCATGTAATGCATTGGGTTTATATAGACCATAACATGTTCTAATTAAATATCTATGCCTAGATACCTAATTGTTTTGTAAATAGTTTTTATTGTTGAGGGACAGCATATTACACGAATTCGGTAGAATGGCCCATACACAAGGCAGGTTACATGTGCACCCCTGTCCCTGCAGAAAAGATGATCAGATGATTTTGATTGACTGTATCAGTATGGTATTGTAATGATAACAATAGAGATGCCTATTCATCCATTCTTTTTGATGAGTTCTGTTGTAGTTTGTTCAACAGATTTATGTCGCAATTGCCTGTGCACTGCTTTAATTCCCCATGCCTGATCTGTGCGCTTACAGTAAGGGGACTGTACTTCTGTTGAACAAGCACTCTTTACCCATATACCTCTTTTGTTTATTGACAGGTGATGCTTTTTATATATTAAAGCTCCACGGCATGGCAGGAGTTTTTGTTGGTTTGACTCAGGTTAAACACATTGCTTGAGGCCACTGCTGCCTTTGAACCCCCATCAAATAGGTTCCTGACTCAAGGTTGATCAGCATGGTGTGTTTCTGTTCAGACCTCTACTGTGCACAGCTGACTAACAAATATAGAAAGTTGAAATTAAAGAAATAGCTTATATCTGGTTAAACTTCTCAGACAGATGGCAAGCTATGAATGACTGCATCATATTGCTGCATGTGCCATCGAGTCATAATGGATATGCTTGAAAAGTAGTAATTGCCTTTACAGGAAAAGAGCTGTACAGTATAATTATCAGCATGGATCTCTTCTAAATGCCTTTGAGGACGGCTTTATCTATATTTCTGGGGTCATCTGCCTAATTATTTGCTGAAGTATATTTTTAAATTGCAGATAATTTGGTCTGTTAGATATTAATGAGGAGATATGCTTATTAGGATGCCTGGGAATTGCTGTTGATAGGACCAATCTGTATGGAGTGAAAAATGACTTAACACTCTCAGCAGGAGCGGTAGGATTTACCATTGTGGTGTGATGCCATTAATTCTCATTGCATTGCAAAGCGGCCTGATTGCACACTGTGAATGCTGTTTATTGTAGAATGAGTACAATTCTGCCGCAGTTGTTGTGGTGTTACGCTAAATGCTAATTAGGCTCTCTAGCAATAATTACAGCCTCTTGTTAGACAGACCAATTTAACTAGTCCCAGCCTCGACCCATTAAGGAGATTAAAAATACACAGCAATAGTAGTCTGTAATTAGCCGAATGCTAACCAATATCCACGACAGACGCAGAGGATAGAAATAGGTTTGCTCTTGTATGTTGTACATTTGTCATACTCATCTTTTCACACGCATATCCAGTGGGTTTATGCCTCTTTTCACATGACAACCCGCTCTACCTGTGTCCCTGTGGGTTTTTTTATTTCAATTTCCCAAATGAGACAGCGCACAGAATGGGGCCGTCGTCATCCGCGCAGCCTGCTGCTCAGCCTCAGCAGGTTTAGTCGGCTCACTGTATATTTTCTTAAGGCGCTGCAAAAATGCCCCCCTCCATATCCCAGGCCGATGATTGGTGGGAGCGTATTAGAAAAAACAGGCCATTCCTGAGTATAATTGCCTCTCATTCATCATGGTTGTCATGTCACATGTAATGGCGAGGAGCAGTGTGCAGCACACACATCAATCTCCACCCATGCCTGCCTGTCGTGCCTTTTTGAGGTCTCTGGCAACAGGAATATGGCATCCAGCACTTGGCCTGCCGTTTAAACGAGTAACTATGCAGATGGTATTTTACTTAGGCACTCCACTGTGCTTCTCAATCATCCCTTTGACACAGAACAGTTGGTATAAAAAGCAATGCCAAAAAGATTGCAGAAAATGTAATGGTTTAAGATAGTTGTTTTTTTGTGATGTAATCTTGCTCATTCGTGAGCATGGTTATTCTTCAACTGCTTAATTTGGGGAAACTGATAATCTGTGACTAATTATTATTTAATGCAGGTGAACTGATTGAGTGAGTATTGAAATGCTTTTCGGGAAATCGTTCCCATTCCCTTTGTCAGAGAACCCTGAGGACTGTATAGCTGCAGGCCCTTGATGTGTTCAGCAGATGGGGTGTGCGTGGGCCCGGTGCTGTAAGGTTAGTGACGTGGCTGCTCCCTGAGACAGTGGGCTTCCTGTCGCCACCTCACACAGCACCCTTCCATTAGTCCAGCCCAAGCCTCCTGACCCTCCCGCTCAGGTCACCTGCACAGAGATATTGGTGTTGAACCAAGATGTATGTAAATACATATATTATTCATATGGGCATTAGTGAGTTCTATTGTTGTCTCAGCACATAGCCTGAGCTAGACCACGGCCTTAGGGCATTCAGCAAGCCTCTCCGTTTTTTGCTCTCATGAATAATTAAAAACTTAAATGACTTGCCATGTACAAAATTCATATGCTGGTTGGGGGAAAAGATACATGGAAATTAATTTTCTTTTCTCCGAGAGTGACAGGAAATCAATTAATCTTTATGTATTATTTCATGCTGGACAGGGTACAAGAAGCGGGCGAGAAAATGGCTACAGCTGTTCTCATTGGAAGGGCCATATATTATAGTTGGCGTGTTTGACAGCTTCTGAAGGAAATGGCTGAAGGATATCAGGCAGGTGAAGCAACTGTAAAAATGTATTGGAGGATACAAACTGTTCCCAGGGACTGGAACAAACCAAGCAGTGGAAAGGAGGCCGTATTGAATGCTTTTTCTACCCCGAAAACCTGCCTCAGTGTCTAGTCGATAATTTTCGTGTTCCCCTTTGAAACGCATCTTGTTCATTTGATTAACTAGTCATATGTTCCTTTCAGTGTGTTAATTTATTTGTTGTGCCTTCCTGGAGCTTTTTTTGGGTGAATAAAGATTTACCACCCGTCAGATAAATGTGTCCAGGTAATATAACACTCGGTATGGAATGACAGAGCTATTTACGGCTCCCTTAAAGTTTTATAACTTGTCAGAGTTTGCAGCTTGTCTGGAGCTCACCCCTGTACCTCTGCTAGTAAACAAGAATTTGCCATTGAAAAGGTTACTCAAATATAGTTCCGTTTCAGTGTTAGTTTACACTTAGTACAGTGGAAATGGACTCACACAGAACTTGCACTTTCACAGTTCAAATGGACTTGCGCAATTTGGTTTCAAGTTTAGTTTTGTTTGGTGTCTTGGTTTGGGTATTATTTTGTGTTTCCCCTCTTTAATATCCCATCGCAAAGCCAGAAGTGGTGTATTATATTACAAATGAAACATGTTAAGCCCTGTTTGCTAAACAGATCTCTGGCCTAGCTTTCAAAGGGTAGAGGCATGCTATCAACTCACCACATGGAATCAGTTTGGCTCTGCATGCTTATACTCCTACCCATATTCATTACTTATCGGCACTAACTTACCATCAGGGTAATTAGAGACAAATTTAGATGTATTTGCCCCTCCATCTTAATGTGCAGCAGAGCGTTTCTATCTGCCAGGAACATAACAACTGCACTCAGCACAGCCACTGACCTTTTGGGAAAGTACCCACCTCTTTTTTAAGTCGAACATACCGTCCCACTTACCAAAAGATTGATGGGCCAACTTGCCAACGATTGTTGACGGCTAGTGACAAGCTAGCAGAATGGCATAACTCTACAACTATTTGTTTTGCTATTAGGGGAAGTGGCTGTGGGCGAACAGTTGCTTCATCCCAGTGTGCTGTAGAGTCGCACAAACGAGCTGTAGCCACAAATCCAGGGTTTGTTGCCCTCCGCATGCGTGCGCCATCCTCAGCAGCGCACCATATGCTCCTGTACCTCAGAGGAGGAAAGCGGGCGACTTTGTCTCCATGATTCGCTACACAGCCAGTTGGCACAGGGCTCCATCCTGCCAAGGAGAAGAGCTGCATTCTGCTGTGCAGTAAATTCCATTCCATTTATGAACAGATTTCACTGGTCAACATGACTGGTAATCAACAATCACTAAACATCTGTTACTATCTATTAATAACGCGGCACTGCAAATTTATGGCCGTGGACTGCTGGCATATTCACATGAAAATATATTTATGCATCCGACGGGGTGCAGCTCGGTGCTGCGGTCGACACCATTTGTAAATGTGAGACAAATTAGAGAGCAGAAGACAACTAAATTAAAAAGGCAAATGACCCTGGCCAGATGGAGCTCAATATAACAAATGTAATAAGTTGTTGAGTTGCCAGTGCTACAGACGCTGATGGCAAATTGATTTTTTTGCGAGTAATTGCAGGCCAGAGGAGAGGTCGAGTACATGGAAACTTACACACCACTTTGTCCAGAGTACACTTTTCACAGAAATACTGAAAAGTTTTGTTTTTATTTGGGTGTATTTGGACTCAATTTGTTTTTGATATAGAACATGCCTTCGGGAGTTGCCCTGCATAGACAGCATGAGCGTGCCATCCCCTGAGAAGGATGAACAGCATACACATGTGTGACACATGGTTCCTTTATGTCCAAGTGGCACCACTGGCACAGGGATGGGGAGAGTTGTGAGGCCCAGATGTCTGTTGTCCATCAATAATGCATGATGGCAGTAATGGCAATCCCATCACCATGAAGGGAACCTACACAGGTCTATGACTGTTGTTTTTGTAGAACAATGTTGCTCTTTCGCTTGAAAAAAAAAGGTCCTTATTCTAACAACTTTTTGAAACTAAAAGATGATCTTGTGTACTTACATTGGAGGTTAATTATTGAAAGTCCTATTCATCTTGGAAATGGATTTGCACCCCTTAAGGGTAAAGGACACATTTGTTCTGGATGAGAATAATTTGCTAATTAAATAGATTTCTAAATGATTTCATTATGACAATGGGTTGCTACAATTTGCTTTTTGTTGCATATTTATAGCATTTATGAAAACTTTAATGAAGATTTGTTGATATAATGTGACGCCTTATTACTGTATGTGTGATGCATGTGTATATTGCCCTATAGTGTGCTATATTCACTTTATACTTGCTATTTGCGTCTTAGCAGTTAAGGAGATTAGCTTTGTGTTAATGGGATTCAACACTAAGACTGCAAAGATATTTCTGTATAATACACAAAATCTTACCACTCCAGTAATTGGTTAATGCATTATTTCGTAGGATCTTTGCTATTAGACACGCTGTCACAGTCTGTGCCATTTGTCATACGCAGTTAAATTATAATAATTGAAATGTATTTTAGTAATGCATTACCTCCAGGTCTTTATTCCTTACACAGTGCACAGTGCACACTCAGGTGCAGGTCCATTGTATTAAGGCTTCAAACAATCTCTGTCTTCAACAAGACTAAATGGATTTAAATTAACTTTGCTATGCACTACCATAACTGCAGTAATGCTGATGCAATAGAACTAGCTCTCCCTCTGTGCCTGAAAGGCCTTCTTAAGCTGAGTAATTAACTTGCCTGGGCCATTAACACTTATCACGCTCAGGCTCAGTCTCATGCCACACCATCCATCATGAACTTTATTGGACTGTATGATGTAATGAGTATTCCAGGCTGTGTTATTTCAGAAGATTTTGTATTATCATGACATTTGATGTGGATACCACACTTACCTACCTACCCCACCGAGAGAAAAAAACGTCATGGACTGACAGGAACAATTTGTTATGAGGATGACACAGGGCCAACACACAGTAGATTATAAAATACAGAGACGTGCAGAGGTCAGATAAACAATTCACTACCAAACTTGGCTACCCATAATGCTCTCTGCCCTGTCTGCTCAATATCATGAAGGTGGAGGGGGGTGGGGGGGTGTAGGAACACAAAAGAATTGTGAGAAAGCCTCCAAGCTGATGGCAGTCAGGTTTGCATTTTTTCTGAGTTAATTCACTGGATGAAAAGCTGCACTGTGAGATGTGTCATATATCAAAGGCAGGGCATCAGTAATCTTTGCTCAAGGGCACGGATAACAGACAGATAGACATGTGAATGAGATGGAAAAAAAAGCAACTCATCCTTTTCTGCTAACACCAGAGAGGAGATAAAGGAAGATTTATGACTCATCTTGGACCACATACCAGCATGCGGCCCCATTTTTCACATGCTCCAAAAATTGGTGCTGGAAAGCAATCTGCTTGTCACAGTGTCCATCAGGTGCTTCAGGAGGAAATTGGGTCCTTCGGGCTTTTTACTCTGCAGTCAGCTATTTTCTTTATGGCAGTTTTGTTTTTAATGGTATCCATAAATATATGTAGGGTTATAAGTACCTTTATCACCCAAGGTGGTTCTTTGTGATGTGCGATTCTTTGGTCCCGCTTTTGAACTGAAAGCCCCTGATACCACCTCTGTGTGGAATTATCAAGGCTGCTGGCTCCCCAATGCACTGATTGACACTGATAAGATGGTATGACTACCCTCTTGTTCAAAATGATTGGCAGACATTTCTTGTTACACCATAAAGGCCTGAAAGCACCTTTGTCTGTGTGTCTGTGTGTGTGTGTGTGTCTGTGTGTGTGTGTGTGTGTGTGTGTGTGTGTGTCTGTCTGTGTGTCTGTCTGTGTGTGTGTGTGTGTGTGTGTGTCTGTGTGTGTGTGTGTCTGTGTGTGTGTCTGTCTGTGTGTCTGTCTGTGTGTCTGTCTGTGTCTGTTTGTCTGTCTGTCCCTCTGTCCAATTCCAGTTACCCCCTGTGTGCTCTGGCATAGGGTTTGGGAATCGGGGTAGTGGTCATCTAGTCCTCCTTCAGATGCAGACTCAGAACAGAATGCTATAAGTAAATTCCCAGAATGCATGGCAAATGGAGGCAGTGTAACATGGAGCATATCAACCGGTGCAGATAAGGAAGCCCATAACTGAGCAAATAATCATGTAAAAAATGTTTTTAACTGAAAATCTTGGTTTAATGTAGATGCAAAGGAATATGTAGTTGGATCGTTATAACATTGCATTATTCGGAAAAAAAATCCCAATCCTTATGACATTCATAATGTCTGTAGAACTTTGTGTAAACAATGCAAGATTAAAGGGGCAGTACAGTATGAGGCTTGAAAAATAATCCAGCTGCATAGTTTCTGCATTTCCCCGCTCATCTGATAGCAGTGCAGGACAGAAATGTCTATGGGCAGGACTGCACTGAAAGGTTTTCTTGTCTCATTTCATAGAGGGATATTTAAAAAAAAAACTACCGAGTGGCAACTCGAAAACAAGGGTTTAAATCTAGAAATGGGATTGGGCCCAAGTCTCTTCTGAGTAGTTTTATATGCATGTGTTTTTGTGCAATTACCTGGAGATCCTGCAGCAGAAGTCTTGTGTACATGAATGGATGCCTGCCACAGCGCATGGAGCGCTCCAGTTTAGGCTAATGGCTGTGGGCTGCTGCTGTTTGGCAAACTGAGATTTTGTGACAAATGTTTCCTCTCACCTCTGTGTCACCCTTCACTAGCTGGCATGCAAAAACAGCATGTGTTTATGGGACAGAAAGGCCTCCAGAATGCAGAATTATGAACAGCACTGGGCAGGTAGTGCTCCTGTGGCCTGCATTCTGCATTCTAAGTAGTGTCCTATACCAGCAAATTCACTCATGTTTTGGTGCCATTGCCAATTTCACATGTAGCCTGTGCAGATTGAGTAGGATGATGGATTAGTATATGCTATTAATCATACCTATAGAGTGCTGCACAGGCTTCCAAAACAGACAGTAATTTGACGGTCATGGCAGCTTTACATATTTAAAGGAGTTCTAATCGACAGAGCAAGCCAACATCCCCCTGATTACCTAATCATGTTGGCTGAACCATGTGTTTCTGAGCTGGCCTATACAACTGACACTGGCATGTAGCTTGGGTTGAGTTATGCAGTTGGACAAAAGGCTATCCATGAGTGCAGATACTTAGTATAATATCACAGATTTAGCTTGTGTCAGTTAACTTTACAGAACGGATCTGCAGTCAGTTTAACTATTTGTTCGGCAAAAAAAAAAAAAAAAAAAAACGTGTGATAAGCTAAATATTGTTTACGGAGCAAATTTGTAATTTTGAGCAGGAGAGAATGTATGTGGTCTACCTGGGGATCATCTCAGAACTGATGATATTAAACAATAAGGCATCACAAACAATGTAAAGTAATAAGTAAAACAAAAACACAGAAATATACGTATTGCATATTTTAAAATATTTATTTAATATTGACCATTTCTCTCACTAAACTAGTTGGTGGTGTGGTTGTCATGTGACAAAGTTACAACAAGAAAATAGAACCACAACATGCTGTTATCTTTCCATGTGACTTGATCTTACCAGGCGCCAAGAACATGCTGGGGTCATTAAATGGATAGAGTTGACCTGGATAGATTTATTTTGAAAACAATAAATGAGAAATCAAATGAGTAAAAGTGAAATCGTAATTAGTGTTTTCGTAAGTAACACTGCTTCAATATACTCTGTAGAGAATCACAATCATTGTAGCTGGAACCATGTCTGAAACTCCAGACTAAATATGATGCAGTTTTTTTCATGTCTAAATATGCATTCATCCTTGCTGGAAGGCTTTGTGCTGTCATTTCCAGTTGTTACCTTCACCAAGGTGGTTGTGTTTCCACCCGTGTCCATTTGTTTGTTGGCTGGCAGGTTGGTTGGTTGGTTGGTTTGTTGGTTTGTTTGTTTGTTTGTTTGTTTGTTTGTTTGTTTGTTTGTTTGTTTGTTGTTACCTTGATCAGGCAAAAAACTACTGGCCTGATTTTCTTAAAACTTGGTAGATAGGTGTAGCTCTTGCTATAATGTGCTCTTGCCAGAGGTATGCGCTCCACTGAGTGCCATTCTAGTCATTGTTGTGTGGCCGTATAATAGCCTGCTTCTACCAAACTAGTAATATGTAGCCTTTCACTGACAACCTCTAGGAGTCACTGACGTTTTAGTGCTAAACATTTGTCTGAAAGTCCATCTATTTAATATAGAGACATGGATCAATATTTGAGCTGTGTGTGTTCTGAATGGAAAATGGGAGATCATTGGACATAAATGCAAGCATTGGGTGCACTGTACACAAGTGGGTCTGTTTTGTTGGGTTTCTCTGAGTCCCTTTATCCCTGTAATCCACCTTATGATTATCTACATGTCTTTCAACAATAACCCCATTCAGTATCTTAAAACATAGCCTCTACATGACATCAGAATTCTGAACATTTCGTTCTCATTTCGGAGAATCCCATGCAGTTTGAACCGTTCATTTGACCCTGGATACACTGCACTGCAAGGCCAAAGGAAGCAGCACTTTATTTGTGAAAGACTATTGTGACGCTCCATGGCTGTGAAGCTCCCCAATGATTTTTGGCGTGTTGTTGTGTTGCAATGGGAGACTGTTCTTTTGTGCTGTAGGTAAACAAGTGAGCCAAGCATAATGTGGAGTTGTCTCCTGAGTGACGCAGGGCCATAGGTGTGAGTTGGCTTTTTGTCAAGGAGGTGTTATTTTCCCTGTGAATGTGTTAATTGACTGTCAGTATTAAAGAGGAATGGGGATGACATGCTCTGTTGGCACAGAGGGCTTTGTAATCACACTTTGAGAGAAATCTCTCTCTGTTGAATGCATCTAGTTTGCTCTATATCCCCCAGGGCAAGTGAGCATATATTCTAAAATGCTTTAGCATATTTGAACAGATAACACCAAATAATTAATGACACTGTGGATATTTTTTCTGTTGATTTATTGAGTCCAACCAATCTCAATCTCAAATCAATCTCAATATTATATAAGTAGAAATAGGGACTGGTTAATGACATATTTTGGTATATATATTTATAGGTACAGGTAGAATGACCCAGATGTGACACAATAAGCTGACAGTCATTTGTTCAGTGAAATAAGCGGGCTCATGTGATGCTTCTAAAAAGTCTGCTTGATGATTCTAAAGCAACAAGAACTTTGTATGATTGGTACCAACATTTCCTGTTTTAATACTGCAGTCAGCTATGTCAACAGTCTCCTTGCTTTGTGCCCTAAGATGCTATTCAAGGCCCCACATTTCCCTCCTGTCCTCCTCCTTGAGTTATTGTAAATGAGAATGTGGAGACTGACCCCAGACCAGCAGTAGAGGGCACAGTGTGTCTCTGCCCAGATCTGACATTGGAGCATTAGCTGCGTCGCCACTAGCTGCATTGGGGCATGTGTTTATGTGTTTATGGACATCCCCCTATGACAGTGGGTGAAGAAGGCACTCCCATCACCCCCCCCCCCCCCCCCCCCCCCTCCCCCTCCCTCTGTGCCTTCTCCACCATCTCCCTCGTTTTCTGCCAACAACAGCAATGGATTAAGGTCAAGGTGATGGAGAGGGGGTGGTGGGGTGGCGGTTGTTGGAGGTCTCTTGAAAAAAGCCACAACAAACAGATGTTCTGCGACGGTAATTGCAAGGCAGACCACAGACCGGCCGCATGATGTAAAGCATACACTTGTTGTGACTCTGTCAGCGGTGGGGCCCGTCGGCGCTTGTCTCCGGGCCCCTCCAGTGCCGGCGTACCTGCTGTTGCTGTCATGCCTCCATGCCAGCCGTGACATCTGTTCCGAGTGATCGTTTGCCCAATCTGAATGTCAATATCCTCGCCTTGAACCGTGTGCTGGGGAAGTTATTTGTCACTCAGCGACAATCATCCCTCAAATGAAAGGTTAGCAAGATGCTAGGGCCTTTAATCAAACCTCGGGGAGGCGTCTGTCAGCCGCGCCTGTTCAAAATGCAGCTGTGACGACCGGCGACCAATGAGTCAAATGATTGATCTGTGCAAATCATTTTCTTTTTACCACTGTCAGTGGAGGGGGAAAAGAAAACGGATGGCGAGGGTGCCTCGGCTGGATTAAATATGATTCCTCTGGGCAGGATACACTGATGAATCCTTCCTCAGAGTACTCCGTCTGTCACCCACAGGCATGGGGTGCAGACCTCGTCTAGACAGAGGTAATAAAAAACAGGTCTGCTCATCACTCATTAAAAGCCTCAGCTCTAATGATAGCTTCACAAGTTCACAGTCACCCAATCTCACAAAGCTCCCATCTACGTGGAGCAGGCAAACAGTTTTAATTTTACACTCTCACAACCCCTTCAAATAGTCTCAAATAGTCCATTGAAGAGGTCCCGTGATGAAAGGCAGGGTGCTTGGCCACAGCGGGGCGAGCACAGGTACGCTGGCCTTTAAACATTTTCATGTTCCTGCCCTTGGAATCTGAGGTTCAGTAATTGCACAAGTTCAAGCTTTGAGTCAGCCAGCTCCGGAGCCCTAACCTTTTGATTGCATCTTGAGAGGGTTGAAAATGTTCGTAACTGGGAAAGTAATTGAAAAGCTGGGGTTTGTAATTTTGTGGTATTAAATTGCCTGTCAGGGCGAAATGAAGTAGTGGCTCTCCACTGCCAAAACCCATACACACCCCACAGCCTTATAAAATGCTTACGTTTGAGATGCTGAAACCTTACTGGGGAAAGTCTTGCTTTTTTTTTTCACCACCACATCATTTTATCACTGGGCCGTGTTATGATGTTATTTTAGCAGATTTAAGTCTCATTACACTAACCTGAGCCGAGCTGATTTATGCACTTCTTACAGAGCCCATATTCACAATTGAAACGATACATGAATCACTGCTTTTACTGTAAGACAAATGTTTTTCCAATTGGAAAGGAAGACATTGCCGTTAAAGGGATCCTCATTAGGCTCTCGTTACTGGATAAGTGCTTCTCATTTTTTTTTCTTCTGAAAGCTTGAGCCTCACTGATCTTTATACCCCTCTGAAGATTACCTTCGACATTAGCCCAGCATTAATTTGCTCTTTGTGACGCGACGGTTACATTTATTTTTAATGTCCAGACCATGTCGTTGACCTTCAATTCCTGCTGATTCCAGCACCTGCTGACCCGGCCCTTAAATCTGCCAGAGCGGAGATATATACAGGGCCTCCTGCATCCAAGCTTGGCCCGAGCCTGCCTGTCATGTGTCTGTGATGTTCTACATCTTGTTTCAGAGAGATTCTGCTGTAATGTTCTGTGACCTTTTCCATTGAGCTAGGCGGGTTGAGAGGCTTTCTGAGATGGGGGGCGGAGGAGGGGAGGTGGGGGGTAATTGAGCTGTTTCATTCCTCCCTGAGGAGTCTTGCGTTTCCTCTTCTGGCCATTTATTTGAAAGCTATCATTTTCCCCAATTCATAGCCAAAAATTGGCATTGATTTGCAGGATGATGGATGCTGAGGGTCCTGCTATTGACACGGTCATTGACAGTTTTCAGTAAATTCTGCATCTAATTATCACTGCTGGCTAAATGATACACCTAGGCTGGCTGAGAGATGGGGTCGATGCCTCGCACTGCATTGTTCTGGCAGCTCCCATCGAGCCGCCTGTCACAGTCCCACTGATGTAGGTGATCAGAAAGAACATTCCTCTCCGTTAGCTCCCCTGCATAATTAAACCTAATACTGACTGATCATGTGCTTCTCAAGACGTCAGTAGGAAAAAAAGATCTTTGTGACAAGACCATTCATTGTTTCTGGGAGCTCAATATCCGTCTAAGTCTTCTTTCCTCTTTTGTCCTCTCGCCGTGTACAAAGTACATGTCGTGTTTAATGTTAATGCTGACACCACGGTATGCATGTAGTGCTTGTGTTTAGTGTGAATTTTCTTAACCCTGCATCTCAGAATGCTATTGAAAGGCCATAGTATTTAATAGAGGGTATTTGATTATTGAATCCCTCTAGCCAGTGTTAACAGGCTAACAATTTAGTCTCCAGCCCTATGTAATGTTGCTGCAATAAAAGCAGGGAGGGTTCACGACATTTTTGAGTGCAAGGTCTACAATTGACATTTTGATTTTGGATGCCAAGAAAAGGGCACCTGCTTTTGGGGACTTGGAGCAGGGGGGAGGGGAGGTGAGCTACGTAATCCGAGCCCAAACCAGATGGCCTTTTCCCACAGCCGCCATGAATCGCCACTCTTTAAGGGCTAATGGCTCACTTGACAATTTTTTTACAGGCAGGCCATTGTGCAGTAGACTAGAATTGGACAGGAAAGTGGTGTAATCCTGATTGTGCCCTGGATCAGTCAGTTTGAATTTCACACTCTGCTCCGTGATCACGCCCGGCACATTGAAGGCCCTGTGTGCACACGGTTCCCAAGGAGACACCTCACAGGATCATAAAAAGCATCTCAGTTCCCACCCCTCCCTGCCAGCTCAGAACAACATCACCTCTGCTGCAACGGAGCTGCTTCACTGGACAATCCCTCCCCATGCATATGCACACAAAACACAAACATTTCAGCTATTAGGTGAGCTAAACATGTACATGAATACAGATTGTATGTTCAGAAAGAGTGAAACTATTTGGAAAGGGCTGAATGTTCCAGCTATTCATGAAATGCAACATTTTGTGTATGCACAGTCTAAATACACATACCCTCAGTCTGTTCCATGCAGTCTTTTTGTGTGTGCTCACCACATCAGCAGAAGACATAGCTGCTGTCGTTGCCACCCAGCTCAGGCTGGTGAAGAGTGCGAGCAGCACCAGTCAAACAGCCAGCATATGGCCCCTCGTGCCGTGCCACAGAGCACCGAGCAGACCGCGATACTCTCCGTCTCCCCTCCGGGACTGTCATGATGAGGTATAGCCCTCCAGACGGAGATCCAAAACTACAGCGGATCAAACTGTATTTGTAAGCACGGTGCCTAGGGCAGCTTTTGCCTCGTGAGGTGAAGCCTGGCAAATCACTCCTGTGCTCATGAAGGAAAAAACAGAGAAGAAAATAGGTGCCTCTGTTTCTCCACAGCTCCCCCTTGAGCACTTTTCCATTTCATAAATGACAAATTATTGTACGTTTTTGTTGTTTCCGCCTTTAAATTGTTTGTGCTTTCCAAATCATCTGTGAAGAGAGCTCCACGCACTCAACCAATTTTTTTCTGAGTTCCCCCTTCAGTAGGTGGGTAGGAGGCAGCAGTAAAGTCATGTTGAATGCTACTCATTTTGCCCTTCACTGATTTAGACAATCTAGAGCCTGCACAAATGACATTGAAATAAATTGATATAATGACAAGAATTTATTCCGAAGAATAGTTGGAGGTGAAAATCCACCACTATGACTTCAGACTTTGCACTTGGCAAGGCATGCACCGTGATCACAGATGTTTCACGAGCAGCAAATCTTTTTTTATTTTATTATTTTAAAATATATCCACAGTCCTTGAGATGCCTATGGTTATTTTTGAAAGAGAGCATTGAGTGGGTCATACGGGTTTGTAGTTCGCGTTCACATATATAGGGATAATTGCTCAATGGCCAGAAGGCTTTGATTGGCTCTCCGTGTGAATGCTGACATGAGCAGGCCATTGTCCGTGTCTCTGTGGACGCCATTGAAGTCAGTCTTGGAGGAAGTGGGCGGATGGTTTTTTAGTGTAAGCTGATCCGATCTCACTCCCTCATGCCCTTTTGCTGGGGTCGCAAAGGCATGTCAGGTCATTGAGATCGCTGGTGTACATGAGTGGTTGCTTAAAGTTCAAACGTGTTGTTTTATTTTTAAAAAAAACTCTTGGAAGTCAAACTTTAGAGTGGGCCGGGTAATGGAAGATGAGCAAAACTGAATACAAAATGTCAAAGTACCTTGAACAAATGTGCATGCCCAAGAGGATATCAAGAAGTTGATACAAAGCACAGTTTTCTCCATTAATCCTTTTCCCCCAAAATGTTATGAATTGTTTCCAATTTGGCTCTAATATTGACTGTTTTCGGGACATGATATGTTTGTTGGACAGAAACACAGAATTTTTTTATCTACTACTTCCATACACACACACACACATAGCTAGCTGGCTCATCAGTGTCCAAGGCCTATTTGGCAGTTCTGCTGAATTAAAGAACTCACATGAATGCCCATGTCCATTCTGACGCTCCTTTCATGTAAAGCACAGGAGCGTATTGGACTCCCACAAGCTGTTGGTGCTCTACCCAGCATAGCCCCCTCATGAGCGCACCATCAGCGGCTCCAAAGGCTGCTATAGGCAGTTTCCATGGTGTTGTCTAGCGTTCGCTCACTCCCTAATGTGCTTCTGTTTGCGATTCAGCCCTTTGAGAACATGGCCGTCCCCTCAGGCGCCCCAGGGGGCCCTGCCTGTGTGCTTGGCTTGGGGACGGCTGATAGGAGCCTGTGCTGATGCCAGGTGGGGAAGAAGAAGCAGAGGAAGAGGAAGAGAAGCCAGCATGCCTCAACCTCAAGGTGTACCAAACTGCTCCTCTGAGGAAGCCAGGCATGCCGGTTGTGTGTATTTATGTGTGTGTTTTGTAAAGGCAACTCTTAGTGACAACCCAAAGACGTGCACAGCTCATCTCTCTAACAGCGGTGGTGCTCGGCGTTATGAGCCCTGTGTGGAGCAGTGAGTCACGCAGCGATCCGAGGCTGATTCTGGCACAGCTGAATAGAGTGTCATGTTGTAAAGGCCCTCTCGCCTGCTCTCTCCAGCATCTCCTCTTTTCTTCTGCTCTGTCAGTAAAAGGAACTAGTCGTGGGTGTGGGGGGTTGGGTGCTGAAGGTGGAGGGTGCACAGAGGTGTTTGCAATGCCAAAGCTTGCTCTCTCTCTCTCTCTGTCTTTCTTGCGCGCGGGATAAGCTGCAGAGGTTGAGGAGGTGATTGTCTCTCCTCGTGTTATGTTCCTCCCCTGCAGCCTCAAGTTTACATGACCCCATCAGATTGTTTCCGCTTTGGCTGTTGGTTCCCATCCAAACAGCTGCCAAGTGTTTGTGTTTGTGTTTGTGTTTGTGTTTGTGTGAGGCAGCACTGTGGCTCCGCTCATGCTGCTGAGACTCTCAGTTCAGGAGACTCAGGGAACATCACGACATCATGAGAATCATGTGAGACCCATCAGGCCTCTAACTCCATTATCCACTGCCTCAACTTACTCATACAGTCTGGACCAGGGCAGATATTCTTACCAGAATATGTTAGATTGCTATATAGAAGTTGTCTTTTTTGTTGTCCCTGTAATTGAAGAACAATAGTCCTCGAGGCCCATATCTTGTATACCATCTCCTTGTTATGGGCAGATCGACTATCTTTTAAGAATAACATGAGATATTTCTCTGGTTAAATCAGAGAATTTCTTGCAAACTTCCTCTGACAGCAGGACAAGTCATTGCAGCTTACCCTGTCGGTGTTCATCCATTTTGGCTGTGGCGGTTTAGAGAGTATGCTTGTTGCAGAAAGGAAATCTGGGTACAATTTTGTTTAACTGCATAATAGTGGAACATGTCAAAGAAATGATGTTTGGGGCCAATGATTTGTGCATGACAAGCTTCATATTTATTCGTTTTGAGACTGAAACACGTTGCATGCTGTGACTTTATTTCAAAATATGCTAAGGTTTCTCATTTTTATTTCTACATCACTCTGCAGACACATAAAGTGCATAGCTTTCTGACATGAAGTGATTTATTTTACCCAGAAACATACTTGTGGTCAAAGCCCATCATGAAATATATGCTTGGTTTAATGCACAGACTTAAAATAAAGTTTAAAAAATCCCTAATGTCCTATCAACGCCTTTCCTGTTTCGAGGGGGAAAAAATCTCAATTTTCAGTTAGAAAGAGGTCTCAAGAAAGCCAATACCAGGTACCAACTCCGTGACATGTAAGTGTTTCGCTCATGCGACGGAATTTGTGGTGAGGCATAATGACTGGGTACAGTATTGTGTTATGAAAAATGGGAACACTAGTCGGCCTTTCATTTCACGTGGCGGAATCAAAGCCATCCAGTATTTCTAAGTCACAGTATTGTGTTTCTTTTGGAGACTAGTCTTTCTACTATGTTCAAGGGTATGTGAGATAGTGTAAGATAGATAGGGTGCCTGGCCCCTGAGATGGCTGTGAAGGTGCAGGCAGCCTGTCAGGACCTCCCCCGGGGGGGAGCATGTCTGCGGATGTCTGTCAGGACTGACTGACAGGAGAGAGGTGTGAGATCATAAAGCCCTCTGTCACCGAGAGGCCCCAGAAAATAGGTGAGAGAAGGAAAAAAAGGAATAATAGATGGCAACAGTATACACACTTATGTATGGTGTGCTGAGAGAGGGGACGTAGAAAAAGCACATGCTGAATGAAGTACAGAATCACACTCATGAAAAAAGGGGGAAAATGTTATCTGTGTGCACCAGGAGGCCAGCTTCAGGGACAATTGCTGTTATCTTTTTGACAGGTTGCTGTCCTGGGTCGCATGTAGCGTAGCTGTAAACTGTACACCTGAGAGTTGTTGATGAAATTGACCTTGCCCTTGATTAACAGTTGTCTTTTATGCTTCTGTGGGTTCATTCCAAGCTCTCATTTGTGCCTTGACATGATGAGTTTGTAGTCCAGTATGAGTGAGGGCGGTAAGCAGGGTATGTTGTGGATTAGGAGGTCTTGCCGTGGAAAGGCCAGTTTAATGCCTTATAAGCTAAGAGCAATACACTGGAGCCCGTAGTATATCTTTCAGGCAGGCAGCGAGGCGGGGAGAACACTGGCTTAATATGGTCACATTTCAAAGGTTTGTCGTCAAGATCCCAGCTCCACTGCTTTGCACTCTGTCAAGGCATGTGGACAGGAAGTCAGTGGACTGGCAGGTCTCGCCTGCTTATCACGACAACTCACCTCTCCATTGTGTCTCCTGTCTGCTTTTGTTTCCAAGTCGGCCTCCTGGTCCCAGGTCTCTGATTAGATGTGACAGAGAGTTGATTCAAATAAGCCTGCACCTTGGGCATTGCTAGCCAGTATGGTAAATTGAGTCACAAAGGGGAGAGATGTTTCTAATAGGGAAACAAATGAACACCCAAGCCCTCTCCCCCTGCAATTATTTCTACTACCTGCACCTCAGAACAATAGGGGTGGCCGGTGAATCCACCTGGACTACAAACCCCTAATTTATTTTCATATTTTTTTCCCTTAAGAGAAGAGTATTAATAAAGGTGCACTGTGGATCAATAGTCTGCACAAACCCTCTTGAAAGATGAATATGTTCTGGCTGTTCTAGCAGGAAAAGAACGGTGTCTGCAGTGAAATATTGTGTGGCACTTTTTAAAGGGACAAAGTGAAAAGTGTTGAGGTGGCCCAACTTTTATTGTAAAATGTTGGTTATGAAGCCCTTATGCTGAACTAGTTTTTCATTAAGCCCAAATAGATGTTAGGATTTGTTGAAGTATATTATCAATCTTTATGTGTATGCTTTGCTGGGACTTTGATCAATGGCAATTGCTTTCCTTTGTTGACTGTATTGGACATTTTACAGCTGCCACTACCAGAGCAATGTAATAGTCTTTATAAGATCACTGCAGCAGGATCAATAAGGCATTGAAATAAAAAAGATGAAATTACTTTTTTAATGATTAGAAGTTCTGCTACAGAACTTTTTTTTTTACAGATTTGAAAACTTCGGTTTTTAGAAATGATTCCATAAAAAGGGAAAACAACCATCTCAAACTTTTTTTTCCCAAGCCCATTAAAATTCTTCTGAAGTTTTAACATATCACCACATCAAATACACATAAATTATGAATGTTGCACATAGCAGTTTTACACTTGTAGCCCCGGGTTCCCTTAATACTGATTTGGTGTCTGAAGTTTGTTGTTCCATCGGCCAAGGAAAGCTGGAGGAATAAGCTTCTCGATGATTTATCTTTCACATTCCATAGTGCCTCGTGCAAGCTCATAATCATCTCCACCTTCATGTTCCACTTTGAAATTGTGTTTGTTGCTCAGTTAATGAATTTACTGCTGCATGTAGTGGATTATTTATGCTGAGAAGTTAGGTTGTCACAATGTGTGTGCTTTGCATAGATTTGCCATAATCGTGTGTGATGTAAAGCTTTGCTAGATGTTACCATTCATTTGGGCCAGGCATTCGATAGGTTGATTCACTATGTCTTAAGCTCCACAGTTCACAGACTTTCAAAGAATAGAGCCATCTTTGGCCTGCTTTGCCGTAAGTAAACACTCTCAGTCAGAAACTAGTGAAAGCATGTCCTCAGATCACTTGAACGACACCGTTAGGACTTAACATATTTAGACTGAAATGTGAAATTGCAGAATTTGGTTTGAAGCTGAATAAGCTCTATCTGAAAATGAACCAGGTGGAATTACTCTTCTCTTGTAAGTAAAAGATTAGGCCTACCTCATTTAAAACTCAAATGATGTTTGTCTTCACAGGGACATTGCAAGGTATCATTCCACATTTCAGGTATAGCCATCCTGTGGGTTGAGTAATTATAACAGTTAAGTCTTGTCAGTAATTGTTACAGCTATGTCTTATTATTATTTTTTGCAAATTCCTGTGTACATTGTACATTTGGTGACCAAAGCCATTCTGAATGTGAAGATTGTAACAGCTAGTGAATATACTCATTTTGGATTCACACTTTGGTACTTGTGTCTTCATTTCACTCCTGATGGAGGGCAGTAAAGGTTGGGTAATGTTGTTTGTCTGGCAGGACTGAAGTGGTGCATGGGTAGTACATGGTGAAAAGTGCAACTAATCAGCTTCTCTACATTTTGCTGAGCTCCAGTCTCCTCCAGTGTGCTCCCGAGGTGCACAATAAGTAAGTTGTACACTGTGAGAACAAATTGCTGCCAAAGCAAGTCTAACCACAGACGTCATCTGACCTGCTCCAAGATCTGCACTTTATGTGTGTGTGTTTGTGTGTGTGTGTTGTTGGCCGATGTCATTGTGGAGAGGGGGGGGGGGGTGAATAAATAGCTGCTCTCTCATTTATGCTTGTCAAGAGTTTTAGCTAGGGGGCTGGGACTTCATGCTGTGTCTGTTTTGCCTTCCAAGATATGATTTATTCCTAGCAGTCCAGCTGAGGTGCCACAGCTGTTTGTTGGATGGATAGTTTTACACTGGCTCATGTTAAATAAGCTTAGCCTGCTGACAGTATCCATCTCCACCGTCAACACAAAACAGACACAGACATGGAGGGGCTTAGCGTGATCCTCTGAACATGTGCACTTAGGTACCAAAGCTCACGTTCATTCTCCGTCCCCGCCGAACACAGAGGGACCCCATGGCTATCTCAGTTGATATCATGGTGTTAAAGAGGGGAAACACAAGATTTACAGGAGAAAATGGTTCCCTTTTCTGGGCTAACAGGGATGGGCAAATGTTTTGGTGGCTATTCAGTGTCAAGGGTTGAGACGTGTAGCATGTAGCAGACTACAGTTGGCAGCTGTTACATGTGCAACACCATACCGCTTGTTTTGTAGCACTCTGTAATTACAGTGTGTGAGATGTTATATTCTGAGCCATTGTCCTTAGATGTCTCACCACAGGTCCCTAAAGTAGACCAACCCCACAACATCTGATGCAGCATTTTTTTCAAGTGTAGCAATTGTATATATGACTTATTTACTATATTGAGTTTTCCCCGGAGGATGGGAGAAATGATTCTCATGGTTGGGAAGGCAGTCTGCCTGTCTTGGTATTTCAGCTCATGTCTGTTTGAGTCATTCCGGCTCTAAATTCATAACCAGCTGCAGATCAAAGCCAGGCTGATTTATGAAGCACAACTCCTTGTGATTTGGATGTCTAATGGTTTGCTTGTCCAAGTCAACAAATCGCTCCATTTGTACATGTACTGCCCTTTCATGTTGGCCCGTGGGGATATATCCTCTGACCAGTGAGGCCTTGCTTTGAGCTGAAGTCAGCCCGTAGACAATGTCTGCTATCAAGCCATTGGATTTGTGCCATCGATGTGACGAGCCTTAGGATAACTTTTCCTAAAGGCATTATGTAATTGATGTTTTAGTTGCTCTATAGTACTTAAACCACCATTGATGAGAGTTCTGGGTAGGCGTCATTGACTGTTTTCCTTGAAGGTTCCCATCCTTCAGCTGAATCCCCCCCACCCCCTCTCTATCCCTATGTAGAAGTGTGTGTGCGGATGTGTGTGTATGTGTGTGTCTGTAACAAATGAAAAACATGTGGACCAGGTTGTCATTTGTTAAAGTGTAGTAGAAAGAGCGAAACAGGCCAGCGGACGCCTCATCAAGAGCACTCATTCAGGATGATGAATGTGGCCAAACACACATTTGTCCGTAAAACTTGCAGAGTGGATCAGCATCATTAGGCATGAGGAATAGGTGCCGCCCGCTGAGAAGAGACTGCAGCAAACAGATGTTGGAAATTTTTGCAGACATCTTTCATCCAGAGGAGTGTCATTAATAAAGCTGAAGGTGATCCTTGTTTCCATTTAATAAGACCAAATAAAGTATGGGAGACTGGGGAAATTGCTGAATAAACAATCTCGGGCAGGTTTTTAAGCAACGCTTTGTTGCCCGCTAAACAAATACAGCAAGGTAGTGAGGTATACTCACTTGTGGAATCCACCACGGACTTCATTGTGCTATCAAAAATATGTTTTATGGGAATTAAATGTTTGCTTTGAGCAATAACATCCGCAGGCTATTTGAATATGTCTGGTTGAATGTATTGTATTGACTGTGAGGTGCTACTTGGGTCCAAAGCCATATGTTTCCCCCTCTTGTAGATTAGTTGGAATAAGCAAATGGACTCTCTTGACAGTTCCATGAAATTCTATTTTATAGTTGCCTGACATGATGTAGAGGGGGGACTTCCATCTTGGAGAATGGGAAGTGTTCCATGTGAAAGGGTGTAGAATAAGTGAATAATCCCTTAGTGTGGTGAGACTGAGAGCTGCTTCCCTTAAATTCATCCAGGATTGATCAAATCTAAACCTGGCAAACGAACAAGGGGAAGCCATAGGTGAACTGGTATAGATGCACATAGACTCTGTTAGTGAGACTCTTGTCCAGTCCAAGCTGTCTCATTGTATAACCAACCCAAGAAAGAGAGGATATACTATGAATAATGTTTAAGCCAAGAGGAATCCTGTTAACAATAAATCTTAATGGAGGTTCTTAGATTCCAGTGGGCTGCCTACATCTCTTTCCCCCAAGCCCGCTACATTTCACCTCCCATGCGAGAGCTGCAATTTTCTGCCACAAAAGCACGGTGACTGTGGATTTGCCTGTGTTACAATTTGCCCACAAACAGGATTACATGCATATATCCCAAGCAAATCAATAAAAACATGTCAGGACTGTTTAGGCTCCCGTGCTTTGCCAAATGCGATTTATCACACTGGAAATCAGCAAGAGAGAGCAGCCTAACAAATAGAGTCTGATCATCAAGGTTGAAAGTTGCGTTTTATGTTTGCTATACAATAAATTGCACTGGGATTTAGCATGGATTCCGTATGAATTGGAGTTTCAGTTTATTCAGTTTTATTTCAGGTTATTATGTTTTGTTCACAATATAAACTCCATGGACTATTGAGCATGCATGCTGTTATACAGATTTGTTTCTACACAATGCTGTTGTGTCAGACTGTAGTCCCCAGGTGTTTTCCTTTTAAAAACAGAGCAAAACTGTTCCTCCCAAAGAACAGAAGACTTGCAACTGAAGTAGACTGTAGAACGGAAGTCGAACATGTTCAGGGCATACACTGGATGTCCTAAGTCTCTCTTTTAATAGCATCAATTTAATCTATGTGCTGTTTTGAAGCCTTGGCCGATATCTGTCACCAGTAAGACTTTAGATGATATCATACTGGCAAGGCAATTAGTAAATTGAGCACATTGAGCTATTGTCTGCAATTTGCCATTTACTTCACAGAGAGGACAAGGAGATTTGTATCATTAGTCTTTTCAACAAGATGCTGTGAATCAATTGGGGAGAAGGACTGTTGTGTTTTTTCCCACAAGATTCATAAAAGTCAGAAAACACCATGTACATTCTGCCCCT
Organism: Sprattus sprattus; assembly: GCF_963457725.1. NCBI lineage: Eukaryota > Metazoa > Chordata > Actinopteri > Clupeiformes > Clupeidae > Sprattus > Sprattus sprattus. The sequence goes on from NC_137910.1 coordinate 27,223,370, forward strand.
ATTGTAAAATGTCCCTTCTTGTGATATTAACACACAACACTGATTCATTGTGTGGCTGTGAAAGATTTACTGCACCACTGGGGCTGTTTGGGGTTGTTTTTTTGCCCGTTTTAGTATAACTTTTTTTTAAATGGCAGTTTTTTTTTTTTTTACAATGTTGGAAGATACATGAGATTTTGTGTTACAGCTGATATTGTATCAAGGGGCTTGGAAACTTTTATTGTTCAGATCAGATGAGTAGGGAATAGTCCAACTGAGCGGGGCCAATTTGTAAATCCTATTTGTAAATCCAATTTGTGGAACTGGCTGTGGGAAACAGAATGTTTTAGACGCAGTCATGGCGAAGGCCAATTTACTTTCAATAATGGAACATTTCACCGCCATGACATTTAGTTTCTTTAATGACTGCACCTTTATTGGAGTCTGACTTTAATAACAGACGTGCATGTATCTCATACTAAACCCTGTTGCATTGGCAAAACATGAGTTAGATCTCTAGCTAGATCTCTGAGAATGGGACATAGTGGACACTAATTCCATTGACACATTGGGCAACTGGCACATAGCAAAGCAACTAGCAAAGTATGTTGCAGCTAGCAAAGTATGTTGCTCCTGAGCTAAAGCTAATTTAAGAACTTGGCAAAATCGCTTCGCTAATTAAATACCATGTGCAAGATCCTAAGCACAAACATGGCTGTCTCAGCACGATGCTTCCTCATGCTAGACTTTAGTTTATGCCCTTTGCTCATTGCTTTGCTCATAGCTTTGCTTTGCTCGTTGCCCTTCAATGAATTAAGGGCCCATGATGACATATTGATGACAATAATGACATGACATTATATACATATAACTGTGGCATACAACAATAAACACACTCATGTTTTGTGTTTGTGTGTGGCTTAATCCAAGCTTAATCCAATGTAATTTCCCTGTTTGTGTTCCGGATAAGCATTGTAACAACTTTCTCATCAATTGTAGTGATACAGTTTGTTGTTTTTTGGAGGCCATCATAGCTCTACATATGGTGGGATCTGAAGAACAACGTCAGCCATTTTGTGTCTGTGTACTATGAATCTTTATTGTCATTGTCGAACTCCTCAGTCTACTGAAGAATTTTGTCTTTTTTTTTGTCCTAAATGATTTTGTAATGATTCTGGAAAAAAGTGTCATATAAATGCCAACATCTAAACCTTAACCTTAACCTTATTCCCTACAAGAAGCCAATGGTGATAGCACGTTTGGATGACTTGCACCCCCAGGAGACTCACATCCCCATTTAGATGTGCACTATGAAAGCATAAGCATGATACATTTTGAGAACTTAGCGCAGTCTATAGTATGCCAGTTAGCCTACAGATGTAAAGCCAGTACTAGTTAGGTATTAGGTATAAAAACAGTATAGTATTTAAAATGATACATCTTTGCATTTGTATTCCCTTCCTTTAACTATGACATGAGAATACTGTATATTGCCTGTATGTCCAAATCGTGTTAGTATTTGTGAACATATAGGATGTGTTATTGGATATACATTTGCTCATTTGAAGTGGACCAACATCAGATTGTAGCCATAAATTCCACAAATCATATGGATGTAAACTTTCTGCATTCTCATCGTTGACATGGCTTGAGTCCAATTAGTACTAAAGGCAAAGGTGATAATAATATATGGTAATTGAAGGTGCTACGACCCTACTAATGATACACACGTACCTGATCTTTGAGGCGCTGGCACATTGAGTATGGCTGCAACCAATCTCTTCTGCCTCATTCTAAAGATAAATTAGTAGCTTCTAAATAATGTAGTGAACCTTAATTCTCTTTGATTAGTGGAGAGTAGGATGATAGCGACCCATTGAAATTGGTCATCAGCATAAGTAATGACTGAATGAACTGATAAAATGCAAACTTGCCGGCCATCATAAATCAAATGAAATCCACTTGCTGTGGAAGTCATTGAAATTAGAAGTCCGTGCTCCTATTAATTATGTTGCCTTCTGAAGGCGACAGTGTGATAAATCAGGCCTGAAAGCTACTCCAGTTAGGGAGCCGAGGAAGCGAGACTGCCTGCAAATGGGCTTTGTATACCCTCCTAATTGTTTCTTAAACAACCCACCTCCAGAGGCAAGGCAGATGGGTATGCTGTTTGGACAGCTCGATAATCTAGAAATGTAATGAATTTTCGAGTGGCTTTTATGGTCTTGTTATTTCACGTTGTTTATTATTTTTGGTTTTGGGAAGCTGAGAAAGGGTATATTAGATTTGATATTCACACAGTTTTGTTTCCTAAATTTCTTTAGTAACTTATAGTTCAGAGGAAACTTATTATAGAATTGTAGGAGTCCCACAACATGAAGTTGGTTTTAAAAGTTAACGACATTAGTCCATCTCTGATGTAGTCCATCATTCTGTTCATGTTAGGTGTCCACATTCTACTTTTGCTATTGTCATTATTCATAACAGCAATGGTTGCAATGGTATCACTCTAGGACATTGATAAATTATCATGGTTGGTTGCATTTAGCATCGTGTTAGACTAGAGCTTCCATTACCAAAGGTGTATTGGGTTATATACCATGTGGTAGAACAAAATGTGTTAAATGTATTTTTCCCTGGCTTGGTTAATATTTAATTAACCTCTTCCATGGGTTGTTCTAGCTAAGTGAAGTTCAGTAGGCAGTTATGGCAATAGTAACTCAACCATGCCTATATACATACATATTCACATAATGGAAATCTCTGTCAGTGTTAGCCTTGACATGTTCAAAATAAGCCATTAATTAGAGGAAACACTGAAGTCTGCCCATTACCTCAGGTGTCCGTACTGTGTGTGGAACTTTGGTTTTGTTGTACCCTTCCTGGACCAGGTAGAGAAATCAGAGAGATACACTTGAAAACCCTCTAAAATATTGGCGGTGGAGAATGGCAGCCCTGTCTAAGAAAAATTGATTTATGTGACACTGTGACATTTTAGTTGTGGTCGTTAGGTTATATTTATGGGAGAATTGCTGGAGCCTCTCATTATGCTCTCCTAATTTATTTTACATACTTTTATGGCGCTTGTGCTCGCTGAAGCTTTATTGCAGCTGTTATTGAAAAGAAAAAAGAAGGCAAGTATATATCGATTGAAATTTACATGTTTATTACTGTGATCATGATTTATTTAATCTTCCTCAGGCAGCCGTATGTGGTTTTTGTAGAGGGTGGTCAAAGGCACAGATGCACAAAAGACAAAGAATGTCTGTGTCAATATCCAGTTTTTTACTGTCTCAACCATTTCAGAGCAGAGGGGAAACTTTTCCAAGCTTTCTGGCTTTCTGGTTTACGTCATACAGCCTGTTCACGTTTGGTTCCTTTTCTATGGAGTTCCATTGATAGATATTTGGTCATGAGGGCTGCTGTTTGACTAATGTCTAATATGACCACCTCTAGATCTAAAGATGGTCACTTATTGGGCCGTATCACTTGGTAGTCAGTATCTGTGCAGTTTGGAAGTTGATATAACCAAGTGTGGAAGATGAATGGAGGAATTTTGCAAGATGCTCTTTAGATGTATTGTAGGTGAATGAGGTGGTGATGGAGAGAAAAGTGGCTTGTTGAGCCAACAGCTCAGTGGAAGAGCCATGCAGAGTTATAATTCCCTATAGGCACAGCTAGAGGGAAGGATGTTAAACATAAAATCTCAAAGATGCTTCTCCTGAACTTAAGTCACGAATGACACATCTGGCAGAAAACTGCCATGCTATTGGGAACAGCTTGTAGTCTGGACCATGTTGTCCATATTACATTTCCACAGCTTTTGACTTGTTTACTGCAGTCACAAAGACAATAACAAGAGGAAAACACCCTAGGTTTTAAAAAGCAGGATTCCAGTGCTACTAATTCAGCATGTTTCTAGCCTTGGGGGTTTCCAACTGACATTATGTGGATAGCAGTTATATCATGCCAAGTTGAATGAAGTTGCATATTGAGTTATAACTGTTTGATGTTCATCTTTGCCACCATTTAATTTCCCCAGAATAATTAAGTAATAAAAACAATGAAATTAAATTACTTTAACTTTTGATGCATTAAATAATGACCTGAGATCATTCCTCAGCATAAAATGGGTCTAATTAATGACAGAGATGAAGCAGTTATGATCTGCTGCTTATTAAATTACAGCCTCTCTCCCCATAAAAGCCTTGAATTCTGCCCAAGAAGTTGATATATGCTTGTGTGGGTCTGCGCATCACCTACCATGAAATTTAGTGTTTCCAGGATATTTAACATTAGGACGCAGTTAAAATTAATTCTACGTGCACTTCCAGCGAAAAGAAAGCTGACAACTAATGTCAATAAATTGGCCTGCACCCACGGCAGAGGTCTTTAAATCTTTGTGTGTGTGTGTGTGTGTCTGTGTGTGTGTGTGTGTGTGTGTGTGTGTGTGTGTGTGTAGGTGGGAGGAGGGATCTTGATGCCTTTATCAGAGAGGGGGTGGGGAAGGGAAGATAGATTCAGCAGGGGAGGGTGTAAGAGAGGGTGATTTTAAAACCCGGGCACTGATTAGTTGAGATGAGAGGCAGGCTGTGTGTCCTTGCGCCGACATTGTGGACCCTGATATTTGTTTGGCTTTAAATAATACCTCGGACAGTCCCTCAGAGTGATGGCCAGGGGCCTGGCTGACATTGTGGCTGTGCCAAGGTGACTGACTCCGGGACACCCGCTCCCCCTCCTGCCCCTGTCAATAAGCATCCGCTGGTGTGATGGGCCCCCCTCACCTGCTCTTCAAGATCGCACCGCTGACACCACAGAGTCTTCATGAGCAGCAGCAATCCTTTAAGAGCCCACCTACGCTATGATTAATAACGTGACAGGTCCCAGACTGTGATGTGTGGCTGTCCTCCCTGTAAATCCATATCAGATTTGTGAGAACCATAAAAATATATAGCAATGCCTGGCGTGATTCACTTTATTAGTTATTTCATGTTTTTCCCCATGATGTACAGATAACAGTCCTTCAACAGTACTTCATTGCTTTGGAACCATCATTGACTTTTAGTTTGAATGCATATATTTCATTTTCTGATCAGTTGATTTTCTTCTTACCGTGTCATGATTAGCATTGACAGTCGTCTTAAGGCACATTTACAACAAATTCATGGATCGGAATCCTGAACGCAGTGCAACAAAAACAACATGAAAGGGCAAGGCACCATCCCAGGACCAGACTGTTCTTAGCTCATGGCGTTGGGCTGTAACTAACTTGTGGCGTGTTTATTCTGTGGCGCCGCTGTTGGGTGAGACTACATGAGCACTTCTCCAGCTATGAGAAGATAATATGGTGTTGATTAAGCTGAGGTACAGTAACCCTGCTTGAGGGGCTGAATATGGATTATGATCTCTGTAATTATCGCTTCGCCCAGGAATGATTTATTTTCATGCTTGGGTTGATGCCTCTTCCCAGGGAAATTACTGACTGTACATGAAGCACCCAATTTTCCGCGGTGACCCCCTTCTAATTGGACCCATTTTGGTGACACAGGGATTTACAGCTGTCGCCACCACAGCGAATTACAAACCCGGCAGCCCTCAGACGCCACTCCGCAAAAGTGCCGGGGTCATGAACCGCTGACCTTGAGGTTGTAGCTCACTCATTTACATTTGGCTTTTTAGTAAGGCCTGTTATTCAGAGCGACGCATGAGTCAAAGAGCGTTTAGTGAGTTGGGAGTGCGGTGATGAACTGCAGAGGAGTCGTGCGTTGAGCAAGTGCCCTTCTAACAGGAAGCCCATCTACTGGATCAGGAAGCACCACTATCAGCTTGTCAGAGTTTCAGTAATCTTCTGTCTAAAGGCTTAAGGGTTCTGGTATAAATATATATACCTGTAACCCCAACTCTCCACACACACACAACCACACACACAGACTCACACATCGTGTATACACACCTTCTAATACTTTAATCTACATGATAGATGAAAACATCCATGGGAGAATCATAGTAACTGCCAAACCATACCTATCATAGTGACAGACACAAAAAGATCAAGAGTGTGCCCAGTTAATTGGAATTTGGCTAGATTTTTGCAACACTTACTTTCATATCTAGTCAGTTTAATTGGCAGAATATTAGTTTCAAGAAGAACTGGAGATACCATCCCATCAAACTAATAAGAGAGGAAAAGCAACCTGGGCAAATCTCAGTAATATCTCCAAATGCTGCGATGGAAACTGAAGGGCTGATTTTTCTAATTTGTCCTATCTCCTCCTGTGATGTAGTCTGGCTGATGGGCCTCCAGAGCTGACACGCTGTGAGACACTCCAGATCACACTTACATTACCCTCCGGGGGAATGCAATTATTTTATGATTTGATGAGAAGAAAAGCATGCTCCTTTATCAGACAAATAATAACAGAAATGTCAGATCCTGTCTGCATAGATGTTTTTATCTGATATTGAATTACAAAGCAGTGTCCCATAGTATCATGGCAGGGCTTGTCTTGAAGTGTTTTCATTTTGGGGGTTTGAACACAATCTGTACTGACGTTCTTTTTGCAGTCATTCTAATGAAGCTGCCAGTCTTCTCCAGGAGCTGTGCTCAAACCTGGCGCCTGCACTAATGCATTGTGAATTCCTTGACATGTCATGCAGTTATTTCACCATGTAATATGCCATTTTTGCCATGGCCATGAAATTATGATGGAAATCACAATAGTACTCACCAGAAATGCTACAAAAACAGGACCCTTCAAGCTTGTCACCAAGATATTGGTGACAAGGTGCCATTTTAAGTGCAAAAGAATGTTGGTTTGATGTGACACCAACATGATACATAAAGTAATAATTCAACAACACATGAAGAAAACCATAAAGCAATAATGAAACTCTCAGAGACTATTAGAGAGTAGCTTGTCTTTTTAGGAGCTTTAAAACACTATGGTTCTGCATGCAGTTTGCACACTCACAACAAAGACTTGTTGGTACATTTAAATGCCCAATGCTTTTACAAATAATTCTACATCAGAGAGATGTGAATCAAACCTTTAATACCCTATCTGAAGGGAAGGGTTTAAGGGCAGCTGATGATGGTTTGAAATGGTCCCCTATATATTGGATGTAGGGATAGCACATCATACTTTATGCACACTAACTTGTTTTCTTCTTTCTTTGTTGCATGTTCCTTCCTGGTGTTGATGCTGATCCCGTAGGTAAGACACATTAAATATATAACAAATGCAACTATTCATTCAAACCCAAATGGTTGAATGTTTGTACATGCTCTGTGTCAAAAAGATGGGTATTGCCAGTATGTTTGCTTGTATTATTTCTTTAAAAAAAAGAGGTCTGTGAAGATGGAAATCCTTGCCACAAGCCCTCAGGGGCATTCAGCCATGCAAGGGCTTCTTTCTTGTTTTAAGCGTACTTACAGTGCGTATATGCACAAGAACTGGAGCAAATTTATGGCTTTAATTTTCCCTGAAAAATGTGGGGCTTCCAGGTGCTGCCGTGCTCTGGCTGGAGCCAGGGGTCACTCTGATTAATAGCTGTCCTTTCATGGGGATGACAAACACTGAAATGTTGTCATCAGGAGTGCAGCTTCCTCTTTGTTCATCCCCCAGCAGCTGTGGCAGCTTGGCAAATCATGAGTTTCCAGGCTTAAATCTGCCAAATTGCAGACAAAACAAAGCCATCAGCTGAACAAATATGTCAGGCCCTGTTCTGCCTGCTAGTCGTCCGCAGTCAGGGACTATGCCGACTGCTTAGCGCATGTAATTACGCTAAGTGGCAAATAGTAGGCTCGGACAGAGTAGGAATGGTCTCATCATGCTCAATTAACACCTACTTGATTATGGTTAATTACTACTGTTTGATAATAGAGGAGCAAAGTTGTCAGTCTCCAGACGAGCCGAAGCCATCTGGATCAGTGGTAGACATATGCTGGGGGCTCGTCTGATGTGAGGCGGGCTGTCAGAGTCCTACAGACAGGCAGGTGTCTCCACCACACGATCCCACACCTCAGCAGTGAGCATGTACTCAACAACACCTGCAGGAGCACAGGACCAGCCCAGTGCCACTCATCATTCCTAATGTGCCCCACCTCTGTACTAGGTTATATACCACATTATAGCCACTGTTATGATGGCACTGAACACACATACCATCATCGGCATGTACTCCCCAACGTACTCCAGTACTCCCATGTACAGTTCTGTCACAGGAAAAGGTTGCATTAGATATTATTAAGATACAGCCAGTGTGCCACAGAGCCTGAAAACCCATTTAAAACAGAAGGCACCCTGCTGTAAACAAAAGAAATGATCCCCAATTTACACTGCCTGTATGTCCTTGTTAATTAGCAGTACACACAATGTGAAATTAGCTATGAAGCAGCAGCCAGAAGATAAATAGTCCCCTATTTGAAAGAATAAAGTAAAGATTTAGTGTCATAGCATTTGTCATCTGTAATTGTGGGATCAATTAAAATGTGAGATAATGATGATTTATAAACATTTCTGCGTAATATTCATTAAATTAGCCAGACACATGGTGATATCAGCTTGTTAATTATGTTTTCTTTTTGTGAAAGCAGGCTTTGAGACTGTAATTGGTCTAAAGTTTATTAGCTCATTGAGATGCAGACGCATGCAACGCATCATTTACACTGCAGTACTTCTTCACTACCTCTTCATAGCTCTTTACAGAGGGATGCATTTAGGGTTTCTGTCTCAAGTGTGTGGCAGTATGTGCAGTGGTCTTTAGAATATGTCTATACTGTATATGGTTATGAAAACAAGACTTTTGTGGGGTAACCGCTCAGTGTTTGTCCATATTACACAATCAGTGAGCAGAAAATACATGTTAGTCAGTCCTTATTTCCGCCAACTTTGCTTATTCATAACATTTCATTGCCTCTGAATGAATCACGGCGGGGCGCGGCCTCTGTAGCGTGAATGAGCCGCGCTCTGGGATGACGGAGCCCGTGGAACACAGATGCATATTGTTTCCCGGACGAGTCTGTGGTCAAATGAGGAATGGTGCCATTTGGGCGGCATAATGCCAACACTTCATTATGCACTTGTAATTCATGCAATGCGAGCACACCAGACAGGAGTGATTGGAGGATGTGTCGTTTGACGTGCCCTCATTTTGGGAGCAGGCCGAAGATGTAGGCCAAGTGGAAGAGGGCCAAGTGATTCAACACCAGAGGGAGGGAGGAATCCGTTTCATACAAGGGGAAGGTTGCTTATTCATTTCCTCAGATTAACATCAAGTTTATGTCACCAGCAAAGTAGCTTTATTGACTCACAGTGATGCATCCCTTTCTGCCTTCGTTGTCATTGGTTGTCATGCTGACATTTTCATGTGTGTGTCTCACTAATGCCTCCAAATTACTCTCTGTCCTGAATTGTAACAATTGCGGAGTTCATTTTAATAAGATTCCCTTTGACTTTGAACCGTGCTTCCCTCTCTGCCTATATGGAATACAAATTGTAACCTGTTTTTAAAGGCGCACAAGGCAGTGAACTTTAATGGGATTTGACAACATCATATTAGGCACAACAACTACGCATAATGTACCGAAAAATTGGACGTGAAATTGGAAACACAGGAATAAAGTAAATTTACATGGTTTGGTAGTTTGAATGTCTAATATCATATTCTCTCATGCAAGCTCGATGTGGAAAAAGTCATGAATGTGTGTGTATATGTGTGTGTGGAGGGGGTGGGGGGCTTTAACAATGGATATCAGTGAAAAGTGCTTTTAAAGTTAAGGCTGATGGATGGCTTGTCAAAAAAAATAATTGCACTGGTTTGGAAAGTGGAGCTGCGTGTGGAGGGGGAGCGAGCGGGATATAGAGAGAGGATGATGGGAAGTGACAGTGGTCTGTCAAGAGGCAGTGGCTGCCCAGAGAAGTGTGAAGCCCAAGCTATAAGGTGGCAGAATAGAACAGGCTGTCAGAGCGGGAAAGTGGCTTTAATATGGCGAAAAGCAAAGGAATCCGCCTGTCAGCCCTGCTCAGCCAAGCCCAGAGAGGGGAGAGAGAGGAGGGATACAGCAGGAAAGGTACAGACAGGAGAACCGCCAGACGAAGCGGTGGTAGCAGTGGTGGTGGTGGTGGTGGTGGTGTGTGTGTGTCAGTAAGTATGGCACGGAGGGAAATTGTGTAGGACAGAGGAACAGCCAATCCCTTTCATTAGGAGGTCTTTCTGCTAGGTGAGGTGCTGAAAGTCATCAGATTGCCAGTGCGCTCGGTGTGCTGGCTGGCACAGTGCTTTAGTGGGTGGCGGGGATGACACAGACAGCACCTCAGCCCCTCCTGTCCCCAAAATCTTGATGTCAATGCTCAGTAATGAAACGGCACACTAATACGCGGACATGTACAAATGTCATTTTGGATTTCTCTGCACCGTAGGAGGCCTCATTATAGAGACAGGGCAGGTTTACAATTATACCCAGGCACCTTGGCCATTTGCATGAATTTGGTGAATACATTCAATAATGTCTGTCTGTATAGCGTTGACCTTGGCTAAGAGACACTCACATTTAATCTGTCATCTTAAAATAGCCAAAGGGGTCGGTGAGTAGATACATTTATATAGAGAATTCTTAATGGTAGACCATGACAGGTTACATTTATTCATGGCTCCATTTTCTTTATTGCTCACAAATGCAGTGGTACAGATACAGTTAAATGTATATCTACAAATCAGAATGGTAGCCCATGACTATGAGTTTATTTGTTGAGTTTGCCAAATATATGTTGAGTTTATTTCAGAATTTTGTTGTGGGATGTAAAATCATTCTGAGCAGTCAATCTGTTGTTGTGATGAATTCTCATGGGCCTATACTAGCTTGCCAGCTAATTCAGATAGCATGTTATTAGAGCTAAGTAGATTGTCAGGCAGTCCTGCACTCATAGCATAAGTAGTATCAGATGTAATGATCTAGGTACCACACTTACTTATCATTCCCTGTCAAGGATCATCGCTCCGAGTATGCGGTGTATAAATAGAACCACTGTGCTAATGGAGTTTTGAGAACCCACATTGGTTCTCCTTTCCTTTAAGAACCCACATTGGTTCTCCTTTCCTTCAAGATACTTGGGTCAGATGGCCATTGGTCTGAACCTGTAGCTCACCTGTCCTAACAATGTTGTTGCTGACATGATTTCTATAAGGTTATATAAATCTGATTCCTCTGTCATTGACATGCTACTAAGATTACCTTTGAACAACATTGTAAGAACAGGAGATTACAGTACAGTCGGTGGTGTCTAATATTATTGCTTACAATATCATTGAATGAGTTACTTTTGCATTGTCAACACAAATAAATGCAATATAATAGAATGTAAGGTCTGTACACATTCTTGGCTTGGAAGTCAGTTCATTTAATTTTGGCCTGAATGTGCCTTATGTGTGATAGATCAGAATCCATGATCTGTATCTTCACATTCATAAGCAATTATTCCTGCCATAATTAATTATCCATTAGAAAGATAATTGCTGTTCTCTCTAGTTTCTTTTAAAGTTAAATTACTGCCTCATTTTCTACAAATATAGGATTCAAAGATTTAAAGGGCCACTAAGCATTCACATCATGAAAATGAGTTACTGTGCGAAGTTATCATTACAGATTATAATATAATGATATGTATGCCCATGAACTTTTATTGTGTCGTAAGTAAAAAGCAATTATTCTAGAGACTAAAATATAATGATGATTAGAATCATAGGAGATAATGTGATTCATGCCGTACTCCTGGAGTTACATTTTGACAAGTTGGCTTCAGCTCCTTCTAACTGAAAACGGAGTGCCAAGACAGACTTTGATACTGATGTGAAATAAAGACTTGACATCTCTCTTTAATGTCTCCTTTTCACGGTTTGAAACTCTCTTTCTGCCAAAGATGTGCACCACACACCCACCCACACAGACACTCTTCAGGGCAGCGCAGACAGTAGCTCTACAGAGAGAGTGCCATTAATGGGCTGTTGCTATTAGGACATATTTGTTAGGAGAAACTTTACTTGAAGGATCAGGGATCATGGCTGTGTCTCTCCCACACTATAGATGAAATAATAATAGTGTATGACACGTGGCTGAGTGCTGGGACCCAGCAGAGAAAGTGAGTCCACTTCTGATTGCTGGAGTGATCTATGGACTGACCTAACATAGAGAGCGAGTGCCGGAGAAAGCAGGCCACTTTAATGGATGGAGAGAGAGAGGGCCTCATTTAGAAAGAGGAAGGCTGTTTGCCCTGCCGATACGACACCGGGAGAGCGGAGGGGCATTGATCTACACCCCGCAAATGACAACTGAGAATTCAGCAATAATCATGACGAATGAGAGGAGGGTCTGCAGGATGGAGGGAGGAGGAGAAAGGGAAAAAAAGTCAATAGCCACAGGCCCAAAAAAAAGGAATCTCAAGGTCGCGGGGATGGGGGATGGGGGCTGGGGGGATCTCACTCCTTAGACATCACCAGAGGAACAGAAGGCACCCCTTCTGAGACTCATCAGTGACATCACCGCTTTCCCCCGCGTGCAGACTCTGACACTGAACAGGCCTTCAGGTGACATCTGATTGGTGTGTGGAGAGAGAGGGTTGGGTGGAGGAATATGGGTTTCTGCTGTATGAAGCCGAATCTATATTCATATATGCGTTCCGATAATATAGATCTGCTGTTGTCAACATAAGGGAAATAGATCTATCATCTCTAAAAGATATGAAGATGGGTCATGGGGTGTATCTATTTTCCCATTGAAACATGCACCTCTCCTTGCTCACTTACATAAATTAAGAGGCTATGGAAGGCACTGCTCTGGGCTTTGGTGTCAAAGACATAACAAACCAAAATGGCCTGAGGTGATCATTCCCCTCTCAGCACAATCATTTAAGGGGAAACGTTTCTCTTTTTTTTTTTGGTAGATCAAAGTAAAACAATAATGATTAAATTGCCTGTGCAAATCAATCTGCCCCACTGATGAGGCGTGATGTGTAATAGGCTCCTCATCTCCCCGGCAGTCTCCTGCAGCAGAGGCTGGGGCTGGGGCTAGGGCGCAGGCGCTGGCTGCCTCGGCTCTGTGGGATGAAGCATTTTCTAATCAGCTTTATCACTCATATCTGAATTTATCTTATTCCAGGCAAATGCCAATATATTAGCCTGGCTTGTATGATACACAAGGTGACCCTGCTGACTTAATGACATAATACATTATCCTTAATGAAGTCAATATCTTGTCTTTTAGCTGTCTGTCTAGCGGGGCGATTAATTGCAGTGTCATTAAAGTTAGCTCTCTTTTCATTTGAGCTTGGCAAGTGGCATAAAACTAATGTTCTTAGTTATCAACCACTGAAATAGAATGGAGGTTGGGGGAAATTGCAGAGCGAGCGGAGGGGAGCTCAGACGGCCGAGCACAGGGCTGCTTTCAGCGACAGCACAGTCTGCTAACACAGGAAAAAATGGCTGCCAATGCATTGCCATGAAACAGAGGACATTTTGGTACTCCTGTGATTTCTATTGAGTGTAACATAGTCATACTGTTTTAAGTGATTTCAATTGAGTGTAACATAGCCATACTGTTTGAAGGGATTTCTATTGAGTGCAACAGTCATACTGTTCAAAGTATGTGTGTGTGTGTGTGTGTGTGTGTGTGTGTGTGTGTGTGTGTGTGTGTGTGTGTGACAGAGAGGTATAGAGAGAGCGTTGGAGTTTATCTAATGTGTGCAAGGTCAAAGCACAAGTGCTCCATCATGTGCAGCTGATTGACAGGTCTCAGGGAGCTGGGTATGAAATATGGCACTTGGCTGTGACCGTGCGTGTTTGAAGAGGACACGAGCTGCTCACGTCTGCCTTCTAAACCCACACCCAGCTGACAGCTCTGGTTGGAATATTAATCTCGAGAGGGTGACAACAGCCCCAGGGCGCAGAGTGGCAGTGGTCGATCAAAACAAATGAAGATCCACATGTCACATTGTCATTACATTAAGTGCTTCATAGGGGTGTCACTAATGACGCAGCACGATGATTCATAACCCCTGAAAATGTCCCCTCTTGGCACCCTTAGTCCCATCTGTAAGCAGCCCAGGGACTGCTATTGATTTTACATCTGGGTGAATATTTTTGGTGCATATGTGTGATGTTGAAGCAGCTTGGGATCACACAGACAGGCCAGTGACTGCACACAGCTGCGTACATCTCCAGACTCGCATGCTAACACCGTTACACTCATTTCTGTGTTTTGTCTCCAGTCCTTTGCCTTTGTAGAAAGACAGCTTTCTAATGCGAAAGCTAGCCCTAACACCTGGTAATGAAATCAGCAGAGCTGTGTACTTTTGACACAGGGATTGTCAGGGGGGCCATTGTTGCTCCTGCCTGTCCTCGCTGTCCCCCTTGCGTCACCCCCCCCCCCCCCCCCAACCCCCCCCCCCCCCCCCTCGCCCGGTGCTGAAACAAGCCGACAGGATGAGGGTAATTTACAATGTGTTATCTTTGTCTATAGCGGTGAGATGATATGAAGTAAATCAAGGTACGAGTAATGAAAGGCCGAGAATTTATTCCTGCGAGCACATTTTAAGTGTAGTATCTGTTATGGTGGCAGTGCCTGAAGAGGCTCAAATGAGACATGGGCGAAGGGCAATAAAGCAGGGGTGGCCCCCTCATGTTAATGCTGTCTGTCTTGGGGTTAGTAATTGGGTTGCGGCTGATGAGTTGTGCCCAAGACAAAGTGTAAATCCAAGCGCCTGCTGTAAATCTTACATTGTTGGAACAAGGTGCAATCCCAACAAATATTGATCCTGACCAGGGTGCGGTTTGAAGGGGGGGGGGGGGGGGGAGAGGGGCTCTTCATGTAGTGGTCTCTGCCATCAGTGTGTTTTGTGAGGTATTTTCTGAGTCCTGGCCTGCTTGCAAAGTGCTAAACTATTTAACTTTTGACATATTTGAGGGAATTTCTTTTTCTCACCACAGGCGTCCTCTGAAATAATACAGTGAATGCCAGCTGTTGAGTGTTTGGTGTTTTGGAGTAACTGGGAATGAGAGGGCGAGATCACACAATGGTCTGGTTTTGTTTTCATGAAGAGGTTTCTGGAAATGGAGAGAGCCAAACACAATGACTTTGAAATTACTTAAACAGGCACTCCGTCGACATAGGTTGACACATTTTTGGATATCCAGAGTGAAGACATTTCTGTGAATGCCCGTGTACAATGTATCCCTGCCAATACATGGATTGAATTGGAAAATGAGCTCCGTAGCAGAAACGTGCATATGCAAAAGCTGCTTTGTGTGGCATCAATCTCATATACATCTCGTATTGATCTTATTTGAATCGTGTTGTCTAAGTCATTGACATAATTTAATAATGATAGTATGGTCCGAGTGAGTGTGTAGAATGGTTGTGGTCAGAACTTAATGAGTACATCACAACATTAAACCGTAGCCTTGCCAAAGACACATAGCCATCCCATGCTTAGGTGAAAACAGCACAATCACATAGTTGACTGAGCTCCATAAATGTAACCTTTTGCTTTTAAAATGCCTCTCAGCTCAAGTTAAGCTCACGGCTGTCCCTGCATGTCTGTGATCCAGGCAGACAGCTTATCGTTAGATATTTCCTATTTGGTTTGACAAGCTGGTGGCAGGTAGTGCTGCCTGCCTCCACGGAGCCCACTGGTGTTGGGGCTCTGTGACAGGCCGCCTCCTGCTCTCAAATGAGTATGTTAATGTGAAGAGATGTAGATTTTCATTACATGGAAAGTTAGCCCTTCTCCTCATGCAAAGTCTCTATGAGGCAATTTCATGAGGGAGGTGAATCATTTGAAAAGTAATTTGAAAAGCAGCCCTGACACGCTTGAGGAATGTATCCTGAGTATGTTTGACAAATAGAAAAGGTCATGTCATTTTGAGTCCCAATCACCTAGCCCTTACTCTCCCACCTGTCTGTCTTGGACATGAATCATTTGGAGCTTTAGCTTACCCGGGTTACACAGGTTAGCTGCACACTGTGACATGCCTTAGTTTGATGTTGTAGATTAATTGACGAGGTGTGGGTGACTTCATAAGTTCCTCTCAAAATGTATCTTGTAAAGACTTCAAACTGGGAACATACTTCTCATACTAAGCATACTATACTAACTAAACTTACATACTATGCCAGAATTTTGAATCAAGGTAGGAGGCTGTTGTACAATTTGTGAACCAGGACTCTCTGCCCACCTATATACTTGCTCATGAATTCATGTCTGACTTCTGTCCTGAAGGAGGTGTATAAATGTGGTCATTTAACCTTCACCTTTTTCTTTCTTTTCATGACTTGGTACTGATTTTATTGTTTTGTTGCATGTGGACTTGGACCTTTGATTATTGTCTTTAATGCTCACCTTCATTTCCTCTCTGCCCACACCTTGTCTTTTCCTCCACATAAAACATAAAACACACACACTGGCATGGGATGCTGTATGTGTTTGTTTAGGTACAGTGAAAGCACCTCATTATGTTTTGGGTGGTGGATACGTTATGGGCCAAGAATGCTACACAGCAAGGGGAACCTGAGGTAACATGATGGCCGTGGGTGGCAGAAGATTAAACAGCCTTCTGCAAAGGCCATTAGTAATGCTCATATTTTGGTGTTGCTCTGTGCTTATAGTATCTGAGGCATTTAATCTCTTTTTGGTAGGGGAAGAAAAGTAAGGTCAACAGGGAGAAGCTCACCTTTTTTTTCCCCTGCAGCTTTAGAGTGATAGGCCAGGGTTTTCCAAGGTAGTGCATTTGTCTGTCAGGAGTCTTGGCTGGCGCAGTGATTTAGTTTCTGTCAGATGATGCTGGTGTCCAGCTGATGATACCGCCTGGCTGGATATGGGGAAATTTGTTACCTTTAGTTCTGACAGGGAGATAATTGCTGATGGTTAACAGAGCTGTGTGGAATCCAAAAGGGTTTGGAGCAGGGCAAGTAATAGGATACACACACTGTAGGTTCAGCCCTACTTTTCACAGGGCGCTTAGAAGAGGGGGAAAAATCGGCTTGATCTCACAGAATAGAACCTAGAGGAACCTCACCATTTTAAGAGGGAGAACGCTACCTGGTCCATCTGCATTAAGCACAAAAACAGTCCAAATAGAACCAGCTTCATTCAGCACCACCCCAAAAAAGGCCTCACTTTATCCCTGTCCATCACATGGACGTCCCAAACGCTTCATTTGGACTCTGAATGCCTGGATCAGTTCTGCTGTCAATCACCCATCTGAACTGTCAGCAGCGTGTCACAGGAGGCGGAACAGAGCTGTGCCGTGATGGGCTGAAGCTCCATGATTGACAGGTTAAGCCCTTGGTTAATTGTCTTCTCCTCCCTTCATTTTAGCAGATACTAAAAGGGTGTTATACAGGGGAGGCTTAAAGAGCCTAGTCTACAACCTTATAAACGCAGCGTTGTTTTATTCATCCAGTCTGTATACACATTGTATAAATGCACTATTTTTGCCTCACATTGCATTCCAGTGTAAGATATAATTGATTGTTTTCTGAATACTGAATGATCTTTAGCCTCATATAATATTAAGGCTGGCTTTGTCCTCCACTCAAGGGTTTGTTTTGAGAAAAAGTGTTGGTAATGTGCTCAATCGTTTGACCCTGCATCATATCTTTATTTTCTCACTGACAATGACAGTAATAGGAAATATTGATTGGCAGCGCAGTTAAGTTGTCAGTGCGGCCATTTAATATGTCAGCAGAGCCAGTTAAATTGTCAAAAATCACTCGAGGACCCTGAAGAGCCTGATGCAGCTCTATAAAAATCTTCCCCGTTCAAATTGTGGGGGTGTCTGAAAAAGCTGTCAGGTCGGCTGCATATTCTATAGAGGGAAATTAACTTTGACTGACAGTCCCCATCATGTAGTGTGTTAGAATCACTCTTCTTCAGAGGTAGCATGCTCTTTGTCATCAGGTATGGAAAAGTGGTCAGTCAGTCCCTTCCGACTGCTGGTGGAGCCTCCGTGAGCCCTGGCGGTGAGGGCACCAGCCTGGAGAGGGGTGGTGGGTGTATGGGGGTGGAGAGTGGGTGGTGAGGAGCCTCTGGCTGGCTGATAGGAGGCTGATAGACCCTGCACTGCCCACTAGCAGCAACAATGATCATCTGATGCCAAGAAACTAGCGCCCGTGGCAGCTAGCCGAACAAAGTTAGGTTTGCTGCGGGAAGGAGAGGAAAGCTGTAAAGAGTAACCTTTACCTTCTGAGTGACATTGTTTTCCCACTCCTGTTGTCCAGTGGCTGTTTACCTAGACCTCTGTAAACTTATGTGTATTCAGCCAGTGTGCTGTATGATGCAGTAATCAATAGCTCTTTGAAATTGGAGGGGGAAGTGAGGAGACATGTTCGATTCGCTAATGATGAAGACCAAACAACCACTGTCTAGAAGAACTTTCTTTAGCCACCTCTTCAACTCAGTGGATATAATGTTTATTTTTTTATCATGTTTTTTTTTGTTAATGCTGGCTTTAGATCAGTAATATAAAAATGGTATGGACCATCCCCGGTAGTAATAATCATAAAAAAGTTTACAATTGTGTATTGTGTACGTCTTAGCCCAGTAGCTCAGAAGAACAAAGTGGTGTGATGTTGGCCTTGAGAGGTTGCCTAAACAGACAGGTCACATTAGGCAGCCTGAGCGGATGTAGAGACAGGACAGAGAGCTAGAGAGAGGGGCGGCCTGGCAGCAGACCTAGTGCAGGGGGTTGGGGAATACAGTTCTATAATAGCTGGTCCTGGGTCAGAGAGTATCTCCCTCTGTCCTCCTGTGTGTTAAGTAACACTCACCGGCCCCACCACGGGCCAGACTCAGTGCTCAACAGAGGGAGTGAGGGAAGGAGTGGGAGGGAGAAGACAAAGAGAGAAGCAGAGAGAAAGAAAGAGAGAGTGAGAGAGGGAGCTGGAGAGATAGTGCCAGAAGCCCAAAGAAACTCCAACCTCTCACCTTTAACCTTCCTAGAGGTTGTTTGAAGATAGAAGAAATGGATGTGGTGCTTGTTTGAACAAAAGTTTTTGCTATAAAGTTACAAAAGTTCAACATTTATCTGGTTTGTTTTTGGAATGTTTTATAGTGGTTTCAGTGTGCCAATTGCATATCTATTTATCCATTATTATTTATATGGCTGATATACGTTTTTATTTCATTTGAAAAAAATAGGAAGGGCATTAAAATGTCCTCTGTGGTTAAGTAATCAGTCATATGAATGTTAACACAGATATCACAAATATCTACTCTTCTCTCCCAGGTCGCTCTCTTGGTCTGAATGGTGATATTTTTCATCTCTTCCGCGCCTTCTCGGTTCCGCTTTTCTCGCTAGGAGGAATTCGAGGTGTGCTGGGTGAATATTTTGGCTCGGGGATAAAAACCCAGTTCAGTCCTTGATCCTTGAGGTGAGGGGGGCTTTTTGTATTCTGCCCCGACAGTGAGCTGTCCCTGT
>NC_137910.1:27247815-27300315 GCF_963457725.1 Sprattus sprattus
TTGGAGCCTCTTTTCTTTATCCTTTCATATCATTCTTTAAAGATGAATTGCACTTCAAAGGTGTATAATTCAGGTGGGAAATGACAGCCCAGACACTGTAATTGACCTGAGAGGTTCGATCTTCTCTTTGAAATTCCACGTCATTATGTGTGTCAGCAAGATAAAATGATGATACCTTGACTGTATTTCCATTTCCAAAAGAAATGGTGGCACCATTATCATTCTTTTTGAATTGTGCTGATACCTTTGCGTGTGCTCACACTCCCTTTGTTAGAAGGTGATCTTGTCTGAGAATGGAACACATTAGCGTGTAATTCTCATTGAGGTCAAATGCATTATGATACAGTTCTTCTTTTTACAGAACCTTTTAGCCTCTTGACAGCCTTTGAGGTAATCTCTTCTCTTTAAAGATCTTTCTGCCATGATACTTCGCTAACAGCCAGTGGCAGCGGCAACCCAATTAGATCGTTCAGCTCTCAAGAAAACTACCTAATTGCATGTAGTGCATATAGCTCATGTTCTCTCCATGGCGGCATCACCATGGGCCGGCTGTGGTGAACACCAGATTATCTCTTGTAATGGGGTCCACCTTCACTGACTTTGAGGAGATCAGTCAGCTTGCCTTTAAAACGTTAGTGGACAAATGAAATGTTGGAACAATTTTTTGTTATGTTTTCAATTTTCAATTAATCAAGATTCAAACAAATCCATGTTCTTTTTTAACAGGGAATATTTTGTTAGGTTTACTTTCAGAATTGGTGTCAGTCCTTCCATTCATTAACCTTCACAACTTTGCAGTGTGTCTGTCAAGTCAGTGCCATTTTAGGAGCCATTGCGTACTTTGCCAGTCTGAGTACATTCCTGAATCTAGCAAATTAGTTATAATATATAATAATGTGTTGCAATCTTGCCTTTTGTAGAGCTTACATCATATTTATCACAGGTCCCTGAATTTTCTGGTTTGCATTCATCTTAAGACAACATGTTATTGAATCACATTGCAAAAGCGTAAGACGTGGTTCCCAGCCATGAGGAACGTTTTTCATTCATCACCACACTTAGCTGGATGCAAAGCTCCAAAGCACACTAATGCAATTGCACAACTTAACGATGCCAGCCTGGCATTATGTATTGTAAAGTTTTTCAATTAACAATTCATCAGCACTTTATACTGTTGTCAAGACATTCTCTGATCTTTTTAGTTGAATCAATAAAACTGTTTAATCCAGGGTAACACAACCTTCCATCCATAGAGAAGTACAGTGTCACAGTGTCAGCGGGTCCTAGGTCTTTGGGTAAACATCCTGTTTTCCACAGTATTTACCCTTCTCTGTGCTCTGCTCCGTCAATGGGGGACATAAAGAGTTGAACAAATATGAAGCTGCATGTTTATTTTGCTATTGTCTGTACACAAAATGGAGGAGGGCTCTTTGACCAAGTGAAAAGGGTTGGGGGGAAGCCGTGGAACCTCTGAGGAGCAGACCCATGCTGAAACAAGCCTTTGAGAGGTCCCAATCCCCCGCTCAAGTTCAGCCTTAAGCCTGTTGGACATCCAGCTTTGTTCGCCCTTATAGTCTACTTATCAGAGGGCTGATGCGCTTGTCCCCTCGCATGTTCTTCTTGTAGCTCAGGGCGGCCAATTTTCGACAGGCTAAGTGCTCAAATTGAGCCATTTTGTCTCACTTTAAAATAAACCAGGACCTATTATGCGTGATTTTTCATTCATAGGCCCCCTCAAACCCCCCCCATCACACAACCTCGGCCTCCCTCTCTCTCCCCTTGCACTCTACCTCTAGCCCTCTCCCTTTCTCCTGCCCGACTCTCTCCAAACACGTCGGAGTAACCTTGTGAGGGCCAGTGTTCTCGCTGTAAGCATGTCAGCTCCAATCTGCCACCATTGGCTGTGAAATGTGGGCCGTGGTGTGGGGGCGCTGCAGGTCAACCCCCCCGGTAATTGACGTTGCTTATTCATCTGCTTTTCTGTGTCTTTCCTCTCCCCTCGCGTAGCGGCCCTATTGTTTGGCTAAATTGTTTGAAGATTTACTGTAGCTCTTTTGGGGCGCGGAGACTCAGCATCCCCCGCTGCCCCGCTCTCAATGTCCCTGCCAGGCAGGAGGCTATACACACACATGACACATAATGGCACACACACAAAAGGGGGTCTTCCCACCCCCCACCCCAGCACAAGATGGAGGGGACGTTTCTTAGTGTGACGATCCTGGACGAGCCCCTTTGTCCAGCTAATTGGCTAAGGAATCTCTCTGCAATCTAAATAGCATTAGTGGTGAGTTTGCACCAAGAAAACAATCATTTAAACTGAAGGGATATCTGGGGGGAATAAAACAATGATCTGTTTAGGCAAATTATAGAAAACGTTTGATAAGATAATGGTGCAAAATTATTCAATCATGTCTTTTCATATCTTGGCCAATATGTCCTCAGTAAATTGGGTATATATATATATTTAAAACAAGTTGCATGGATATCCATAGAAGGTCTGCTCTGTTAACTCAAAAATAGGCACTGCATAGCAACTCCTGATTTCTCCCAGTGTATTTCTTGTGCTCCACACTAAGTTTCTGCTCCAAGTTTCTGTACCGCTAACTTCACTGTCACCTGCTAGTGAGGGTAAACAACAGTCTTGTTAAAAAGCCACAGCACTGTCTGTAATTATGAGCTCCATTTGATCTTTGCCTCTGACATGCCTGTGAGGCTGACTGCATGGGTGGTGCGTCCCACAGGGCCTTTGAAGAGGGTGATTTTGTAAGAGATTTGGATCATTACACAATAAAGAGCACTTCATAAGTAAGAGAAGGGAGTTGGGGAAATGATGCTTAATGATGTTGACAGCAGTTCACCTCTGTAGAATTACAGAGATCTGACTAGACTTGCCTGCTCTAATGAGGCCTGCTTTACCAAGGTAATGGAGCAGGGGTGGTGGAGGGGTGTGTATGTGTGCCGAAGAGAGGAGAGAGAGAGAGAGTTGGTGCATGTGAAAGAGAGAGATCCCTGTGAGATTCTGTCTTCAGCGATGGTTAGCACCACACAGATTAGCCATCCACTGCATGCTTTTTTTTAGACAGAAGAAACCAAACTAGTTGGAATGCACATGTACAGGCTTAGCCGGGAGCTAGGCGTTTCACTGAAGGAGACATATACTACCATTTGCAAGTTTGGAGAGATTTTGTTGTTTTTGAACTCATATTATTTTCTATACAAATTACCCCAAATTCGTCAGAAATATATTGACAGCTGGATTTTGAATGGAATATCTACTAAAGCCATAAAATAATAATTTTCTGCCATCACTCCTGTGTTTCAATTGCACATTATATTAAATGAATCCTAAACTATCATGTTGAAACAGTTAATCCATCATTAGAAAACCCTTTTGCCACTTTTTTGTGCGCCTTCAAATTGTTAATAACACCTGCCTTCTTTGGGCCTTCTATCTCGGGACCATTTGCTTCACCCTCTGTCCAACTTAAAGATTCAAACTTGACCTTTAAGTATTGATCAATTAGCTTGTTATGCAAACAAACATGTTGATTTCTTTCCCACGTAAAACGTGTTTATAGACCTAGCATAGCTAATCTCAGTTACATTCAAACCGCAAATTATAAGAAGATACATTACCCAGCAAAATAACTAAAGTAATTAGCTAAACCAGTTAATTGTTATGTGTAGCCATAACTTCTCTACTCACTACCAGGCACACGACCCCAGAAGAAAGTTTGAAGGACTTGCTAGAAAAGTGACAGGATGTCAAACCAAATTAAATCTGCTATACAAGGGTTGGTCTTTAATGTCTTTTGCAGCCTAAGAAGCTAACGTTAGCTTCTTTATGTTAGCCTAACATTACCAGTTGTTGGTGTGAGATGGTTGCATAGAGTTACTGAAGATATGTGTTCATCCAATGTACATTTTGCCAAAGTAAAATGTAGGGCTCCAACCCTGTCAGGGCTTGCCCTGAGCTAAACCTTTTACTTTTCTAACAGAATTATAAATTCTAACACAAATAATTAACTAGCCCAACACTGACAACCTTGTAGACAACCTGGTGCACCATAAAACACCAGTGTCATTGTCACCAGGGAATAGGCTGGAATGCATCACATGTCAAAGAAGGAGCCATGTCCAAGACTGCCTAATGAAAGGGATAGACTATGGTGGACAAAAGGAAACCGATACTAGATGGAAGATTATATATGTCACAGACAAACAAGTTGAGGTGTTTGGATCACAGAGAAGGGACTCTGTGAGGCACAGGACAAATGAACAGATGCCAAGCAGTAGAGGAAAGTGATGGTCTGGGGGTGCTTTGGGTACTGGTAAAGTATGTAACGTGTGCAGGGTAAAGGGACTCTTAAACCAGACTATAAATTATGCTGGTCCTAATTAGTGAAAAAGAAGTCAAGTTTTGAATTGCTGTAATGTAGGATTATTTGATGAAAGCAAAAAGCATTATTACTATACCTCGTTGAAGGATACAAATATCGACTTTCCTGAAAAACTTGACATTTTCTGGGTGATTCCCAACTTTTAATGGCATTGTGCATTGGTCAAAATGGCCCGAACTTGTTGGCATTCGCACAGGACAGAACCTGGTCTAATGAAGTGACTGGAAGCTTGCTGAACCATGGCAATCCAGACTTGATCTTTATTCACACTCTGATCCAACATCAAATGCTTCAATTGCTGGTTTCTCAAATTAACTTTTAGTCCATACATTTCAAAATACATCAGGAAAAACTATGTTTACTAATCACCACCATAAATCAGTGATCTGTGCACATACAAAATAATTGTTGGAAAGTAGTGTCCATTTCTTTTAATGTTTAGCGATTGGATAGTACCGAGAGACTATGTTGAAACTTAGTTTGTATTTACAAATACTGGAGTGTCCCATCTCATCTGTTTTATGACTGCTATCAGAATGTTAAGTCAACAATCTCAAGTATACCAGAGCAGTGTTGCTATGTCAGTTTTGAAACTTTTTGTGTGTAAATGTGTGCTATATGTTGCAAGTGCCACAAAAAGAAGGTTTTTACCCATACAATTATTGAAGGTGTCCAAATTGAGATGCTACCTAAATAATAAACAATAAACAAAAGTACTTAAAATTGCATCTTGCATGTCTTTAATTGAAGTGCACTCATTTAACATGGATTATACATACTGCAAAGTGTTAAAATGCGTGCATCAAAATGAATAACGGCAATAAAAAGAAAAACATTATTAAATACACATCGCTATTTTTCTATTGCTTTTGAGGTAGTTGTGTATGAATAGTTATGCACATTATAAAATGAACATGGTTTAACTTCAATGTGGTAGGTTCAGGTTATATGAGAGCATAACAAGCTCTGTGAGTAAATCTTCCATAAAGCCTACTAATTGCTGTAGTCTGCTTGTAGTCCTCTTTAATGTCTACATTTATTCTGATTGTTGACTAGCAAGTTCACACCTATCCTTTGCTATATTCCTGGATGGAAACAGCTCTACCATTCCATTTAGCCATGGCTTGGCTGAGACGGCAGGGCTTGCAGACAGCAGGCGACTTATAGCAGGATTAATTGGTTGGAGTATGTGTTTAATTATCACATGTACAACTGCTCTTCATATGATTATGTGATTATCATTTTAGGAGCATTGTGTTATGATATTGCTTTTTGCATGTCATTGGTGAGATGTGTTGGCACCTGACATTTGCGCGGCCCTGTAATGATATTCTAGAAAGACTGCTAATTATCTTATAATAACAGCATGACAAAAGAGCCCAGTTGATGTGCTGTGTGTATTTTTAAGTGGTTTTAAAAGCAGTGCCAGTTTTGAGTGCACCATTATTAAATCAGACCACTGTATGTGTAATTAGGGATATATTTACTTGTTTTATTACGTGGCTCTTAAAGCAAGTAGGTTTTTTGATTTCACTCTCCCCCTTTTTACATTCATGAATGTGATATGTTTTGATGCAGCTAGGATCAATGAAGTTTATATTTGTAAACCTTTTTTTTTTGCGCTTGGGTACAAGCTAAATCATTTTGCCCCAAAACGCTGTCTTTAAAAAGATTTTTTTGAAAAAGACTGGGGTGTTAATTTACTGGCCAACGTGATCATCAACACTGAACGGCTCCCATCAGCCCCATCCAGAAGAGAAGAACTTTCTGGCAATTTCACTGAGAGAGGAGCAACACCACGGTTGCCTGAAATCCTTTAATTAGCACTAATTACCTACCAGAAAAATGTTGGGGCTTGAAAGGATTTGTGTCAGCGAGAGATCAAAGATTGGTGCTCTTGCATTTTAATCTGCAGAGTAAAAACTAATAAGGAGCTTGTAATGGGGCCCAGGAGAGTGACAGCCCAGGTGGTAGGCCCTAATCCGCTCTCTGCTCTCTGCTCTCCGCTCTTGCCCGGGGTCCACTTCCGATTAAATAATCAGACCATTCAATTTTCCACTAATGTTAGAGAGAAAAAAAATACCATTTCTTTTTTTATATGTGTAATTCTTTCTTTTTGAACAACAAAAGTAAGGACAAAGATAAGTACCAAAGGAGATGCTTCTCAGAAAAGACCTTTGTAGCATCCCTTTGCAGGTTTAAGAATCTCAAATTAAAGCTCAGTCTATCTTTTTTGTCTCCCTGTCTGGGTTTAGAGTAGGTGCATTGCGCCACGAGGCAGAGAAGTCTGGTTTTGCCTCTGTTTTTATCCTTTTGAGATGAAACCAGCCCAGGCCTCTGAGCAGGGTAGAGGCAGCAGGGTAGAGGTAGGGTCATCCATCAAGTGTCATTGATCATTTGCCATGCAGTGACAGCACCACTGTGATTTAGCTGTTAGATAGATGCGCAAGCATACATGGACACTACTTGACAGTTTTGCTCCCTCAATTTTGTAGTAGCAGAATGCTTGGAGGAGTATGGTAGTGTTTACACTGCTCAACTACTATCTTGTAAAAAAAAAAAAAAAACAGTTTGTTCACATTTTCTTTATCAAAGCTCTGATTTTAAAGCTTTAAGCAGCACATTTGTGTCCTTATTTTTCATGTTGTTTATGCTTACTTGAACGAATTAGTAATATTATCTGTATTTGAAAGTCAGTGTATATCCAGTATATTCATCTCAGTGATCTGTAGGGAGGTGCTGATTGAGAGAAGAATATTTAGATTTTCCAAGTTTACTCAGGAGGATTGGTGGAGGATTTAGTAGTGCCTAGTGTAATTCGGTTCACCTATGGTGCCATTGTAAACAGTGAGAATACGAGGCAACCAGACCTTTGATCGTGCTGCTATTGACATGTTTCTGGAGCAGGAGGATCACACCACCAGATACCAAGTGAGACTATCATAGTCTTGATTACTTTTGGTAACATAGGGGCTGGGACTAATTATCAAGGATAACAGCAACTAAAAGCAAATATTAATGATTCATTCACTGGAGGATAGTAATCCTTTTCCAGATTTGCAGTCCACAGGGGAACGTTCACTGTCCCAGATATATATATATATATATATATATATATATATATATATATATATATATATATATATGATCTTGTGCGGAGGCCTGATCCTGTGTAGAGTCACACACAGGGCATTAACTTCTTCACTGCTATAAATATGCTTCATATGCAAAGTACATGTCTCTATCAAAGCACTTGGGTTTTTATTACATGTACACAGTAACAGATTTATGCCGCCGTGACACGATTCTGACCCAGGTGCTTTATCAGCATGTTAGAGGAAGGCCATCTCCCAGAGTAGCGGGGCCATGATGTGCTCTCTAATTAGGCTATGACTCTACTGCACAGCCAGAGGTGGGAGAGCAGCTGGTGTGGAGGGTGTGTCCTCCTGTGAACGCGGTGTCCCTGCACAGGAAGAGGTGGCCCTTCCTATCGGAGAAGGCAGACGTCAAGCAGCTCGGACAGCTCCTGCGCCCCGTGCACGCACAGCCTACGAGGGCCACAACTTCCCTGACAGGGCTCATCAGGTCAGTCAGAGGCAGCGGTTGGAAACAAAGTTTGCTAGGGCCGGGGTCAAATCCTGCTTAAAAAGTCAGGCCTGCCAAAAGCCTCCGTCACATTCCTACCTTATGGGCAACCTCAGCTGATCCCCAGTCATTAATCAAAGTGGAGAGCCGCCCTGACCTCAGCCCCCCTCTCCCTTTGAAGTGCTCTGTCCTCTGCAGCATGAGGAAATCATTTGCTGCCTGATTCAATGAGCCATCAGTGCAGCCAGCAGACCTAATGACATGTGAGAATATTAACCTCCTACCACCAAGAGCTGTGAATCTTGAGAGGCAGTCTATAATTCAGCCCTCCCCCCCTCACCACCACCAAACACACACACACACACATACACACACACACACACACACACACACACACACACACCACTACCACCAGCACTGGTTCAGTCCACACCAACCACCAAGCCCCGGCCTTGAACTGTTTTATGATCATCATCCACTCCACTGCTCTCTGGAGCTCATTTCTCCAGCCCACACCACACCACAGCACACCACAGCACAGCTGTTCTGCACTCACCATTTCTTTCCATTTGTGCTGTGTATGTGCCACAGTGTTTCTCCATGCATTATGGACCAAGAGGAGGATAGTGTAGTACTTAGCACAGTGTTCATACATGCAGTATGGACCAAGAGGAGAATAGCGTAGCACTTAGCACAGTGTTTCTTCATGCAGTATGGACCAAGAGGAGGATAGCGTAGCACTTAGCACAGTGTTTCTACACGCAGTGTGGATCCAAGAGGAGAATAGCGTAGCACTTAGCACAGTGTTTCTTCATGCAGTATAGACCCAAGAGGAGGAAAGCTAGTTCTTAGCACAGTGCACGGTACAGGAGGATGTTTTGGTTGTATATTGCATTGTTTTAGAAACACAAATTGTTTGCCTTTAATGATGTGATCTCAGTCATCCAGGACTATGAGAAATGACTGTGCCCCATGTTGGAACGGCCAGATGGTTTACTTGTCCCCATTACACAGCAGGATTTATCTGTAAGCCCTTTAACACATGTAAATTGACATGCATCCAGGGACCGTTCCCCCCCTACACGTGTGATCTTTAAATGGCTGCCACCTGAGGGCTGGTGACATATTGCGCGCGGCAGCGGTAGAGGGTCTGAGAGATTAGGGCTAGATAATGGCCGTCCTAATGCAGCAGCGGTGGAGATTTAGTGCTCTCTCTCCGCCACCCCAAAGCCATCCTGCTTTTTGAAGATTGAAAACAGAATTGCGTGTGGGTTGAAGGTGGGTGGGCATTAAGATACGCCTGTAATTTGTCTTATCCTAGCCGTCTCCTCAGAGCCTGGGAGATGCTGCTCTCTCTCATCTGAACACTCTTTCTCCACCATGGCTTGAAGTTTTATGAGTGACAGTGGTTCACAAATAATTTTTGGAATTAGACCTAACAGATCTCACCGTTACCATTATATACATCTTTTCAAACAGTGATTGTTTTGACTTTGTACTTCGCAGTGTTTTATCACTTGGCTCCACCCAACCACTAGTGTGGGTCGCATCAGCCTTCTGAGGAAGTTCTCTGTGGGGTGACTGTGGTCAGACTGCAGTCTCTGTCATGAACATCACTCTTCATACACTGATTTTATTAAGTTTATTAAAACCAGTGGAAACCTCAGTTTTACTGCTTCTCCCTCTCCTCCTATTCATTACAGTGTCTTATCTTGGCAGGCTGTCTGAACAGCAAGGCAGCCAGTCCATTATGTACATATGAGGCCCATCACTCCACCAGTATTGGCCAATTCATCAACAGTTTATCTTTTGCCCTCTGAGCAGTGTGTCAATTTGCCTGTCACTGTCAAGTCTCTCTTTCTTCTCTTGGATAAAAACATTACTTTCTCTCCACCCTGCACACGTGGCTTTGGGCAAGTCCTTACAGCACACACTTCTCCCGATGGTCCTTAGGGCGGGAAAACGATCCTCACACACACTGCTGGGCTTTGGACACCAGCGAACCGCATATGGACTTTCTGTGTTTAAATTTGAATGTTTACACAAAATCTAAAAATATTTCAATCTGAAGATGAAAGTAAGCGTTTGAATAGTGTGAGCGAGCTGAGAGTTTCTCGCTGTCTCCTGAGTGAGTGTTGTATTTGTCTCTGTGGTTGGTCTCAGGCCTGAGGATGGGTCCTCCTAAGTCATGTTTTGACTTGGGGTTAAGTGGGTTGGCGGCCCAGCCATGTGCTTTCACATGGGTCCAGAAACACGTCCTCATATTGCTGTCCCGGGACCTCCGTTCCCACACTTGGTTACAGCCATGTGGGCAGCAGACTGGATATGAAGAAGACATATCAAAGGACCAGCCCAAACATTACAGTCAGCACTGACACAGTGGGAATTCAAAGAACTGCTGGAAAAATAAGAGAGAGAGGGGCCCTTAAAAACTGGAGTGAGCACAGAGGGAGTTGAATGACACCGGCGCTGGAGAAGCATATCAAAGCTCTAGCAGTAATGAATAGAGGTGCTTCCCTGAATGGAGGCAGTATGAGGACACTGGGTATGCACAGATACATAGTATAGCATTATTGTACATCAGTGGAGCTCTACGGCTGCTGAAGATGCTCTCAATGTGCCACTCAGTGTAAGAAACGATGTGTTTGCACTTTATAGCACAAGCTAATAAAGGGGCCTTTCAAAGCCTAAAGAAGAGCATGTGATGTCATCTGGAAATAAAGGACCTACTCAAAAATAAACAGCAGAGATCCTCCCTGGCAACCCTTCAACTGGGCTTCCATTTAGCTTTTTCGTATCTCTTTCTTTCTCTAACACACAAAAACACACGCGCACGCACGCACGCACGCACGCACGCACGCACGCACGCACGCACGCACGCACGCACACACACACACACTGCCCATGTGTCATGGATTCTTACCTCTCAGAGGTAGTGACCATGTGACTAGGGGCCCTGCTGTAGTGTAATGGCTGCCAGTGAGTGACATTTCAACCAATAATTGCGGAGTGTTTTCTCCCCCTGTTGTCAGCAGTAGTTTATCAATCAGCGTGTCTGCATTAGTATTTGTCTATCGATCCATCCATCTCTGTCAGCCTGTCCCTGTCTCATTGTCAGCGTTCTTGTCTTCTTGTTGGATGTCTTTCGAGGACTGACTGCATTGTGGTTTGTTTTGCTGGCCGGCTTTGAAAGAGGGTAGAAGTGTACTTATATTTCTGGCACTTTGAACAAGGCTGACCTTAGAACTGCATTGTTTTAGTTGTGCTCAGCGCTGGATTTACTGAATATAGGGAAAATATAAGTGTTGATGTAAAAGTAAACAGCGGTTTTGATAGTGTGTTTTTGGATCCACTTTGTACCTTACTGATTCACACAGTACATGTTGATACCTCATGTTACAACATGTCTTGGGCTTAAGGCAAGGATTAGGTCTAGGGTTAGGGCTGGTACAGGGAAATTTACTTCTAAGTAAATATTGTTTTACAGTATGTTTTACATACTTAGCCCTGCCGTAAGGACACTTTATTATTAAACCTTTTTTTCACTCAGTGTCTATGGCATTAATATAAGTTTTATATAATATTTATAATATATTAATTGAATAGTTAAATAGTAAGGGAGATATAATTCAGCTTCGATGGAAAAGTGGCAAATTCTACTTTGATGTACTTGAATAGAATTTGCTGAATTGAACCCCATTAGTCAGTACTGTTTGTAGATGGTGTTGTTTATGATTTAGTTTCACCAAAACAAGCTTGTACAAGCCCAGGCTAGTGTGCTTGTTAGGTAATAGAGACAAAGTGAGAACTATGCTATACAAACAAGGATGTTGAGATATTAGCAGTGACAATGAGTTTGAACATAATTATCCTAACAAGGAGAGGATTCACTGGAGTGGCTTGTTATAGCTATAGCTTCTCTCCCTCCCACCCTTTCCATTCTGTCTTTCTCTTTCTCCTTCTTTCACCCCCTCTTCCTCTCACCTCGGATCAGGCAGAGCTCACTGCATTGTGATATTCTGTCATTGTGGTGTGAGTTTTGAAGATGGTGTCGAAAATGCACAGGCTGCTTCGGATTCCCCATGGGGAAAATGGTGTGAGCCGGGGGAGGTTCCTACCTGTGCGTGTGTCCCTGCGTGTGTGCATCCATGTGTGGACGTGTGCCTGTGGTTATCTCTGCGCGTGTAAGCACCAGGCTTTGTGTGTGGATCTAGCAACTCAAGCATGCAGTGTTCAGACAGATTGAACATAATGCTTCTTATTGGCTCCTTGAATTAATGTTAGTCTGTAATTGAGGAAAATGTTTACAATACAGAGTAAAATACTTCTCATACAGAGGTTTTTGGAAAGTGTAGTGCATGAATGTGCTTCCAGTGTGTGTATGAACACTCAGCTGGTGTATTTAACAGGCAGCAGACCATCATTTTGGCATTCCTTATGTTGTGCGGACAGCAGCGCAGTCTCTCCCCTGGCTGTGAATTGAACTGATTAAATCACAGAGTGCACACAGCGGTGGTGACATGAAAACAACAATTAATAAGCACCCCCCACCCCTGTGCCATGCCGCTCCCCTTTAACCAGGCATCTAATAACATTGCAACCCCACTCATAGCTCAAGCAGTCCCTCCCCTTTAACCAGGCAGCTAATAACATCCCAACCCCTCTCATAGCTCAAGCCGTCCCTGTAGACAGGTGCAAGGGGACACCAACACCCAGAGCAACTAGATTACACCAGGTTGATGTTTCAGAGACAAAGTGACCAGCTGATAGACAAATGCACACGCTCAGACACAGAGAGAGAGATAAAGAGATGGAGGGAGAGAAGGGAGAGGGCGAGGGAGAGAGTGAGTGTGAGATTGGAGTAGGGTGGGGTGGTGGGGGTGGGGGGTGGGGTTCAATAGGCATGTCCCTCTCGTGTTCAGCAGGCTTTGTCTTCCTTCATGCCTTGTCATCTTACTTTATGCCTTCCCTTGAGCCACCCTGCATTTGTGTTCCCTTCCCAGAGCGCCTTGCCAGCCATAGACAGATTCTCATGATAAGAGTACTTTATTTACATAACATAACCCGAGGACACAGTATATCATGACACTGACATGAAGCAGAGCAGTGCTGGGTTTGCTCAGCTCAGGCCACGTCTCTGGCCCAAAAGGAGACATTTGCATACTGGGAGCTCAGATTTGCTTTACCCTCGTGTACATTTATATTTATTGAACTTAATACACATTGAGTTGTTCAGTAATGCATTAGGGTTTGGTGTTAGTATAAGGATCAGACGTTTCTTTATTTGTTTATTTGGATCTATTTATTTAGATAGTATTTTAAATATTTATTTAAACATATTTATTTACATAACCAGCAATATAGTTGTACATACTTATATACTTATTGTTTACATTCACTCATTTTTTGCTATGATAAGGGAATTGCATGTGGTTTTTAATCAGTGTGGGTTGGCAGTTTTAAATGTCAATTAACTCCGCTCTGTCACAAGTGTTGTAGGTTGACGGCCTGTGCCATTTGTAAGGATTAGGGGAAGCACACCCTTACTGCTGCACCTTCCTTCCCTGGCGTGAACTTTGGGAGGCCCCTAACATTATACTGCACACCACCCTCAATCATGTGGATGTCAGGGTGGGGGAAGGGGACAGTGCATATGAAAAGACCCTCTGAGGGAAGGAGGGAGGGAGGGAGGGAGAGAGAGAGAGGGAGGGGTAAGGAATACAGAATTTAAAAAAAGAACCTATTTATTCTGTGAGTTTTCAAAACATAAGCATAGATTCCTCCTCACAGAGAAGCAACTAATAAAAACTTAGATCTGTTCCAATTGTAAGCATATTACGTTTCCTGCTCTGAAAATGATGGATGACAAGTTAAATTTGTGTCCGGGGAGTGAAGGTGAGCTGTGACAGAGTTATTTATCTTGGGAATGGAGGGTTAGGGTCAGGCAAAGCTGGATGCCTGAAGGCACAAGACATTGACAGATTCATCCAGCGGACCCCGCATTTCTGAAGCCCTTTGTTTTGAATCCTGGCTACTCACAAGTGACCCTCATCCCTCATCCTGCCAGGCTGTGAGGGATGCCGCGCCGCACCATGCCATGCCAGGGGCTCTCAGCGCCACTAATTCTTGTCATTCACCCCAGCCTGACAGGGCCCAGCCCCACACTATTCCTGCTACTGAATGCAGCCAGGCTGAAATATTTATTTTCGGCACATAATCCTGTTGCCTTATCTTTGCAGGTCGCTGGTGGGCCTTAATGCATTCAGCGAGCTGGAGGAGCTGATCGTGGACAACAATCTTCTGGGGAACGACCTTCAGTTGCCCAGGTTACCCCACCTCCATACCCTGACACTCAATAAGAACCAAATATCCTTTCAAGTGAGACCCTTTTGTTTTCTTAATGCGGGATTCCACCCCCTCAGAAAGAGAAAAGGAAGACCCGAGGAATACATACAGTAAGTATGCTTTGTCAGATGTCATGTCATTATGATTCGGTTCAATGTCTTAATCTGGGGCCATTTAATTCTTATTACCATATGGGGGGGGGGGGTTGCACTTAAGGGAAACAATACACCAATGCAGATCTGAAGTGAACCGTTTTTGAGCCACGAGGACCTCTAGTGGTGAAGAGTTTGCTGCCAAAGGCACTGTACAGCACACAAGGAGGGAGCTTCAGAGCGAACATGATCTGTTGGAAGAACACTGGAAGTTTGGATTAGAAACCCAAAGGCATTATCAAAAAGACTCATTATAAATCTGTGTTTCCTTGAACATGTGAACAGCTTATAGTCACATTGAAAAAAATACTTTTATATATGTGTGCATAATGTGCAATTACTGTATGTAAAGACACTTTCCATGTAAAGGCTTTATATTTTATACTTAGAAAGTGTTTAGCATCAGCTGCTTGTTGATTAGATGTTGCAGAAATGTAGTTGTTTTAAGAATACGTTTTCAGTGTATGGTATTTCCCCTCTGAATACCCACCTATCTGCATGGCAATGACACACACACACACACACACCCACCCACACACACACACACACACACACACACACACACACACACACACACACACACACACACACACACACACACACACACACACACACACACACACACACACACATAAACTTCGAGTTTGTGAGTTAAAACCCCGGCCTCCTTCAAGAGCATGTCAGCAGCTCCATACCAAAATTCTGTTGTGAAGTGGTCGGCACATGCTAATGGGGCAATTATTTACATCCTGTAATGGCACGGTGCCATTTTAACTCAAGTGGGGCATTAGTGCTGTTGTATTTTGACACTTTGGGGGCTCAATTTTCCAATGAAGTGAATGTATTAGTGATGAATGCGCCCGTGAAGTGGCTGTTTGTTTCCACGTCGGAAAAGTTTCCAAGGCTCTGGGATATATTTTTTTTAAATTCTTTTTATGAAACCACAGGGCATCCATCATTTTGTCAATGTTTTTAATGATCTGCACCTAGCCACCTAGGAAATGAAGAAAAAGGAACACAGGGCACAAAAAGCAGCTAGATTCTATCAGCATATGCCAAATCCCCTGCCTTAAATGCAGCCCTGGGTCGGCCCCGAGCACAATGCCTGCTGACATGCCTTTGAGGGGCGGCGCTCCGTTTGACAGCCCTGTGCTTTTAGGGTAGGGGTGTGGATGGATGTGGAGAATGAGGGAGGGCTGTTGTGTGGGGGGCAAAACATGCTAATGTAATTAACAGCGCAGAATCCTTGACCCTCGACCTCTGACACCTCACTGATATCGAGGCTCTGCTGGAACATTTGACGGAAGTGGTTCCCTCACTGGAGTACCTAAGCCTGCTGGGAAACGAGGCCTGTCCCAATCAGCTGGTGAGCTTGGACAAGGACGAGGACGACTATCAGAGATACAGGTGAGCTTTGTTCAGTTCAAGAAAAGGTTTTGTATTTTGCTTTTAAAATGTCCCTATTCACCCCCACCCATGTTTGCTTTTCCACATTGTAAAGTGTTTCAAGTCTGTTTGATTATCCATCATAATGTCATCCATTCATTTTCTTTCTTGCTGGTGGTATTTGTCTGCAGGGTTTGTTTTGTTTGCTAACCATTAATATTTTTTGGATGAACAGTTATTGCGCAGCACGCAAGTGCTGCTGTAAATCATACCAAACAGAGGGCTTTTATTTATATTATTTATCACCACGCTCTTCTCAAAGGGTTGTCTACCCTGCACTCCAGTTCGGTGGCGAGAGGAAAAAGCAGAATTCGATTTCATGAGTGAATTGTGATCACCACAAATGAGTGTTTTGCAATGCCGCAGTACAAGCAGAGATGATGCATTAATTATTAGGCCCACTACTTACAGGAGCACACTGCCACGCTCTGTAACCACATTTGTCAGCTTTTCAATGCCAAACACCATCTCGGATGCAAGAGGGGGAGAAGAAGAGTGTTCCTTTGTCTGTCTCGAGCGGGAGTGCATTTCTCTGGTAGTCTGTGTACAGTATTAATCATTTAGCGTACAGATGAAGCCTAAATGTGCTGCCCCTGCCTGCACTGCCTCCCATGCTTCACTTAATCCCGGGGAAGGGCATTCTTCTGCTGATTGACAGCGTCTGTGGATTTGTGATGTAATATTCATAATGTGTCACGGAGTAATACATCAAGTGGAGCACGATGCAGATTTCATGTCTGACAAGGTTAGGCAGCGCGTAGGTCATGCCAGGACCGGCCTTGGGCAGCGGAGAGCCTGGAGTGTGTTGGGCTGCCCGCCTGCCCGCCCGCCTCTCAACGTGCCAGTGAAATATTGTGCCGCGCTCTGGGCTTCTTCAATTAGTCAAATGAAATGAAAAGGCATAAATACACGCGTCTGGGTTATACCACAGCCCCTAGCTCATCCATCATTGTTTACTTGTGTGGGCTGGAGTCTCCGGGAGAAATACAGCTGGAGCCGGCGAGGCAGTGACACCCGTCTGCAGTGAAGGATGGACGTCCTGTTGGGGAGGAATGCAGACCCAGCCACAGCCCCAGCCACAGCCACAGCCACTCTCTTCTCTGACTCATGTGTTTAGAGAGCCGCTCCACTGACGTTATCTCCTCGCCCAATCTGTGTTTGGGGAGAAAAGAACAAAGAGTTTGATGGACAGTTCCCGCCCTCAGGGGCCACAGAAACAACACCTACAGAAGTGTGTGTCCATGTTTTCACACCTACACTCACACGCAAACACGTGTGCACACACACATTGATACGCACAAACAAACAAGAAAAGAATGGGTTTTTTTTTAATTGGAACATTGGTTATAAGACATTTGCCCCGAAATGTGCATTGCTGATCGATAATCTCCTGTGTAAATTCCTAGGTACATTTTGAAACGGTATGTTTTTTGATTTTAGTTGTGTTGTTGTTGTGTATGAGCTGTAGGGCTCTAAATATTGTTTATTGGAGCACATTAGTAGCAGAGCCCTCTAGTGCAGTTATACTACTACCCTAGTTCAAAGCACATTTTTCTCATCATGAAGATATTTTTTTACCTTAAGCCCCTGTTTGCAAATCCAGTTAATTTTAACCATCAACATACTTTAACTTCATACTATAAATGACCAATAACCTCTTTACAAGTCTTCTAATGAGAATGAA
Source organism: Sprattus sprattus (assembly GCF_963457725.1). NCBI lineage: Eukaryota > Metazoa > Chordata > Actinopteri > Clupeiformes > Clupeidae > Sprattus > Sprattus sprattus. The sequence goes on from NC_137910.1 coordinate 27,265,428, forward strand.
CAGTATACACAACACAATAATGGTAGTATGCAAAGCTATGCTATGTTAAGTACTGTGGAGAAGAAAACAATTATGGGTCCCTGTCCTACCCAGCCCCAAACATGGCTCCCCTGTCCAGCGATGCGTTGGTGTTGAAAGGCGTGCCAGCGGTTTCTGCTCCCTGCCTTCATCATTGTCATCATCATCATGAATTTGTCACAGCTGCGCGGTGCATGAGAGCGCTGTCTGCCTGGGCTCTGTCTCTGCCTCTGCCTCTGCCCAGACTCCTGTCTGTTCTCACCCTCCACTTAACTGCTGTCTGAAGTTCAGTCCTGACACGCCGCTTCCTCCATTTCACCGCCGCCTGTGAAAAGAATCTGTTGTCATCTCCGTATTCCTGCCATTATCTTCTGACATTTTCTCCCCTTACCAATGAAAGATCTCTGAAAGCCGGAGGAAGAGAGCTGTGATGCTGCCAGAATGACAGGCATGGCAGATGGGGTCTTATGTTTTGATTCTATTTATATATATATTGTCCTTATTTTTATCTTACTTTGAAGGTGATTACCTGTGAACAGATATCATCACTGGTGAGGTTTTGTATCAAGTAAACAAGTTTTCATTTTCAATTTCATTCAAGCACTGTGAACATTTGACAAATTGAAATCAGTGTCATTGAATTTACGAGCTACATTTTTGTGTTAGAAATCCCTGGTGAAAGTAGCAAATGTAATAATAGATACAACTATTGTAGCACAAGGTTCAGTTTTTGATCAGTGGTATACATTTTTATATTTGTCATACATATTTATTCAGAGGCAAATGTCCATGTTTATTTTTCAGATATGCTTGAAAAAAGGAGCTTTCTAATTGAAACACACCTTGATGAGATTGTGGTGGTGTTGTGTTGTTTTACAGATACTTTGTGCTGCACAAACTCCCCAACCTGAAGTTCCTGGACAGCAGGAGAGTGACCAAAAGAGAACAGGCAGAAGCCATGGCCCGGGGCTCCTTCATGAAGGTGCTCAAACCCAAGGGTGACCAGGTACCTGACCACTCTGTTGACTCCAGAGGTTAACTCTTGCCTGTTAATGTACAACTCTAAGGCTTTTGACAAATTCTTCAAATGGAAGATTCCCCCTAAGGGTAAGCCCTTTAAAATATGTGAAAGTCGCCTACCCTCTCCTAATCACCAAATGGGTCACCCAGACACACCCCTCCCAACCCTACTGATGGGTATCAGGAGCTCTAATGGGGGGGCAACCACAATCCACCTTTCTCTGCACAATGTCACCCCCCCTCACACACACACACACACACACACACACACACACACACACACACACACACACACACACCATTGTTTGCACTTGTCTAATTGTCAAAAAAGCACCCTTCAGAGTTTGTGCTGGCTGGCATGCGGTTCTGTTTGAAGCTGTGGCACTGTGGCGGTCGGCAGCTGGGACGGGGAGGTTCTCTTTAATGACCAGCGCCTGACCTCATTCCGTATGCATGAACCCAGATCAAAGGCGACGGCGCCTGTCCTCTCGGCCTTGTGTCGCCAAGCTTGACAGCCGTCCAGATCAGGCCGACAGCTCACGTACACGACAGTCACAATCGCTTAATTATCCTGCGCATTCACAATTATTCCTCTCTCTTTCTCCCGCTCGGCCTTTTTCTTCACAATTCACTCTGGCCTTTTTTTTCAGCTTTTTTTCCCTCTGTGTGTGTGTGTACGGTGAAGATTGTTTGCAATGTGCTCGACTTCCTCCACCCCACGAGAGGGACTTTGACTGAACAGCTTTAGTAAAGATTTGATTTCATGTAATTGTGCAGTCATAAAATATTTACACTGCGGATCATTTCAGAATCCTCCCAAGAGCCCTTGTGCTGGATTTGGGGAGGTAAACATGGATGTAGAATGGCAAGAACAAAAGCAAACATTTGACAGTGTGAGTGTACAGTAGGAAAAGAGAGGGAGCACAGTGAATTTTATTTGCAGAGAAAACTCAGAATATGGCAAGTGTCAACCATGGTTTTCTAATCTCTGAATGAATGAATGAATCAATCAATCAATCAATCAAATAAATAAATAAATAAATACATAGCTGGATAAATAAAAAGCTAAATAAATGTATTTAGCTTGTAAATCTCAGTGTTCTGATTATATATGACATACAAGTGATTTAGGAGAGTGTATGATATCTTTAGCATCCCACATCATGCTAATAGATTAGATCAGACCTCTTCTTCGCTGAATGCTCTGCGTGACTAGTCTTCCAGACAATGCCCGTCTTTGTTGGCTCGCTTCATGAGCGAGAAGCCGGCCGATGCTCCGGCATCCTGCGATCGGGCCCGTCCACGCAGCTGTCACGGCGGTGTTTCCGAGGAGCTTGTTTTGAGCTAGATGAGACGTGATGTGGCAGCCATAACAAGCTCCATGGGGCGTGTGTGCGCGCACTCCCTCTAATTGCCTTCATCATTGTCTCTGATTGTCTGCTGACCAATAGTGCAGGTCACCAATTAACAAGCTCCGCCAACAGCCCCGCCACGCAACCAGGGCTGCAGAAGGCTGTTGGCATAATTAGTTATTTGTGTTTTCTTTTATGTGCCGTCCAGTGGGGTGTCTTCTCCTCTGAAAAGACAAGACAGCCTACTAGCGGCACTTTCAGCAGACTGTAATTAGCTTCGCTTAAGATTCTCTCTCATCATGACTTCAATACGCAGAGGAGTGAAAAAAAAAACTAAATACAAAATGGTGGCACGCATATTGAGAGCAATGGATTGATCTTGGATGCCGTCTTTGTTTTAAGTTTATTCTATAAGACAAAATATGTTTTTTTCTTTAATATCTTTTTGGTTAGTTTTTTGAAATAAGGTTCTGCATGGTTTACCCACTTCAACATGGGAAGCGCTACAAGCGGCAGTAAAATGGAAACTTGGATGATTGCTTTAAGATGATGATTTTCTAATACTGCTCCCATGCTGCAGTTGAGCATCTGAAAGATTTTATTCCTTTGATCATGAGTGCCTGTCCTTCAGTGAACAGTGTGCATTAGTGCGCTACTACGTGTGTCACATGAATGACCTCAGTGTGTACTGCATGTAATCTCATCCAGTGCGTATCAGTGTGGAGGAGCATACTTCAGCATGTCCGTGGAGAAGAGTGGGTGAATACGAGCTCCAGAAGGGGCTGTGCTGAACTTTTGAATCCTCGCCGCCGCATCAGCCCAGAATGAAGTGTGACCATGCTTAAAGCTGCTTTTCAATCATGGCTACGGCGTGACACTTCATCCTTCCATATGGCTTTCATAAAACTCCAATACACTTTAATACAATATGAATACCATAACTATTCTAACCTTTTCCAAGTCTGCTAAATTACATCCAGAGTCCTTGGTGTAGAAAACAGTTTTTTTTTTTTTTTCTTTTTAAAGATCTTGTCATCTAAAACTATTTTCAAATAGGCTGATCCCAAAGGCTGTTGCTCATTGCCGTATGAAGTAAATACACATAGATTAGTTGATTTCATTGCGGGCCAGGCAGAACCTTATCAACCACTGGACAGCTGAAATGTTTTGAAACACAAGCACCTCTGCAGTTTAGCTCAAGGAGACATTAGCAGTGGCATGCTGAAAAGCCTCTCTACTCAACATTGATTTTCCTTCCAGCATGCACCAGTGGCTCCTAAAACTGTATATTAATGTAAGTGGTACAAAATGATCTGTCTGTAGGCTGTTGTCTTTAGTTGCTGTGGGTTTGATATGACGGAAGCGTGGAAGGTCATTTCGTAGGCTGTAGTTACGAGGACAGCATAATTGGGCCTCAGTTATATTGGATTTCTTGGGCGGCAAAAGAGAGCGATTTGACCAATGGGGGAAAGGGGATAAACAAGTAGCTGGAGTAAACAAGGAAACTCAAAAATGGTATTTAAGTATTCTTTTCTCTCTTTCTCTCTTTCTGTCTCTCACTCATTATTTGTCTGTCTGTCTCTTAAGGCATGGTTAGGAGCAGGAAAGTGGAAACCCTTAAGCTGTATTTTTGGGAAATTGGGCGTGCAGGAATGCCATAATGTGATAATTCTCTTTGAGGACTCGGAGGTCATGGAATGTGATGGCGTTAAACCGCATGGAGTCGCCGGGCTGCTTTCGGAAAAATATATGTGGTGAAGTGTGGGCTAGTTCCTTAACTTCCTCTGGAGGTACCATGAACCGTCTGTAATGTTGTTAAAGACTCTTTAGTTTAACTGGTCGTGTCTGTCAAAACACCCTGACAACACTTTGGCAACCTGTGCAAGCACGTTTTTGTTCTTCTTGGCCTCAGCCGCTCAAGAACCACGGGGGTTCAAACCAAATGAATATTTCACTGACATCAGCTTGTCAAAAGTGTTTTCCTTTTTTATCGTCCCATTTTTTCCCTAACAATGGATGAAGTAACCTTCTCAGCTCCCCTGACCCCCCTTACAAAATGCTGTTTGGTAGCTACGTAAGGGTATAATGGTGCCTGAAATGTCAGTTAGATTAGGCTTGGATGAAGCATTGGACGTGACTTTCTTATTGTGATACCGACTTTCTCCCACATCCTCCAGTGGGTAATGAGAAGCAGATGGCCCGGGCCAGAGCCCAAGCCTGAGCCCTGTCGGCCTGAGCCAACCCCAAGCTCCCATCATCTCCAGTCACAGGCGCAGGCCTCTCCCCCCTAATTGATGGTGGCACGGCCAGGAAAGTTATGAAGGGGGATCTTTTCAGGACTTCTCTTATTGTTAATCTGCTTTTCATCGCAGGGCGCAATCTATATCAAGACAGTGGACCCACGGAGGAATCCTTCACTCTGGGGCCCTGCGGATGATGGCTGCTGTGTTTTCCACTTTATTAGGCCAGGGGAAGTGAGATGGACAGAGCCGTATTGTTTTTCTTTGGGCTGTAATCTCTCTTGTATAACTTGTAAAGCTTGTTGCCATATTCATCTCTTTGCTTGAGAATTATGAGTTCCCCGAAGCGTTTCCAAAATAATAAACAGCCGGCAGAATGGCTGTCCACAAATGTGCTTTCAGTGAGTTTGCTGAATCATTTCACAGGATAAATCTTTCCTTGGAGACAAAGTCATAAAAATATCACTCTCAATGGGAAGCAGGAGCCCTGTGAAGCAGATCACTTGGAAACAAAAGTTTATAGCCATTTCTTAAAGACAAATTTAGCTATACGGACCAATCTTGTTTTGCTGCATGACTTGAATAGTACTTTAAATCAGTGTAGATCACAAGGGCAGAATTATTAATTGGGTGCTTGATTTAAACACTCCAGAGGTCTTTTTTTTTTACGTGCACATTAGGCGGATAGTTTGTAGGAGCTGTAATTTAAGACGCTATTATTAGCAGTTGTAGAGGGAGAAAAAAATAAAGTTAACCGGTGTGCTGACCTTTGTAAAATATTAAACTCAAGTAAGCAATCTCACATGCTGATAATGTAATAAGAGCTATGCTTGCCTCTACTGCACAGGTTGGAGCAGCTCTTGGACATATCTGTGTTGCCTAGGCACCAAGGTGTCCCAGGAGCGAGTGTTTGCACTGAGGCTGGAGCAGGCTGCCGTAAGTGATCTGGCAGCTGGAGGGAGCAGGTCACCGTGAGGGCACGGCCCACAAAAACACCCGCAATTACAGGGAGTGACTCATTGTGTCCACATAAATCAGAGGACATTGCACATCATAAACAGATAGTAAAAGTTTAAGGCAGATTTAATTGTTAGTAATAGATGGGAGATTGATTTATGAACTCGTTCAAAGCTAAATGATAGGGGCATGTAACCTCAATGTCACATCGGACTCAGGGAAGAAGTTATATACATTTCAGCCTGAAAACAAACAGATGTTTTCAACTATTTAGCGGATTGTTGCCAGGCTGATAATTATGGCTAAGCGGAAAATATGGGGACATTGCTATGCGAGTGGTCTGGTATTCGCTTTCTGTTTTGTCTTTTGTCAGTTGCTGGATTTCGTAGCTGACAAAAAATGTTCTCCGCCTGAACAATTATAAGCTGTAATTCTGTAAAGCTCTGTATCATACTTGATGTCTAATTTATCTTCATTACCTCTAATGCACTCAGGGTTTTGTCACAGCAAACAAACTCGAAAAGATGGTGTTACAGAGAAAGATTTGAAAGACTGCAGATTTAATTCTGCACACTTGCTTGCTTTAGCATTTGTTATTGGGTGTCTCTAAAAAAGCCCCATGAAGATCCATGGAAAACACGTAATATCCTTTGGAACCAGGTTTGCCAACGTGTTTTGGGCTGCTCTATCAATGTATACTCAGCGGTCAAAGAGTTAAAGCCCACCAGCAGTTTTTCTTTTTTTTCAGTGATCACTGTAGTTTCACTTCAGTAACAATACTTATTAAATTATGTTTTTCCAATTACAGAGCAGAGACAAGTGGGTCCCAGAGCGTCAGTCCTCATTGTTTAATTACTCTTTAACTTCTCAGATTCCCTCCGATGATGCTAAGATACTGCCAGATTAATTAAACACAGATGGCTTATTTTGGAGGGCCTCTGTGGTCGTGTTGCTGCTCGGGATGCTGCCAAAGTTTGGGTTCAGGAGGAGCCAGATCATTAGGCCTACTTAGAATAATCCCGCATCCAGTTTGATCAGATAATGCTAATAGTGTCACTTTGAATTATGCACTAGCAAATGTGCTAGTGCTGAAAAGCCTTGTTGTTTTCTGTTTTTAAACAGACTGAAAACGAGAAATAAACACATGACTTTTTCACATGAATTCCATATGAAGAAGATAACTGAAAACGTTTTTACTGTCAGTGTTTGTTCTTTCAAGCTGTTTTCTTTTTTTTTCATGGCACAGTATCGCTGAGTCCTTATGTCCTTAGTGTTACCAGACAGACCATCAGCTGAGCCCTCACCACCCACACATCATGAGTCACAACTAAAACAAACTTGCAATTTGTGTGGGTTTGCCTGCCATAAACAAACATTCAGAGGTGTCTGTGTTTAATGAAGTGAAAAAAGACGGTGAGTGCGCAAGAAGAGAAGTGACATTTAAAAATTATATTGGATTTTGTTCGTGCCCTAAGAGAGGGGAAAACACAACTTAAATCTCTCTAACACCTCGTAACACACCATCAGCGGCGATTAAAGCGACAGAGTGAAGTTACGAGAACTCTGCGCAGCTCCGAGGAGTTGTTGACTCGCCGAAAGACGAGGTGGATGCCAAATGAAAGTCGCCCCATTCAAGTTAGTGCTTACACAAGGCCTCTTTGTGGTTTTCAGAGCTTGTCAGACACGTCAGGCACGGTGAGGGAAAAAAGTATATTGTTTCCAGCACTTGGATTCCTTTCCCTCTGACATCTGCCACTCCGTAAAGATGATAAATTCCTGCCTCATTAGCCAGGGGTGTGGGATTACAGGCTGACAACACATTAATCACTCGCCTCGGTGGCAGGCCCCACTCGCAATAGGCATTGTTAACAGAACTTTTCTAATATGTCACTCTCTTTCTGTGACAGTCCATAATCAATCATCCTGATTGACAGAGCTGATAGATTACACTATTTATACTTTGTGTAATGAAAGATAGCGTTTCCACCTACTGTCATGCCTGAGATGATGATAGCCCCCAACTGCCGAATGGGAACACATATGCGCAAGAAAGGAGAGAGGGGGAAAAAGAGAGAGAAAAGAGAAGTCAGACAGACCTTGGAGAGGCATTGTGAACTTTGAGCAGACAGTACTCTGCGACTTTGGTGGCTGGCTTTCTTTCTGTCAGGGGTGGCATTGTTTGGGAAGGCGGTATAGCTTTAAGGAAGTCCTCACGCCGCCGACGCTTTTGTGATCTGGTTCACTGTCGTCGGCAGGTCATGTTCAGGCAGGGAAAACTGTGCTTTGTGTACCTTTTTGTGTTTCGGTTCTGTGACCTCATTGTTGAAGTTGACACGTTTTTGTGCAGTTTGTTCATACGAGAAATGGAAAGAGAATTGCACAAACTGCTCTATGCTAGCTACAAATGTCTAACAGTCTCTATACCGTATTTACCCAACATGAAATCCTGTGAGCAAATGTTTTTCTTTGCTCTTCGTGTGGTGCTATTTGCACTGTGATTTATTTGTGTGTGCTCGGCTCATAATAACGGGCCTCCCACAGGTGCTGGATGTGTCAGCACACACTGCTAGGTGTGTAGCTTTTGTACTCTCTTCAAAAAGGGGAGAAAGAATGGAGGGTCCATCTTGTGTTTGACAACATGTAAATAGCAGTCTTTTGTAGTGCAGCGGCACCCTGTCAGGAAATGAGTTAACTTGGCCATATTTAAACGAGATAGGTGATTTACTCACGTAGGTGGCACTAACCATAGCCGGCAGGAACCCTGTTCCCGACCTGCCTTTGGCTGTGGAATTCAGTGACATTCTCAATGGATTCTGTCAGCTGTTGGATTGAATTCTCTGCCCATTGTCTCTCTGCCTGGGAGCACATTGGTCAATTATTTCTGAAGCTGTCACCACAGCAAGACACTGTTATTTAGTCTGTGTTAACTTTGCTTCATTAATACACCATTTGGACAGGGAGTAATACACCATCCACGCCTGTTATTTGGGTCTCCGCAAAAAATAACCTTCCTAAAAGTTTGACCCCTGACCACCTTCACTCTTCCATCCATCTCCTCCCATCCATTTCCCTCCTGTCCTCCTGACTTAGAGGCAAGAGGCAATAGCTGTTGACAAGGAGGGATTCAAAAAACGGCTGTTGTTTTAAGCTACCTCAGAACACAAATGTGTATATTTATAGCTTATATCGCTGTCAATACACATAACTCTACACCTGTCATCCCATGACGACAAGTTAATACATCTTAATGCACCTGGGGTAAGTTTTATGAGATCTGAGAGAAAGATGCCCGTCCAACATCCTGTTAAATAATCAACAACACTTAAAGGTAATATATATGCTTCCATTACCCAATTGCATTAGTCAATTAATATTTCATTGTTTTACGTGACAGGGATTGACCGAACCGTATAAGTTGTGTGACAGCGTTGACTTTTATTTGCGATCAGTCGATTGACCATTAAGAAGACCTGTGATAAATAAATAGGCTGTGTGGGTCCTGGGGGAGATGTGGTGGTTGAGGATGATTGTGGGTTAGGAGTCCGGGGCAGGTGGAATGGACAAGGATGAGGAGTTTAAACTTTATTCGGCTTCCGATAAGCCATAACAAAAACAGCAAGAAAGCGTTTTGGTCGATGGATGATTAATGGGAAACCGGATCACGTATAGGCGTGTCGTGGTGCAGGATGTGATTAGCGTTTGACAGGTACTGTAACAACATCTCGCCTTTTCTTCTTTCATTCTTTTTTTCTTGTCTTTTTTCTCTTTCAACAAGTCAGAATGCTTCATAAATAATGTCCCCAGGGGCTACCTGCAGGTCAGGCGGGGGGTAGCCTGTCGGAACAGGCAGACCTGGTGCCTGTGCTGGTGTATGTGGCTGAGAAGGTTGGCCTGTATTTGAAGTCTGGGTTGGGCCACTCACTGAAAGAGCCCAGGCACTAGCTCAGACTTCCCCCTCTTAAGGCCTCTTAGAGGGTCCCAACTACAGGCTTAACTTGTTAAAAGTTGTCAATGTCTCACCTTTCAATTTCAATGAGCTGTTATCATTTATTGTACATTTCCTTTTTTTTTTACTTTTTAATAGACAATAGACCTCAGTGCTATTAGTACTTCTTTCTCTCTATCCATCTGGAGAGGCCTGTGTTTCAGTCTATCATGTGTGTACATGTAAATGTGTACGCAAGTGTGTGTGTGTGTGTGTGTGTGTGTGTGTGTGTGTGTGTGTGTGTGTGTGTGTGTGTGTGTGTGTGTGTGTGTGTGTGTGTGTGTGTGAGTGTGTGACGAAGAAAGAGAAAGCGGCTCCAGGCCTCAGTAGGAGCGCTGGCCTCCCACTAGATGCCGGTGGAGTTGGGGCTCAGGTCCCTGGGGTCAAGTGTCACTCACAGCACATGCATCCCACACACACACACACACACACACACACACACGCACACACACCGGCTGAGCACATGGCCCCCGACCCCAAACAAGCCCCCCAAGCAGGAGTGGGCAAGGAGGCAGGAGTGGGCAAGCAGGCAGGAGGGCTAGACAGTGTTTAAAGTCTTTGAGTTTCCCTTTCCCATCTGTAATATGAATACAGAGCATGACAAAAGGATGGAAAATATGGATTAGTTTGAAGGAAAAGCATACTAGCCCATGTTTGGAACGAGTCAGTCACATCTTGTTTGGTAATTAACCGTGTGCAACACAGGTGTAGAGAATGGTCTTGACTTCTGACATTCGTAAGGGTCTATTTATATCGGCTATATGACCTTCTGAACGCCGGCGTTTGGCAGTTAGCTGACAGATTCATGGATGAGCTGTCCTAAATAAGGCTGTCACACACACACTTAAGTGCTTGAAACTCATCCAAGGTGTCATAAGCCAAGGTCATTTCATACCGAGTCCACTGTCAGCTTTTGTTATGGAAATCTTGCCCAGGGAATGTACCATCTAATGCTAACTAACTACTGTAGGATTAAAGGAGTGTTTTGGTAGTACTGCTTAAAATGTCATTTTCAGTGATTTTTGACCGGGCTCATTTTGCTCTGTAGTCATGCCTAGTCTGGCACATTAAATGATATGGTTTTGTCTGAGGGGAAAGTTTATTCTGAATGCTGGCTTAAACACAAAAACTTAAATGACTTCTTTGATTTGACAGAACCTCTGTTTCTGCCAGCCTATTTGGCCTGTGCTTCAGTGCCTCAGTACAAAGACTGGGCAACCAAGTGTTGTATTTCTATTCAGGAGCCCTCTGTTTACCCCACAACAGAATCTATGTCCTCTCCTAAATTATGCCTTTTAAAGGGAGACATAGACAGGGTGGAGGGGAAAAACAGACAGTGCCACTAGAGTGACTAACCTTGTCTGTCTGTCTGTCTGTCTGTCTCTTTCTCAGTGTCTCTCCCCCTCGCTGTCTTGGGTCTCCACACACTGGATTCCTTTACACACTGTACCCAGACATTTAGGTCAGTCAGACAGGGGCCTCTCTTTCCAGAGTCACCTGCCAGCCCCTGTTTGCCAGCGCTGAGATGCAAACTGACAATGCTGCCCTGGAACACAATAACGCCGTCTGGAGCAGTCTCTTTCTCTCGCGTTGAATAACAGTTACAACTGTAACCCCAGCGCGCTGACATCTCAGAAAATATTATCCCCGGATCACCCGATATTGGGACGGAGAACAGTAGGCAGATGGTGGCACAATGGACACCGCATCCGCGCGTCTGGGTGCCAACTGGCAGTGTCCTTCAGCAGACTTGTTTGAGGTAATGGGAGACGAGGGACACCCAGCGAAGGCTCAGACTTTCATCACACCTTACCCCCAAAGCACCGGGGCTCTGGCCTTCTTCTGTTGTAAAGTAATATTCAACACCGCTATCTGATGCATCCACATCCTGTCACAACTCATCTCATTTTCAGACAACTGAAAGCCTTTGTCCTCTCCAGTGTTGATAGTCTGTTGGCTGGAGAGATGATGTCCTTGGCCTATGTTAAAAATGTATGCCTTTATTAATAGGTTGACTGTTCTAAATCAAAACAAAGGAACATTTCCTTTGTAGTCTCTTAATGATTTTGTCTTCCTTACCCGTTCTCATACATGTTGAGATGGCACATTACAGGTAGAGTTCTTTGTGCCCTGCTCGCCAATGTGTGTGTCTGTGTGTGTGTGTGTGTGTGTGTCTGTGTGTGTCTGTGTGTGTGTGTCTGTGTGTGTGTGTGTTTGTCTGTGTGTCTGTCTATGTCTGTGTTTGTCTGTGTGTGTGTGTGTGTGTGTGTGTGTCTGTGTGTGTGTGTGTGTGTGTGTGTGTGTCTGTGTGTGTGTGTGTCTGTGTCTGTGTCTGTGTCTGTGTCTGTGTCTCTGTGTGTGTGTGTGTGTGTGTGTGTGTGTGTGTGTGTGTGTGTGTGTGTGTGTGTGTGTGTGTGTGTGTGTGTGTGTGTGTTTGTCTGTGTGTCTGTCTATGTGTGTGTTTGTCTGTGTGTCTGTCTATGTCTGTGTTTGTCTGTGTGTCTGTCTATGTCTGTGTTTGTCTGTGTGTCTGTCTATGTGTGTGTTTGTCTGTGTGTCTGTCTGTTTGTCTGTGTGTCTGTCTGCGTGCTGCTGAATGTGTTTGTTTTGAAGGCCTGCGTTTGGGGCAGGTGCATCCTGGGGGCCTTTGTGCTCGTCTCCCCCCTACATGACAGCTCTCTCTCTCTTTGGTGTTGGAATGAGAGCTCTTGGGCTCCCATTGGGAAAGAGCAAGTCAAAATGGCCACCTTTCTCCTTGATCATCACAGGCTGGATCAATACTCGGTGTATCAGTGCCAGATTCCTGCTTCTGGGTCGTTTAGAGCAGTCCAGTGAATGCCTGCTTCTCTTAGCCTCTTGCTTCACCTCTTTATTCATTATTTTTTTTCTGGTATGACTTCCATGTCTGTCTGTTAAATAGCTCCCATACTGTGAGTTCTGTGGCTTAAGCATCATCGCATATGTGTAAAGGCTTTGAGCATCTCTGGCTAGCGCACCACTCTTTTGGTCCTGTGCTCTCATTATTAAGCTTATTAGCTTTGATCGTGGCATCCACCAAACTGGCTTAACCATAGTGTTCTTGTCATACATAGCTTTTAATAGGATTAGGAGTGTACAAATTGATGTTGCCAAATGTATTTATAGTCTCTCATACTAAAGTCTTGCCAGGATTCTTTGTGACTCACACTATCTAATTGAATGTATAATTCAGATTTTTTTACCAAAGAAGCTAAATTGACATACAATGTAGTCATATGCCTCCTGCCTCCATTATATTATTTATTTTAACCTCCATTATATTATATATATTAACCTCACTGACTTGAAATTGGGATCAAATTATGTGCAGGAATGCTCTGTACACTGGTGATTGACAAAATGTACCCCTCTCTTACTTACTTCGTTCTTTTTCTAGAACTTATAAATTCAGAGGTGTTAATTAACAAAGCTCACATTCATTCAGAACGATCAACATGTCTTGTGAGTTTACCGTGTAAGCAGATGATATTAAGTCAGATATGAACATATGTGGGGCTTGTGATCATGTTGTGATGGAGTGCAGAACCCAGTAATTCTGTTAATTCCCTGTGTGATGATGGGTATGTCATTTTAGAATCCGTGCCGTAGCCTGTACGCACTCCCACTGATTAAATATACCGGCGTGAAATTATTCAAATTTGTTTCTTGTTGGAGATATGTCAGAGATATGTCAGATGACAGTGTTGATGAGAGCATCAGCAAGACTCACACCATAAAACAACACGGGCAGACGCCTTTGCATGAGAAGTGAGTAGCGTGTCACGTCATTGATGTCAGTTTGTTGAAAAGGCTCACGATAACATGGTTCAGCTGCCCTGCCTCTCTCACTGCTCACTGACCGTTCAGTGAAGTCTCCCTTGTCTTTGCTCTTTTGTTTATCTTCCCGTGAACACATCTTTGTCTCCATCAGCTCATGTGGCTTTTTCTGCTTTTTTAAAAATTGCTTTGCCTCTTTACTATCCGTTAGTGCCAGTACATTCTGAAACAGATCTGCTTGTTTCAAATGTTTTTTTTTTTTCACAATCTACTTATGTTTTAGCTTTTGTGCTTCCTCCAAACATGTATGTCTCTCCCACATCACCTGCCTATGCACCCGCTGTTGTCCAGAGTGAAGTGGACTCTATGGGCCCTATCTTGCACCCAGCGCAATTGACATTGTCACAGACGCATGTATCATTCCTATCTTGCACCCGGGCGCACAACGGGATTTTCCTTCCAGAGGCGCGCGTCGAAATTAACTTGCGCCGAAATGGGCGGGGCGGAACAGAGAAGGCGGAACAGAGAAGGCGTTTCTCAGGCGCAAGTGGTATTTTGCAGTTTCAAAACGACATTGCGCCGTTGACCAGAAAAAAACAAGTCTAATGTCAGAGGCGCATTGTGTAGAGTCTGTGGCGCGTATTCAGACGCTATTTTAAGGACGCGTGCTTGGCCGCACAGTAGGCTACACTTTACTTCTCTCGTCTACACGAGAGATTTACACCAATTTTTTTGCAAGCCATATATAATTACAAGGAAAATAAAGTATTTACCACATGAGGAAATCATTGTGATATCCATATCCAAGATATTTTAAAAATAGGCATACATCTAGCGTACACATTGACCCAAATGATTCAGGTTAATTGTAATGGCGGTTCTGATGTCTGCCATCTCCTGGCAGATGAGCTGGGGATAGACGCACACTGTCCCTATCACAGTCTGCAATAAGTTCGGCTATACATGCAGTTACGTCAGGTCTAGTCCGACATGCTGGGGAATTCATAAAATTTCCCGTAACACCCGACAGCCAAGGGAGGACATAAATGAGGATAGATTAGAGGACTTTAGAAGACGTGAGGTTGAACTGCATGTGCCGATGGGTGCAATATTATTACTATGCATACATAACCTAGTGATTCAGTGAGGGTGAACCCAAAACATCGGAAAGTATGTTTTTGTGACTTTTATTTCAAGTATGTTGCCACCAAAAAACGAATGCTAGTAACTGATAATAGCAAATGCGCCATAGAGCTGCCCACACAGCTACTTGCGTTTGGCGCTGTCCTACTTGCGTTTCAGATCATTAAAATAGGGCCCTATGTGCTCATGGCTCAAGGTTGGTTTGGATGTCCACATTCCCATTTGTCTTTGTCTGGGAATCCTGCCGTCACTTTGCCTTATGGGAGCTGGAGTTTAATCGACACTTACCTACTGTCTCATTTTGTTTTTATGACATGACCAATCCTCAGTGAGTGAGTGTAGGTAAAAGGTAGGTCTCTTTCTGTGTGTGTGTGTGTGTGTGTGTGTGTGTGTGTGTGTGTGTGTGTGTGTGTGTGTGTGTGTGTGAGAGAGAGAGAGAGAGAGAGAACAAGATGCCCCAGGGGCTCTTACACCCCAGCAGACATGTTTCAGTCACTGTTTTCTGTTGTGGTTGCTTGTGTTGGGTCTGTATATAAACACACACACACACACACACACACACTTGCACACTCCTGTAGCAGCTGGTGTCGATGAATACCTGCCTTCAGGGCCTGTTGGCCATTCAGTGTCTGACCCAGACACTGCATGTCGCAATGCAGCCACAACATTGTGTCTGTCTCTCTTTTTCACTCCCTCTCTCTCTTTCTCTCTCTCTCTCTCACTCACACACACACACACACACACACACACACACACACACACACACACAGGCATATGGTGAGGTGATAGCTGGGAGCCTGTGATTTGAGGCTGCTTCCCACACAGGCTGCGTCAGCAGAGGCTTTGGCGGCTGACGCCTCTCACGGCGATTACACCCTATACGTGAGATGGGCCTCGACACAGCACTGCACGACACTGAACCACTGTGGGCCGGGCGGAGCAGATAAGAGCGCGGCTGAAACAGGCCAGGCGGCTGGCTGCCGCACGCCTCTGTAAACATGTGTGTTTTACCTGTCACAGTGGGCCGGCCGCTGTCTCCTCATGTTTATCCCACTCAGCCCTACATTGTGCATGAGCGCCGGGGGAAACACCATCGCTCCTGGCGCCTCTCGTGGAGGACTGCTCACACGCCACCTCCAGCTGCACCTTCTACAGAGAATGAGAGCGTGAAGCATTTGGATTTAGTGTTGTGCGCTTAAGCATATCTTTTGTGTTGTCAGGACAGCAGACTGACACGTGTGCATGTGTGTTTGTGTGTGTGTGTTTGTGTGTGTGTGTGTGTGTGTGTTTGTGTGGTTTTTACACCTCATAGAAGCCATGAAAGCTTTCATTTCTAACGTAAACATGATCTCTTAGACATTAAGCTTGCCCAGGGGCTCATCTCATGTTTATCAGGTCAATGAAGGGCAGCATTATCACATCTCTTTCTCAAGCATTAGGTCCAGGTCTAGATGAGGGTCGCACCCACAGCCTTTTCTCCAGACAGGACGGACAGATGAAAAGAAGGACAGTGGAGGGCAAGAAGAAAAAGTGAGAGTGATAGACCCACATGTGTGTCTGCTGTTCCCCCTGGGTGGTCTCCCACAGTGGCCTTCCTGAAGAGCCAGACTCCTGCGTGATGACTGCCATTGTGGGATTCCGTCTGTGCGTATCAGCAGAACAGATGCCCCTAGGTGGAGAGCCAAAAAAGAGCGCAGAGCGTGCGTTACCAAAGCCGCCTGTGCCTGTTGTTCCTGTTGTTGTTTCTTTTAAAGAGGCTGTTAAATACGGATCAGCTGTGGCACTCCAGTCCCAAACAGACACTTTCATTCCTCCCTCCCTCCCTCTCTCTCTCTTTCTCTCTTAGTCTTTCCATCTGTGCCTCACTCATTTTTTCCCCCTCTCTCCCTCTCTTTTTTTTCTCAGTCTTTCTCTCTGTCTCTTAACTCACCTAAAAATGGGGTTGTGCCTTCAGGGGCCACATCACTTACCTGCTGACACACAGGACATGATTGATGAGCCGCCTCAGGCGCTGGAGTCTACTTTGTCAGCTGCTCATAATTTATACATCTTATCTCTGTCAGAAGAGAGAGACAGAGCGCGGCACACGGATATGAAAACCCTGCCTTGTTTAGGCTCCGGTAGCAGGGGCGTGCAGATTGTCATCTGCCTGCCAGGCTGCTCGTCAGGACTGAAGTGGCGTGACCTCCCCTTGTTGTGCCTCAGCCACCGCCGCTGCCTCGCTCTGGGCAGGCCTGTCCAGGGCTGCTGCTGGTGGGCCGCTGCTGAGAGACCGCTGGCCTCTTCTTCTGCGTTTGGCTAAGACAGGCTCTGGGATTGAGTTACAACCTCATTACGCTTCACGGCTCTTTCAAATGAAAAGGGTATCGTCGTGTTTTTTTAATTTTTTTTATCGCCATTCCCTGATATTTCTAGTCCTTGGAATGATGGACGGGTGTCAGATGCGTACATTGTCTTTGCTGACATGCTTTTGATATGCTTTGCGTAACGGTGTACAAGTAATGAAACAAAAAAGGCTGTATCAATAATTCAGTAAAGCAGACTAATAACTGCTCAATTATTCATAATCTTTAGAAGGGCCATTGCTGAATGTGGAATTCATTCTGTAAAGAGAATGGAGAGGTATTTGAATACATTAGCCTCACATCATTTTTAATATGTTGAAATGTTTGAAATGTGTAGGGTATTTCAGTGCTATTTCATCACTTGCAGTTGGCACAGACATTTTTTTCCAGCTAAGTAGTAATTAGACGTTACCCTGCAACATTAACAGTGTTAACATGCAACTAAATCATTACTTCCCCCAACAAATGAAAACACTGGACCATTTAAATTATAATGATTTGCCGTAAAAGTAACTGCTCATTCCCCATTATGTCCCTATGCTGTGAATTTTAGGGAGTGAGCGTACTTTTCCATCAACAGGAAAGTGAGAAGAGCACGTCTGCACGGTTCCAGCGTGTTGCTGTCACTCATCTCTTCCCTCACTACATGTTATGTTTTCTGAGCGCTCAGACAGGGATGGGCTTTTCATCCGGGATGACAGACAAGTGATGCAACCAATTGAAACAATTGTCAAAAAATGAAGCACTATTTAACGGAGTGGGTACGACTCCATTCACAACTTTGACTCTGGGCTTTTTTTGAAGAGACAGA
Source organism: Sprattus sprattus (assembly GCF_963457725.1). Classification (NCBI taxonomy): domain Eukaryota; kingdom Metazoa; phylum Chordata; class Actinopteri; order Clupeiformes; family Clupeidae; genus Sprattus; species Sprattus sprattus. The sequence continues at coordinate 27,283,094 of NC_137910.1, forward strand.
CATATTTAAAGAGTCCAGTGGCACTGATTCACATCCACATGTCTTTTTGGGTCATGTTCTAACTTTCCTCTGAGACTGGTGTGTGAAAAGTTAAGTGAGAGTAACGTAATCCAGTGGTGTGTATTACATGTCAGCTTTTAAACAAATGTTCTCCCTCCTGTCTGGAACTCTGACTGTTTGACATTTTGTAGTTGGATCTGAGGAGAAAGTTTAGTACCTTCAGCTCGCAATCATTCTGTTTTTCTGTTTATTTGTTTGTGTGCTTTGTTCTACTATTTGGCTCAGATGTGTTTTTGCAAACAGCCATAAGTGCTGCTCTAACAGAAACCCTCTTTGATACGGTAACCTCTTCCTGCTATTGAACTCTATTCATAGATAAAAGAACTCTCCGAAAATCATGCATTTTTCATCGCACTATCAATGGGTTCAATTGAAGCCCTTGCATTTGGTATTAAGGTTTGCTTTAAGCTATACTTACAAATGCTGTCTGTTTTGCTCTATTGATTCAGTGGTTTTTGTATCTTGGATATTGGAGACACCAGTCCCCTGATATCATTTGAGTTCTGCCTTTGATCAAAATGATGGCTGTGAGCAACAGTGAGAAGTGAAGTAAATGAGGCTAATTAAGCATTATTGGGGAGACAGATTATTGTGTAGAACATGAAATATTAAAACTAGATAAGAGTATTCAGCAGTGCTCAAGCAGGGTTTATTCGCCTCATGAAGATGAAGACAATGAACATTTAGAATCCTTATTGGACAGCATAAGATCTATGATCTGTACTTGTGATATGCTAAACATCAGGTCATTTTAAACAATAATTATTAATTGGCATCCAAATGATTGAAATGAGGGTTGAATCCATCTCTGCTGGTTAGTGAAGGATCCCGTTAACAACACCAGCCTAAGCTCAGCCTTCCTCATTTCTGCACTTGTTTGTGAGGCTCAGCTGTTATTGACTGACCTAGTTAAAAGGAGCTCTCTCACCAGATAGCTTTGCATCCTGTCTTTGTCCTTCTGATATACTGCCTCAGAAATACAACAATGAGACGTAAAACTAATATCAAATAATGGAATCATTTCAGACGATGTTCAGAGGTATTATGGGGTGACAAGAGGTGTGTTTGTGTGTAACAGCCGGTGGAGTGTGAACTTCATTAATTGTTTGTTTGTTTGTTTGTTTGTTTGTTTGTTTGCGTTGTTGTTGTTGTCTGTTCAAACAGGCATGGTCTTTGGGTCAGTGTCTTCAGTTCATGGCAGTGCTTGGGAACTCGAAGCTCAGAATGACTTTTCCGTGTGTCTGGGAGCCGAGAGGCCCCACAGTGCGGTTGCCATACCATTCCTGTGAGGGCCCTCCAGGTTCCCTGCTCAGCATAAGCACTTCATCAGCAGGCCCTGGCACTCCAGCAGTTGCCGTTGCTAATCCGCTGTGCCACATGACATGAGACGAGTGAAGACAGATGTATCATTTAGATCCCATTAACTTCTCTCCTTCAAGGATCATGTTTGGGCACTGAGGGCAGTGTTTGGGCCTCTGATTCTCGGAGCAGTGTTCTGCCCATCAGAAAAGAAAAAAGAAACCTTCCTAATGTTACCTCCTGGGGGGAATGGTACGCTGGAGGGACGGCGAGCACATTTAAGAATAGCTTCACAGGAAATAATTTCCCAAAGTGATGTGAAGCGCAGTCTGGCGGCTGTCAGGTGTTAAATAACACTTTGGACCAGAGGACAGCCAAATGACAGAGTCCTTTCTGGGAGAATCTTAAAAAGACGAAAAATATAGTGCAGAGGGGAAACGACGGACTCCTCAAAAGAGGTGACCATCACTGGGAGCAGCGGTGGCGGCAAGATGTTTGGCAGCGAGTGGCTGCCATGGTATAATTGGAGAGAAAACATATATGGGAGCAAATAACCCCCTGTCAGGGGCATTAAAAGGAGCAGCGCTGATGTCTGGCGAGCTGGCGGAGGGAAAAGTGGAGGCTAAGTAAAGGCGAGATCAAATGGAAACATGGTTCAGGGCAGCTGCACATCAAAATATTTCCCATAATTGTCAGGCCAGTCGGCGGGAATGGGCCATCACCATTTTTGCAGGAAAAAAACCTCCAGAAAGTTTCTTTTACTAAAATTGCATGTTGTTTGTTGTTTGTTTGTTGTTCTGGCAGTGGCTCTGATTGGTTCGTGCAGCTTTTCTTCCCCCTCGTCTCCTCACCAGCATGTGGTTTATGATTGGCTGACATGCTATCCCATGATTTTTGGTGCTTCCCACTATCAAGGCCCAATAGCCCCAAATGTTTAACATGGACGTATGCATTTGAATGCATTTAAACAGATGTTGCAGGCTCAAGCCACATGATTGGTCACTTTGGATGGGTGGTTATCATGAAATCTAAATTAAATGTGAAATGCGCTCTCCCACGAGTCTTGTGCTGTGGTCTTGCATTTCCTGTTTTCGCTTAGATGGCACAGCACACTGCTTCCCATGATCTTTGTCTTGCACCAGCAGTCCCATGGTGCCATCCCTGCCGGGCCATTTATGATTGCCTGGGTCTGCCTTTGTGTAGCCGCCCAAGAGAAGGCAGCCAGTGTTTTGGCATGTCACAGGAGAAACATCCGCTTTTTTCTTCAGCAAAGCTGATATAGGGGTCTGGCAGGCTGACTGGCTCCCTCTCCCTTTCTCACACATCTCCATGCCACCATGTCACACAGGAATGCACTTTCTCGGCCGACGTGTGTGTCAGTGTGTTTGTGTGTGTGTGTGTGTGTGTGTGTGTGTGTGTGGCTGGCTGACCCCGCTCGCAGCTGAGCGTGTCATGATGTTAATGAGGAGCTCCGTAAAAACACTGCGGGGTTAAATAAAGTGTTCATGCCGTCCCTGTTTTGCATTTATTTATTTATCTGAGTGGCTGGTATGTTTTCAGTGCTCCCCGCGGTGATGGGCCCGGACAGGGCTGCTGTGGTGTTGGTGTGGCAGCTGTGCGGGCGGCCATTGTCTCCGCTCAGATTGCTGCTTTAGCTCCCGAGCCGGCCTCATTAATCATCCCTTCAGACTATTTATAACAGCCCAGCCGCCACCACCACCAGCGTCAACGTGCCATTGGCTTTTGTCATCGGCGCTCCCTGTTTGGTGGCGGTAGGAAGCCTAATTATTAACTGTTAAGATGACAGTCAGCGCTGTTCTATCAACAAAGCCCAGTGACAGGCAGCCCGAGACAGGAGGCCATGGAAACAGCAACCAGCCTCGTGACCCATTTCTGTTTCTGCTTCTTCCAGCAAACTTCTCCCTGCTTTTCTGTTTACACTGTCTGTTTGCCATCTCAAAGAGCAGATGCTGATATCGCTGATACGATGATAAAATGGCAAACAGTTTCTGTCTTTTATGTTGCATGATGGCAGGATTTGTTCCTCTTGTTTATTGTGACAGGTGAACGTAACAGTGGGTTAGTTTAGATATGCAAATGAGTTGCATTTCAGAATAGAAAACTCTGCAGCAATTAACACTTGATTTGTTTGACAGTTGTAATTTCCCCTATTCTATACTTTATAATCCATATTTAAACAGGAGGGTTGTTGTGTACACCTCAGCTGTCAGTCTCCTCGTAAGGAATTCAAAAGCATCTCAGAATGCCAGTCAATCAATCTACATCTCAACCCGTCAAGTCACACCTTATTATGTTAAGTGGTATTAACGTTGTGTTATGGTCATATTTGACATTATTTATGAAGTAAATTGATTGTGTTTAGGGCAAAAACTGGACTTAGACGTGTCTAAAGAATTGTGTGTACAGACAAAAACATTTTAGCAGAATCTGACTCCAGGAGAGTGACAGTCTTTGTTATTTGTCTTCTGACACCATGGCAGACAGCTATCAGGAAGAAAGAGATCTCACTGTGAGCTAGTAAAAATTTCGAGAGTCAGACTTTTTTTCTTCCCCCCCACCCCCCAAGCTTGAGAACCCCAAATAATGAAACGGATCAAGTCACTGTCACTGTCACAGAACAAACATAAACTTTTCTGGCACCTAATAAATAGACGGCATGGCATTGTTTTCAAACTGAGACAGGTGTGGCATCTACAGTGCTGATGGATTCTATTATTCTGCTGGGGAAGCGTGTTTGCTTTCTTGTCATATATTGTCACACATCTCTCTCTTGAGAGGGGGTGGCTTGAAAGATGGCCAACAGTAATTACACAGATGCTTCCCAGGGCTGTTTGTGTGCTGGATCGCTCATCGCCAGTGAAAGCTAAACTGTTACTCAAAGCCTCGTTGTTTGGCAAGCGGGAAGGGGAATGTACATATGTTGATTTTTTTTCTTCTTCTCCTTGAGCTGTGTGCTGATTGCTAGCTCATTAACCTGTTCTGCTCGCCTAAAGCTCTGACGAGAAGCTATTTTGATTTTCTTTTTTTGAAAGAAAAGAGCAGGAAAAACTACGGCCAGAGGCAGCCGTTAGTCATCACCATGGTGGAGTTGAAAGCCCTGATCTAGGCACTGGCGATGACATTATTTGCACCTGAATGGCAGGTACATCAACATCTTCTTGTAGGCTTATGAAAAGAGAGACAGTCGCAGCTTTGTTCTCTACACGGCCCACTTGGGGCCCTGACAGGCTGCTGATGGATATTATCATTTTTAATGTCAGTAAATAGTGCCGTGCCAGATAGGGGATCTGTTTCCCTTTCAGAACTCCAGAGCTCATTAATCTTTCCACGTCTGCGTGGCGTATTTCGAAATCGGAGCCGGAAGTAGTCAACGCCTCAACCTCAGCAGAGAAAACTTCTCCAGTCTTTTTTTCCCCCCTCCCTCCCATTCATTCTTTTTTTCTTTCTCCCTGTTTCTTTCCTTTTTTTGTATTCAGTGCAGTGGATGTCATTGTGCTTGTGACTGCAAGTCAATGTGATGGCAGACAGTGCTTTTTTTCTCCGAGTAATACTTCTGGGCAGCCACTGATAGCGTTCTGTCACGTTGAAGTTCGCCTGTTCATTCTCGTTCCCTCCACAAGAATACGCCACCAACAAAGTAAAATGCCTCCATTGCCCTGCCCTCCAATCAAATCAAATTAAAACTGGCACAGAAATACAAAGCCATTCCCAGAAGTATAATTTTAAATTTAAGACAGCCTTGGACTATAATCCTTTTCCGATCAAATTCGCATAATGTTATTGTTAGTGATCGTGGTCTCTGCTGCCTCCGGCTGCACTGAGAACCTTTGGAGCCATGTACAGTAACTATCAGTGACGTTCCAGGGACCCAAAGGTTTGCACTGAAAAGGTTAAATAGAACATGTTGACATGCACAGAGGCTCCCCCTCAGACTGCAGCATGGCATTTGGCAAACAACAGGGAAACATTTTTCAGTTTGTCGCTTTGAAGTCCGCAGAGGACTGGGTCGAGTGCACCATATGTGTGGCACAGATTTAGGGAGTGAAATGAACATCTTGATAAGGAGACATGCTATCAGGAAAGGTGCATGGCAGCATGTGGTGCTGTCAGAGAGAGGGGGGTGTGGGGGGGGGGGGGGGGGTAAGAATAAGGAAGGGAGGGGCAGACACAGGTTTAAAAAGCAGGTCAGTCTCCTGAGATAGTTGTGAGGCAGGTTTGAGGCAGTTGGAGGTCTGAGGTAGTTCTAAGAGGTCTGCATAGCAGTCCCATTCTTGAACCTGCAGCTCTAGGCTACCTGGATACTAGCATGTCTTGTATGGCATCAGGGAGTCAGGTTTAGCCCCTGGCTTCTGTTGCACCAACCATCCCTGATGATGAGACCTCTGAGGAATAGTGTCTGGAGAGAGCCAGGGAGGAGTATGATGAAACCAAGATGCCCTTAGCATCGGCCTGCCAGACTACTCCCAAAAACACACATCCTTGAAATATATATGTATATATAAATACATGCCTAGTGTGCAACATGAGGAGAAACACCTCTCCCCCAAACCCTTATCTCCGTCTCCTCCTCTTGCCATTAGAGTGACAGAGCGGTTCATATCCTGTATGAGGTGGGGAGAGGCAGTGAGAGATGATAGATACGTCATATGTGTGAAAAAGCTGTTTGTCTTCTGCAGGTGGATGGGCTGCCTTCTTCCTCCCTCGCAGACAGCACACATGACACTTTTCCACACTCTCTCCCCGACAGTGATTTGGCATTCAACGCGTTATCAAAGGGGGGAATCTTTCACATGCAATTATGGCAGAAACTAAAGGTGATGAGCTCCTATGTACAAAGGGAAGTGGCGGATCACAAGCCTCTTAGGAGAGCTGATTAGCGGGGGAGGCCGACACTCATCCCTTGGAGTTCCTCCGGTCTGCGTGGGACATTATCAGAGTACATAATGAGTGTGGCGAGTGATAGAGTCTGGTTCATGCGTGCTCATCTCCGTGGAAACAGAGCTGAGAGATTAGGAAGGGGTTTGGCTGTATGCAAGGCACTCAGTCATCCTGTGTGATGAGTTCATAATGTCTTCTGATGTCCTCTCCTAGACACACACTTTATATCTGACCTTCCATCTTTCCTTGTGTCATGTACTCAGGCAACACAGTGCACAGTGGAGCAGCACAAGTTGGATTAAATGTTTTGTAACATGTAAGCAGGTGACACAAAGGAACTCTCCAGTGAATCTACCTTCTAGTGCTAAATTTGCACTTTGTGGATATACAGTGTTTCGTGCTAGGTAAGAGCACAGTATAGTATTTGAGGAATTAGTAGCATGGCTTGTGTGGTTGTAATGGTAGGCTCAGGTATTGAGCTGGAGTTTGCTGTGTTGAGTTGGGGTCAGAGGGAGAGCACCACTGCTGAGTGAGTGAGTGATACGCCGTTTCCTGCAGTTCCACCATGATGGCACATGTCACTGTAGGGGCTTGACTGTTTTCAGAGAATGCTCTCTCTCTCTCTCTCTCTCTCTCTCTGCGTCTCTCTCTCTCTCTACCTCTCCCCCTCTCTCTCCCTATTTGGCTCCTGAGTGATGGCTCCTCACTCTGCTCACTCTCAGCCCAGGCGATGAAGATCTGAAGCCTCCAGAAAAAAGCTGACAGGCCGTGGCTCGTGCAGCTGCTTGGTGCTGCTGTCAAGGTCACCACAGGCCTCAACTGGAGTGCCACACAGAGGGCCAGTGATGGGGGGACAGACAGAGGGAGGGAGGGAGGGAGGGAGGTTCAGGCTTCTTCTGACCATCTGGATCTGGGGCCTCTCACCACTCCGTGGAATGCAGAGTCAGACTGTGGTATGGCTGATTGGTTGACTCAAAGAATTTTCGAGAGAAACAGAAGCTCATCGTTTGAAAAAGAGGATATTAGGGAGTGGAGAATTCAGAGAACTACTCAGGAAGAGTTTCAATCCTGGAGGACATTTAATGTGAAGAAGTTCTGATTGCCACATCAACAAACATTCAGACAATTCATTGACATCCAGCATGAAAACACTCAAGCAAACAGTCCTAATCTAAAGTCTGCCGAGCCAACAGATTGCTGTTGAATTGAGTCAAATAACATCCTTGTCAAGCAGTGTGTTAAATCTGATATATTTTTCCATCCCTTGCAACAACTCATTCATCAGGACTCATTTTGGATTGTCAGCGAGCACAAGCTCCGAGCTTACAGACAAGTGCAAAGAGCTTTAGTGTAGCGAGGCTCCAGAATGTTAGAGCATCGCTTCAGCTATCCCCAAATGTCAGGAAATTGGCTTAATAGGGAATGATTAGGGCTCTCCTAAAGCCAATTCACCAGAAAGAGGGAGAGAAAGAAAGAGAAAGCGTAATTGTGCTGCATAATCCTATGTGACGTTGCTCTTTCATCTGGATAAGGATAAAAAAAGCGGGGATTTGTAGGGCCAGACCTCCCTCAGCTTCTCTCCCTGCTCACACTCACACACACACACACACACACACACACACACACACACACACACACACACACACACACACACACACACACCTTGGCCGGTCTGGCCCTCTGGAGGGTATTCATGGGGGGTATGACTGGTGTGACTGACTCCTGCTGAGGATAGGAGCCTCTCTGGGGTCAAGCCACAGCTTTTCCCCTCTTAAGCAGCTGATTGACTGAAATAAACCATTCAGGTGTCACGGGGCCACAGCTTCAGAACAGATAACAGGGACTAGCTTTTACTTCTCTTTTTTTGTCTGGAGGATTGGTTGAAGAATTGTAATGTGTACACACACATACATGTGTTATCATAATTCTCTAAGTCTTTAAGAGATGCGAGTAATTCTCATTACCACCCTTGCCTGAGAGAGAATGAACACTAGAAGTAAAGAGAGAGCAAGGATGAAAGAGGGAAAGAGAGAGAGCGAGTACAAAGGTTAGAGCAGAAGGGACAGAGTGAGCGAGAGACTGATGTGGATGAGTGGCTCTGTTCTCGGGGGCATTTTCTGGCATGACTGGTCAGTGTTTGAAGTGAGGCACAGAGCATGTGTGTTGACCACAACCCCACGCTGGGAAGCACGGCTCTGCTTCTGCGGGCTTCTGGCAAAAAGGAAGGACCAGGTCAGGAAAGCTCCCAGTGAAAGCTCCGTCAGATGTTTAATGCTGGAAGAATTAACTTCAAGCCCCGACAGTAGGGAATTCATCAAAGACGGAATGTGGGAGGTTGCCTTATCTTCATACAACATAAGATAACAGAAACACTTTTGTCTTTTCTCACTGGAGGGTCAAGTCAGTCATACAAGTGTGATGTATAAATGTTTATACAAGACTTATTTGGCCTTTTGTCAGCAATGTAAGTCGTTGTTTATAAAAGTTGCACATAATGCTATGGATCTCAGTGCCTTCCTGTCAGCCCAGAGTGATTGCCTTGGTCTCTAATGTTAATATAAAAGCATTGCATGCAATGTTAGCCTGCTCATCTAAATGAACTGCAATTAACCTACCCAGTAGAGCAGCGGGTAGTGGGATGACAAACAGATGCTAGCCATCAGCTGCTATGTGCTATTGTTTTAGCAAGCTGTCAGGGGATCTCTTCAAAGCCTTCCCTTAGAGTAAACAGTTACACACACACATCTCCCAGCTCATATTGTTCATGACCCTTGTTCTTAAGGATGACAGTGGTGTGTGTGTGTGTGTGTGTTGGGGAGAGTGTGTGTGTGTGTCTGGATGAGGGGAATGTTTTGGTGCAGATAAGCTCTGTGCTTCAGGAGAATCTCCAGATGCTTTTATGTAGCAGACTGTCATCCCACTGCTCTGATAAAAGAAAGGAAAAGACCCCAGTGACAAAACCCCACTCTTTCACTCCATTAAAAAAATGATACACCACTACAGCCGTGGTTTATTCTCTGTGTCTGTGTTTGGAAGTGTAGCTTGACCAGGCTTTAAGGCTTTCCAAGCTCTTAGCACTTTTAACTGGTCCAGTTGGGGCGATAGTGGCTCAGGATGAAGAGGAGTTGTTCAGCAATCGGAAGGTTGGATCCAGACTCCTCCTGACCATGTGTCGAAGTGTTCTTGAGCACAACACTGAACCCCTAAACTGCTCCCGATGTGGAGGTTTGGCTCCTTGCATGGTAGTCTCCGCCATCGGTGTGTGAATGGGTAGATGTTTGAAGCATTCACATGAAAAGTGCTTTGAGACCTCTATTAGTAGAAAAGCGCTATAATGCAGTCTATTTACCATTTACAATGAAAGCCACTCCCACCAAAACACATAGAGGACCACTGTCTTCTCATTTATCCAATTTATTTCATAATTATTCTGAAAGCTAGTTTACTAGATCAGCTGAAATTGATTCAATGTCATTTGTGTATTTCTCTCGCTGTTAGATGGAATATTGGCACTATGCTAAATGAAGCATGGGGATAAATATGATGTTCGGGTTTGTGCTCATGGCGTATTTGTGATATGAGATTTGGACTGTGGCTGCCTGACCTCTGAGCTGCACCTGTGTAGACAGCAGGACTGAGAAACTGCCCACTGAAATAATGCTGGTGCCCCATCCATCTCCACGAGTGGAGAGACATAGTAAAACACGCAGCTTGATTGTAATGCTGCGGTTCAATTATCTAAGAGCAGTGCATCTTCCAGACTGCCTGCGCGATAAGGGGGAAGAAAAACAAGCTAATCCAGCTGTGACTGTCACACAGGTGCCGCCAATTCATTAGCCCCCCAGGTGCACCCTGGGACCTAAGTTCATTTCAGAGTGAATTGAGTTTCAATCTAGCCACTTCACCTGGAACACCCTCTAAAACGTTCTGATCACTGGACTGTATTTGGACACTGTCACTCAGGGTCGCCTCATTTGTACCTTTCCGGCCGCTTTAATTGTGGGCATCAGTGAATCAGGCAGTCCTGCTGGCATGAGCGGAGATGAGATTTCCTCCTGGTTCCTCTGACCTCAGTCCTCCGCTGCAGTTTTCTCTTCAGGACCAATGACTCTCTTGGCAAATTTGTGTTTTTTTTTTATTTCTCACTCCCGTAGTCTAAAACATAACGAAGGAAGTAACTCAGTAAGTAATGTCAGTACGTACCATCTGACACGGAATACCCCATGCCGTGGTTGTCACTTGGGTTGGATTCTTCTGAGGTTCAGTGGCTGCTCTGTGATGCGTTATCTCATGCAAAAATGCCACGCTCTTGCGGTCCTCTGCTGGCACTCTATGAGCTCCCAGCCCTCCTGCCAGAATCAGAACTCAGGCGAGGGGCTCCGCTGGAAACAAACAGACACGCTTCAACTTCACAAAGTTTCAGCCGACTGATCCTCTGAAGATTGTTCCCACTGATGTATTCAGTAATTGGCGAGCGGGCCAGGATGACAGCGGTTTGGCCACACGGCCTGGCTTCCATGTGATTTAGTAATAGCCACTGGCACTTAGGATTTTCCTGTGACTGTAACTAAAGGTCACGACACTCAGGGGATGTGTAACAACATGGCTCTGACCTTGATACATTGATTAGAGTGATGTGTATTTTCCCCCCCTTTAGATCATGGCGGGAGATAAGAGAACTGCTCTGGACTTTATTCGTCTGACCTCATCTCCTCTATTGCCAGAAGAGGCTGTCAGAGATGATAAATTCACAGTGACACCGGCCACCTCTCCTTTCACTTTGCAGCAGCAGGCTTTTTTGTCTCCCTGGTCATATATAAAGACAGGTTATTCTGCATATCTCCCTGGGTGGTGGCATGGCTGTATTTCAGTGACAGAGAGTAATGCACACTAGAGAATAGAATTACTAATACACACAGGGTTCTTCACATGGCTCTGCAAGCTTACTTGGATTCATTCACAGAAAGCCTCTTTGTTTTAATTCTGGCTTGGTGTTCATTTAAAAAAAGGTGATTACAGGTTAATAATCTTGTGAGCCATCTTTTAAGGATCCCTTTCAGGCCCAAGTGTAGTTTGTTGTGACCCACGTCAAGCGCCTCATCGGCCAACAGTGTTGTGTTGCTTTTGTGCTCTCTCTCTCTCTCAGAGCTATTCAAAATATCTCATCACCTGCCACTAATTGAAACTCTCTAATCAAACTAGGCCGTGCTTGAGACTTGAGTGCTTGTCTAATTGCTTTCTGTGACAGTTCATCAGAGAACCATCATTTGCTTAACTTAATGAATAGGTTAATAAAATCAAATAGTTTAATTATATTTTAGTTTGCTGATTGGTAATGGTGCTGGTGGAGCTAGATTGAATAATGCTGTTTCTGTTATTAATTATCTGTAAGTGAACTTGTTTAAATGCTATTTTACAGCCCCTTGATAAAAATGAGAGCTAGCGGCAATGAAGTGATAGACAGACAAAGGCCACGGACAAATTCTCATCAACTATTAGCTTGTTTCCAAAGGGTTTATGTTAATCTTTTAGTACTTAAGTACCCTGCAATTAACATATCAGGAGGACTTGCCTTCCAGCAAGGCTTGCAAATTGAAGTGCTCAGATAAAAAAGAGAAAGGAACAGGGAGCCATTGCACTGAAGTGTACTGGAATGTAATGTGTATATGTGTGTGTGTGTGTGTCTGTGTCTGTGTGTATGTGTGTGTGTGTGTGTGTGTGGTGTGTGTGTGTGTGTCTATGTGTCTGTGTGTGTCTGTGTGTGTCTCTGTGGTGTGTGTGTCTGCGTGTTTGTGTGCGTGTGTGGTGTGTGTCTGTGTGAGGGTGTGTGAGAGAGAGAGAGAGTGAAAAGAGAAAGTCTGTGTCTGAGTGAGTGTGTGATCAAGGAGGTATAACGGTTCCATTATCTCTCCTGGGCTATGACATGAGATGTCTCTTTCAGGGCCCCCTCTCTTTGTGTGCAGCGGAGGCTGTGCGGCTGGGAGGCTGGGCTAGGGATGAATGGCTCTCATCAGCGGCAGCGTCTGATGGAGCACGTTTACACATCAGGCTAGTGGCGCGATATGCAAATGCAGCCACAGAGAGAAGACCAGAGGGAGATATTGCTCATTGTTAGTGTCTCACGAGCCCGCGTCTGTCTTTATGCTGGGAGACGATCACAAGCGGGAGATCTTGTAAATCAGCCACTGTCTCTTGGTGAGGATGAATCAACACATAGGCCTGATCCTTTGAAGGAAACTAAGGTCTATGTTTAATTGACATTTGTATTTTTGTATTATTCACTGGGATTGTCAAAACAAATATGTGACGGTCATGTTGGGATGCTGTGATGTTTACAGGAGGGCAGGTGTTCACATTCTAAATATTTTGAGTGGTACCCTGAAGAAATGCTGGTTTTGTATGGGTCATGTGCTAGAGAAATGTGCTTCAGTTTTTAGACTTTCACAGCATGCCAATAGTGGCATGGTTCACTGTTTGGGGTTGAGGTATTGCTGTAACAAACAGAACAAAGAAATGTCAATGCCAATTGAAGTTTCCTTTCTTAATTAGTACAAAACTCAAAACAAAATCCATTTTCCTATCACTTTTTATGAATAAGACTGCATGCTCCATGATGATATCCTCTCTAAGATGTTTACAATATTACTTTCAATATTAAGGTACGTATTGTGTTACGACTCGTTCCAATCAGTAATACTGTTGGAATGTATGGCAGGTTTAGTCCTGGCATACCCCCCTCCACAGCTGACTGCTAATACATGCCGAGGCCTGAGGCCCCAGTTACAGTATTTACTAACTTGAGGTATTGTGCTGCATGCGGTTAGCAACCGGAGTTCAAAAGGTGAGGGGGTCCAGGTCTAGTCCCAGAGTGGGTCTCCACAGTGCTAACCCTCCAACCACAGGGCCATTGTGCTGCTGTCCAGATGGCATGATAACACAGCTGCAGGCCTGTGCTTTCCTACCCTTAAAGAAAGAGCGTGAGCTTGGGGAGACAAGCCTGGCTGGACCCCCAGTTTGATGAACACTTTGCCTTCGAACCGAATTCCTTTGTGTCACTCCCCCATAACTTATGGCACATGATTACAAAGCTGCCGATGTGATAAATTAAGTTGATGGACAGAATTATACGCAGGGCTTCCTGCTCTCCCCCGTGACACACACCAACTTAGTGCTCTCTGACAGTGACTGTGATTTAGCACCGGGCGGAGGGGAGGCAACACTGGAAAAGGGAGAAAAAAAAACAAACATTCACACAAAGTCTGGGACCAGTGTTGGCCCACGGCCGAGTTTAGAAACCCCCTCTGAATTCACCACTACCGTGTCACCATTAAGGGAGAGCGGAACGAGATGTGACTTTAACGCTTTATTATTTATCAGAGAGCGAGCAAACAACAAAGTACATTGTTTCTCAGAACGAGCGGGGGCTGTTGTTTGACGCAGTTTCATCAAGAAAGAATGAAAATGCAGCAAAGAGGCGTGCGATCGAAAGGAGAAAAGAGAAGAAAGGCAGAGAGAGGAGCAGCGTTGACTTTGACCAGGCATGGCGGTGCGGCCCGGCCGGCCGGCGGACAGATGTGTGGGCTCTTGATGTGTCACAGGGCGAGAGATAAACAGAGCGAGGGAGCGAAGGAGAGCAGAGAGCTGGCACGGCACATGCTCATTTATCTCCCTGAGAGACAGATTAAAGGCAGAACCCACTAAAACAAAGTTCTGTTGGCTTAATCAGGGGGACAGGCTTCGAGGATTATAAATAATACATTCACCAGAACATTCCAGACTTGCCCAGTACTAAAACACAACATGGCCATTTAAAGACAGCACACACGCTGCAGCCAGGGCTGGGTTTCAGAGTAGTGGACTGGGTTTTACAGGGGCAGCTGCTCATAGGAGCGATGTGTTAATGAAGCTCTAGTACATGTGCTGATAAGGAGCTGGCAGAACAGATCTGAAGCACTCCTAGCACTGGTCAAAACATAGAGGTTTGGGCCATATTAACCTAATCATATACTAGAATATATTATGGTTGGTTTTAGTCCCTCATATCAGAAAACAATACTATCATTTGGATTTCAAGCCTGACAAATAGCTGTTATTGTTCGGTTTTGACGGGATGTGGTGAGGAAAGTAAACACAACATTTGTGCAGCAAACACCCTGATGCCATAAGTTACACTTGTGTCAACAAGCCTCAGAAACAGACTTTTAAAAGACAGTTAAATATTTTCTCTTTCGCCTTGAGTCTTCAGCGGAAAAAAAAAAAAAAGTCAGGAGATGGAAAGAGAAGCTTAAATATTCCAGTGTCATTAGTTCAGTCTAAGGTCACAGCTGTGCTTCTCCAAGTGTAATTACAGCCTGTGATTTATATAGAAAAGAGCTCAAATACGTATAAATCTTTCAGCTCATCTGTGTTGTGGAGATCACCCCTTAGATAGATGACCCAAGGCAAATAGATGCTCCACAGTTACCTATGAATTATGCATCCAGTGGCCTCCTCAGCGTCCTCATGCATCCTGTCCCAGCACCAGTCACTGGTCCTTTTGTTGTCTCCTGTGATGAGTCCAAATCAGGCGGTTGGCAGTGCATGTTATTCTACAGTAATAAACATTTTTCACTGCCTCCACCATTAAACCACTGACACCATCCATAAATAGGCTTTATGTAAATCTATCAGTGGCTTGTCTGCACCGGAGCGCCTGTGTAGATATTAGACTGTTGGGGGAGTTTATGACAAAGTTTTGAAATCATTCATTTAGCTGACCCTTGCCGTAAATCCACTAACTGGAAAATTGCCACCAACACCCTTCTATTTGGTTTGTCGATGCAATCATGAGTTCATCTTTAGCTTAATTAATTGGCCGTTTCTGTTGACAAGAAATGTATGCAGTAATAATTTGCTGGAAATAGATGCAGAGTGTAGGAAATGAGATATCCATCAGAGGCCTGTGTTCCAGCAGCTGCAGCACCGCTAATATGAAAGTATTTCAGCCAGCGACGACCCCGCTGTTTGTGCAGTCAAGATTATATATACCCACGATCCATTGCCTGCCTGAGAGGCGCTCATGGAGGTCTATGATAACAAAGACTTTGTGATTTATGGCTTGCTGTGAAAGCAGAACTTGATGAGATTAAACAATTTCATAGCACAAGTGTTTCTCCCCGGCCTGATTTGTAGTAGCGAGCCGACAGTAAATCAAGTTTATATATCTGAAAGCATGCTCAGCAAAGGAGTGCAATTACTGTTTAAGACAGCTACTTTTTATTTAATTTTTATCCCTGGTTTGTCTCTTTTATTCCCGGCCTGTCATGAAAGCACTCACCTTCATAAGTCCTTCTCCTGGAAGAGTGGGAGGCTAAGATGGGGGGGGGGGGGGGGGGGGCAGTCCTCCTGCCTGCTCCCTCTCCACAGCTATACAACAACAACCACAACAACCACAAAAACAGCTAACCTCTGCTAGCGCTCTTAACTCTTCCTTCAACTGGAGTGGAGTTAGCCAGTTTGTCACGACTGCTATGATGATGCCAACATAGACACCATGGGTGATTAAGGCCACGGCACTCTACAACATGATGTGGATGATTAGTCGCGGGTTGCAATGAATGACGCTTCATATAAGTGGGTTTTATGTTGACTCTGCGTGTGGTGGCTAGTCCTGTTTTCAAGTTGCTTTGGAGATTTAAAGTAATGTGTTACTGAATATAAATTATAAAATGATCTATCAGGCATCTGATTTTAATGAAAATATTTGTACTATGTGCTTGAGCTTGTGTGTTGGCTTAGTGTGTTTATGTTCGAGTCTGGATTAGCATAGGGTGTCTAAGTGTGTTTTTGTGTGCTGTGTGTGTGTGCTGTGTGTGTGTGTGTGTGTGTGTGTGTCTCGTGTGTGTGTGTGTGTGTGTGTGTGTGTGTGTGTGTGTGTGTGTGTGTGTGTGTGTGTGTGTGTGTGTGTGTGTGTGTGTGTGTGTGTGTGTGGTGGGTGAGTGTCTGTATCATCACGTATCTCATGATAGCATCAAGAGCTCTCATTATTTAGACACATCTCTCTTTTTTTGAAGGCATGGGTGGGTGGATGGGGAGAGCTTGCCCCAAGTCAAAATTAGTTTTCATTTCTCCTGTGATCTTCCCTGACTCAAGCGAGCTGAAAGTGAAGAAAATGGCACTCTTCATAGCAGGGCTGAGTCGAACGAGCACTTCACAGAGCGGCTCCCTTGCTTAAGCATTACTAAGTAACCTTCACATTTCACTCGTCTGAAGAGCTAATTTCCTTTAAGCTCACATGTCAGTTTTTGTGACTCTTTCTTGTGGGTCCCTCTTCAAATGTCTCCTAGCATCTAATTGCATGGGAAACATTCCAGACAACCTGGTGTGACAGTCCTGCTCGGAGAATCTTCAGTTATTTAACATCACACGAAAGCCTCATGATATGTCACACGTCTGTGCGAGAAGGAGAAAAAGCCCAGATAGAAATCACGACTTATTAGACGGAATTTATGCACTCCTTTCAAGCTCTTTCAGACATCTGACTCACAAGCCAACAGCACACTTTTCCAGAATGTTCTATTTTTAAAAGGATCCAAAATGTGCTTTGAGACAATAACCATACTGTTACAAATGTCATCGCAAACAAAAGAACAATATTTGTACACATTTACTTTAAAGGTTTTACCGTGTTTTTGTGCTTAATCAAACATTTAGTATTTCCCCCAAGAGGAATGATAGGGCTCTATATATAGTACGCTCTTATATGTCCACTTCCCACAGCATTTTCCCCGTACATTCTGTGTCTGAACATTCTCTATGTTTCTGTGTAAGTGGTGTAGGCTAATATGTCTGTACGTTTGTCGGAACAATACTTCTAAAAGTGCAGCCGTGTTGACTCTATTAGTCTAGAAATGTTCGAGCTGTAATTGATTCCTTGCAAGCCCAGGAGACTCATTCATACATGTTTGCATCGTTTTGGGTTAGGC
>NC_137910.1:27305315-27410315 GCF_963457725.1 Sprattus sprattus
AATAAAATAGTATTTCTCCCGTACATTTCCATAGTTGTTGGCTGTGATGAATGCTGCTGATTCATTTTAGGGCGCACGGTTTGATCCTTTGAACTATACTTTTGTTCACTTTGCTTTTAAAGCACACTGTTTACCCGAGGCCAGTTTTCCTCTCAAGGATGTCCTCAGCGGTAGAAAAGCAAAACACTATGTATTTGTCAGCTTTGATTCCTTTAGTGATTAAAGAGCCTATGAGTTCTCACCTCCAGAGGTGGAAGGTGTTTTTGCAAAGGCATCAGATATCAGCATGTCATGATATACTGCCCACTCACTGTGCTCGCAGGCCAACAAGAGAAATAGGGTTGTTTGGCCATTGAGAGAGCAGAAAGAGAAAAGGGAAATAATAATAATAATAGCAACCTTGTGACCTGTAAAGAGCTCCCTTCCAGAGCAGTTTTCCACAAGGCACAACCATTTTGTGTTTAGGATGAGTAGACTACAGAGTGTTTGGTGGAGGGTGGACACACTTAACACATGGTAGAGGGTGTATGCCACCTGTTGGACTGTAAACACAGAACAGCCTGCAGAAGTGTTGGGGGGAGAGTGAATGTCTGACCTTGAGATGACCTCCAATTCCTGTTCATGGCTCAGCAGTGGAGAGGGCCCCTCCCCTCCCCTCCCCTTTCTTCCCCTCCTAAGCACTCACAAACCAAGAATCCCCCCCCCCCCCCCCCCCCCCAACTACCCCCCCAAACAGGCAGGGAACAGATAATCAAAGCCAGGGTCGGAGCGCGCCTCACCCCCTTCCACAAAGTAATGAAACCTGCCCTCCTGCGCTCAGTGATAAAACACGAATGGTGGCTCGAACATTTTCTGCCCCACACTGATAAAATTTATGGCACTTGGACAATCAGTCAGGGCAATGAAATCTTTTTCTCTCTCTTGCTTTTCTCGCTCTCTCACACTCTCTGTCTCTTCCTCTTTCTCTCTTTCTTACTCCCTTTATTTCCCAACATCAATTATTTTGATATGACTTGATTTCGTTGTGACAACTGAACCACTTTAATTTTGCTTTATAGTAAGTGGATGAATTCGAAATTTTTAACGTTAATATTTTGCACTTGATCTTATTCTTGATCTTTTTTGTTCATTGTTTTCACACACACGCGCATGCATGCACACACACTATGTATTTGTCTCTCATCATTATTTTTCCTCATGTAGGAGTCCAGTGATCACAGGCCTGAAGGCTCTCCTAACCCCTACACACCATTACCCAGAGGATCCAGAGATGGCAAAAATCACAAAGGTAGGACTTAATCCTTTCCACGTTTGCAGCCGTGCTGCATCTGTCTTTTAGTTAATCAGTACATTTTCTGATTTCACCTGGAAAATTCATCAAAATACTATTTAGTGTCAAAATGCTATCCTCTGCATGGATAGGTGAACAAAAAAACTAAATGGTGTCTTACACACCGGTTGGTGAATATGAACAAGCTATTGTTTTTAATCCTCTTGGAGCAGTCAGGCAGTCTAGCTCACGCCGAAGAAAAATGTCCATGGCATCAGGCGGCGGTGACGGAGAGGAAGTCGTTTTTATGCACTAGGCATTCATCATCACAGGAGTCATCTGGGGGATGCAGAACATCAGAGCACCTCCTCACTCCTGCTGCCCTGCTAGTGGCAGTGTGTGTGTGTGTGTGTGTGAGGTCATCTGTACGCTCCACGGCCCCTCACCAAGGACAGATCTATTTCACAAAGGCTGACCCGCATCTTTCAAACGCGGCGGAAAGAAATGCCCGGCGCTTTGTCAAAATCATGTTGCTTGAGAATAGTCCATTAAAAGGCGCGCAGGACCTGGCATATGAAATATTTGTGCTCCCCCTTAGATTTGGGCAGGCTGACACTCACCATTTGTTATTTTTATGATACTGTACTGCAGTGTTAGATAACACAACCCTAATCTTTGTCCTTCACTTCCTTTTATACCTCCGGCTTTATCATGGCCTTTTTATTTATCTGGACGTATTACATATTCTATTTGGTTAATGCACCGGTTCCATCACTGTAACTCTTTTATTTGCGTTCACCTTTGACTGCATGTTAAAAACATACTTTAATGAAATGGCAGGAAAGGTTACAGGAGTGAACAAGATGATTTCTGCTGTGTTTACATTTTCTCATTCTTTTATGGGTGGAAATCTTCACAACCACATAATCATCTTTTGCTTTGTACCCATATGAAATGTATCTTGTGGCATTGTCTTAAGTAGACACATGCACACACAAAATACCCCCTCCCCTCACAAACACACACACATACACACACAAAATACCCCCACCCCTCACAAACACACACACACACACACACACACACACACACACACAAACATACACACCCAATCCTGTCCCCTCCCGTTGCAGTGGCTTAGACAGTGCATAGCACTAGCCGATGGGATTAGTGCCTGTCCTGACAGCCCGCTGTCTGATACTGAGAGGCTCTGTGCGATTTCTCAATATCTCTCCAATTGATGTCACCTGCACCCTAGGCCCCAGAGCCAAGGTGCCAGCGGTAATTAGAGCAGCCAGGAGGTCTCAGGAGGGGAAGAGTGTTGGCAGTTCAGCGGCCAGGCCACAGAGAAAAAGAGCAAGAGACAGGGAGAAAGGGAAAAAAGAAAAGGAAGGAGGGAGAGAGGGGAAAAAAAGGGGAGGACAGTGTGGCTTTGGGGATAAGCCCCTGTCTGGGGCTGTTTGGAGTCAAGTAAGGCTGGACAGGCAGTGAGCAGACAGACCCAGGCTCAGCCGGGAGGAGAGGAAGAAGAAAGGAAGAGAGAGAGATAGAGATGAAAAGAAAAGGAGAGGGTCCATGCAAGGAGGCCATGTCCGGGGTGGAGTCCGGCGGGCGGGGAGCGGGGGAGCGGGGGAGCGGGGGAGCGCGGGACCAGGCGAGGGGCCACAGGAGCCAGCACCACTGTCAGGTCAGGTTTAAGCCCAGTCAGCAGACCAGCTCTCAGCACAGCCAATCAGCTGCACCCAGCACAGGATAGCAGCAGTCATGAACTGACCCAACACTTTCCTCTGAGTGCCTTTGCCTGTTCGTAAGATTTATGATAAAATGGACACCCTGGACTCATAATAGTGCATGGCACTGTACCACTGTTTTATTCTCTCCATGACCTTAGCATTAATAATTGAAAGGGAAATATACAGTGGATACCCAAATCCTCTGGACATTTCGGAAGGCACTGGCTTTAATACTGTCGTGTATATTAAGGAAGGCAGATCTGGCTGTCATCAATCTTCTCTTTAGGCAGCCACGTAGAGACCAAAGCAAGTGAAATTATACTCCTATATCAGGCCTGCTGCCTCCCTGTGCTGTTATTCTGGGCATGGTTCCAGCTGTTGTATGTTTGTATTTTAAATGGCACACAACTGTTATTAAAAGCCCTGGAGGAGAAGCAGCCTTCAAACAGAAATCTGCACTGACGACACCCCAGAGGCTCTGCACTTTTTCTCCCTTTCGCCTGCAGTTTGCTTTCATTATGGCTTGGCAAGGGCTTGCACGCCCAAACAGAACATATCTGAAGAATAAACTGTTTTACAGTCACGGCAACAACAAATAAACAAACATCTGGAACCGTTCAGCGCATTCCATTAAAGGCGCTGCGCTTTTTCCCTCCTCTTGCCAAAAAGTGAAAATGATGACAAATGGCCTGTCGTGCGGACAGGGAGAGGCCAGATGACGGAGCTGTGGGTGCTAAGCACTGACTTCTTGAGCTCAGCAGGACCGCTGGATATCTACACCTGCTGCTCCTCTCCTCTCCTCTCCGTCTACCCATTACCATACATCTGGATAGCACACATTACTCATTTGCAACAGAAGTTTGGTTGCTACGCTCACGTTATTATTTAAGCAACAGGGCTAGTTTGAAAGGCCACTGTGAGGTATCAAATAGAAAAAAAAATCAGCAGTTGATGGATGAGACTGGCTGGTATATAGTACTATGAAATAGTTCTTACCAGTTTACGAGGTGAAGCATATCAAATAGCCCTTAGCTTTGCCTCTGGCACAGTTGCCTTATAGAAAGAACGCGCAGTGCCGTTGGTCTGCGTATTTCACTGTAAATATTTTGGGTTCATTCATCAAATCTAAACACATGAACTGAAAGCCAACCCCGGCTCAGTGATGGTTCTTTTCCATTCATCTCAGGCTTCCTGCGATGCATCAGGGTATTATATGGAGGCTTTGGCCATAAAACGGCTCGCAGAGAAAGTCAGCCTCCCTGCCCCTGGTGTTCCTTATTAAAGTCCTGTACGTGCTCGGCAGGACGTTTCAGAGCCACTCCTGATGATTCTAGCAGTGGCATCTCTCCCCAGATGAAGATCATTCTCATACTGACGATGAATGTTGGCTATGTCTGTTGAGCTGGGCCTGTTGTTAAAATGGAGAGGATCAGCACAGCCATTAGTCCATTCCTGCCGCAATGACTACAACTCCAATTTCACATAACCGCTTGTTATTTGATTTCACATATTTATTTTTGAATGGTTCTTTACCACAAATGTACACGTCAGTATAGAGACAAGGAGGAGGTGAGGAGCTTGTTGTGATTATATTACAAAGTGACTTTTTGACTGGTGTTTATATTCTCCTGCTTGTTATCACACTGTGTGATGTGCAGTCACTGTGTACGTGTAGCAGAAAGGCACACGTTAGCACACGTCAGTCATTGTGATGAACGTAAGGGGAACATGCTGTAGGAGAGCCCTCACCAACACAGAAAGCCTCGACGGCACTCATGCTAAATGGCTTTTTTTCCCAGCCATTTGAGACACGCACTTGAAGTCAGGAAACATTATCTAGTTTTATAGCATAAACAGTACCTGCCTGTGGTCTGCTCTGGATGTCTTTTTAGAAGCACTGTTTTTCCTGGTGTCCTTTGTGTGTGTGGAATGATATGATATTACTTCTCTCGGGGGGCTGTGCTGGGCCTCCCAGGAGTGGCTTGGCTCGGGAACATGAATATCCATTAGTCTGGCCATGGAGATTAATGATGGCCCAGGACGAGCCAAAAGAGTTTTGTGATCCTTCACAATGCATCTACAACACTCAGCTGTCAGCCTACTGAAGGATGGGAATCTGGCCTTTTATTTTATTTTATTTCTATTTTTTAGGGGCGAAGGGGGTTAGGCAGACCCTCTTTATCACTGTGCTGGAATGCTTGGCTAGGTTGTCTCCGTATGAAACGGGGTAGATTAAAACGCCAGGGAAGACTTAACTTCCTTGACAGTTTAAACTGCTGAACTCTTGGCTCGCCATTTCCCCAACTGCTTTGAGATTGCTTCCTTTCCACAGTGTCATTATCGCCAACGAGGATGGCACCAGGCTCACTGAATAATTCTGTTTTGTGTCGGGATTGGGGAGATGTCATTGACACTATTGTTTTTTCCCCCTGCTTTCTCTTTTTTTGGTCTAACTTTCCTGTTTGATGTAGCTGAAGTAAACCTCTGGAGCCTCACTTCTAAGACTCTTGTTTAAAGCAGAAGAGTGTTTCAAGCACAGATGACAGTGCCAACTTAGCACTCACATTTGGTTGGCTTTCATTTAAGATATTTGTTTTAGTTTTAGTGCAGTCATCTGAATATGAAGTAAACATAGCCTGTTTGTTAGCGTGTGTTAATAAGCCATGTTAAAGTCAAGTGGTAGAGGCTCTGAAGTGGGTTCAACGGAAGCAGAGGGTGAATAAAGCGTAAACAACTCTGTTAAACT
Source organism: Sprattus sprattus (assembly GCF_963457725.1). Classification (NCBI taxonomy): domain Eukaryota; kingdom Metazoa; phylum Chordata; class Actinopteri; order Clupeiformes; family Clupeidae; genus Sprattus; species Sprattus sprattus. Next base: position 27,311,065 of record NC_137910.1, read on the forward strand.
GTGCCTTTTGAAACGGAAGGTTATGAGGAGAGGAGACGTTCACCCGAGATGTCACAGAACTAACGGCACTTGATCATTAAAGGTAACAACCAACTACACCATATCTATTTATACCCAGCGTGTACTTGGCTTCTGGAGTTAAACGATTCGTCAGCCTGTACTGAGAAAGTGTCAGGGTGATGGACAAGGGCATGAATGTTTGCCAGCTGGTCCAGCCCACTCGCAGTAACATTCGCGTGGTGCTCGGGACCGCGCTCGGATTCCCAGCAACGCTGGCACTTCTCTGGAACACGACAGTGAATACATCACACAAATGGATACCCCATGCTCCTGTTATAATCAGCTTCAAGAGTGATTGCTAATGCAGTCAAACCATTATTCACATCACGAGGTTGATTTGTTTCTCAGTGTTCGGGGTGCTCAGTGTTCGTTGGCTCGTGTTTCCCTCTGTGCTTTTAGTTGTGCCAGAATGTTAGCACAGGCTAGGTATGGCTTTCATGGTTTCAAAACATAGGACTTTATCATTATAATTTATGAGAGGACCGCCATCCAGTTGGTTGGCGTGTTTCTTTACAGTGGGGGTGGGGGATCAATGTTGGGTCCTTGAGTTTCCTCTGAACCGCTTGGACTGAAATGGACAGGCAGACGCCGGCCAGGGCCTCCACTCTCAGCACGGCACTCCAGCACGGGGACGCTGGGAGCTCTGGCAGAGGCCGAGGCACTGAAGGCACCGAGGCACACTCTAACGCTCGTGGAAGTAAGGGCCAGTGGAAATATTTAACAAGGAATTTGTCTCTCACAGGGAGCCTTTATGTGCCATAAAGCAGTAACTGAAGACTTTGGGAAGATATGCTCCTGACGTGGTGTGTGCATCATAGCTGAGAAAGTTTGCCGTTGCTCTCTCTCTCTATCACTGTCACCCCCCCCCCCCCCCACACACACACACACACACACACACACACACACACACAAACTCTGTTTCTCGCCTTTTGTTTGTGTGAACATGAAGCACAGAGCGATTGAATTACAAATGATGCCAATTACTTGCATGACAGTGTCCATCATTCTCCTTTAATTGTGCGCTGCATATTTATCGGGCCTATTAATCATTGAAATCAGATCCGTTGAGACGTCCCCTGGCGGCTGACATCCCAGAGTGCAGCGGCCTCATCTGGGATCTCATGTTGCCATGGCCTCCACATCATCAGCACTAAGTCAGGCTTGTTCTCACCAAATGGCGTTTGTTGCCCACTTATGCTAAACAGCAATAAAGAACAATTTTTTTAACCAGCAGAACATGATGAGAGAAGGGCGCTTGTCACCTTGGGACAAGAAGGAATTCTGGAGTGATTCATCAGTGCTGTTCTCCTGCTCAGATATTCTCCCAGCTATGCTGCTATCGTGGTGCAAGATGCCGAGCTCATCTATCAGTTACCTCAGGCTCCAGTGAACCGTTGTCTAAACCGTTTCTTGTTCACTGGTGAATTCCTTGATTTATCGTCAGCTGTCTCAACTTCAATACACAATCACAAGACACTTACACACTCATGTCTGGACTTGGACTGATGTGTGAATAGCAGCGGGCCTGATGAATGGCTCTAATAATTTATTTGATCCATTTCATTCCCCTCAAAATTGCACAATGCATTCTTTGGTGGTTTGGAGGGAGGGGTTCCAGTGCTATGTTAAATTCTCTGTCAGCGAGAGTTTGGAGTAAATTCCTCAGCTAACTGTAGTAACTGTAAATGCATTCTTCTCTGGTGTAGTACCTCATTTCATTTTCATTAAAGTCATGTTAATTGATGTCAGCTTTTCAGGATTCAAAAGCCTTTCAAAGCACAGTTATTTTAATAATTCTGGTCTTATTTTTGCTGGGGTAGAAAACCTCAGATTTTTCTAGATTATTGTGTAGCTGCACTTAAAAAGCAAGGTCACTAAAAAGCTAGAGTCTAAAGCAACCTTTTAATCTGTCACAATGATTTGTTTATGAAGTTGCTGTGAATGGACTGAGCAGGTTTATCCATCACGGTAATACAGCCTGACAAGTTATTTTACTGTCATAATTTGATTATGTGATCATTTTTGACATGTTGTGTCGCTGCGAGACTATTGAGTTGACTGAGTCATGAGGGTCAGGTCTAGAAATTAATTCCAGACAGCAGTGATTTAAATAAATACTTTTTTGTAATTTTTCAGGGAAAAGTGGATTTTTTAAGAGTGTGACTGGTGATTAACCTCATTCTTCTGGTCACCTGGAGAACATGTCAGTTTTTAAATTGGGCCCTGTCATTTTTTGGCTCGTTTGACTCTGTATTGAGGATTGCACATGTCAAACATCAACATATTTATAATATTTGTATTGTCCTATCATACTTTTATTGACTGGCTTCTAGGCTGGTTTTATTTTCTTCTTCCTGCTTTCTTTGGATTGTCTCTGTTACTGCACTGAATGGAGTGCAGTGAGGCATGCATATTCTGTTATGAAGCTGTTTGGAATAAATACGGGAGAGCAGGAAAAAATGTGATAAGGGAAAGGGAAGTGTGTGAGATTGTGCAGTAATGGAACCATTCTAAAGACTGCATCACTGCAAATGGGGGTGCCCCTACGAGAGGAGATAAAATAGGCCTGTGCACTTGACACCATTAAGCTATGCTAACCAGTACCCCTAGGGACCAGCTGAACACTGTACCTCCTGCAGCAGCCTGTGATTCCACCATCCCCTGCCGCCATCAGAGCCGCGCCGCGAGTGTGATGGGGGAGATGGAGAGCGGGGGCACAAAAGATGAAAATGGCATGAAATTAGATGAATAGGGACGAACACAAACCGCCTGCAGGATGAGTTTCTCTCTCTTCTGTCCTCCAGACGCAAGCGTGAGAACCAGTGTTTACATGTGCTGACCCAGTTGCACTTCCACGGCCATTGCTCGAGGTCTCGATTTTTTTTTTCTTCTTCTTCCCTGTGCCTCGCAGTGCTGCTGTGCTTATTGTGAGGCAAATCAATGGAATGTAAAGCCTGGAGTTGTTAGATATCATAATGTTAATCTGTGCTGCTGCTCCCCTTATGCTATCAAAATACTCCCAGCCTGAAAATATATGGCCCGTCGTGTTTGATTTCACTGCAGATTGAGTGGCTTCCCACATCATGCGTGCTTCTGCTGCAGGATGAGCAGGGGGTATGGTATTAAGATAACCTTGGGGGAGAGAGACTGGAGACCCAGGGCCACCCCTCCACAATCACTAACTAACTGTGACATTTGGGCAGTGGAGCTGTTCAATTCACTGCACAAATACACACAGAGATCTACTGAACTTTAAGCCGTGCCTAAGGTAGCCATCTTTTTTTTCTTTGTCCTTTTTGTCCCCTTTTGAAGGCATTGGTAAATACAAAAAGACAGTACTGTTTGGTCAGGCATTGTGATTTTAGTGATAGGAAAGAGAAGATGAAAGGTATCGGTGCCACTGCATGATAGTATAACACAAGCTTCATAATATTGGACTTCATTAATTCTGGTGCCCTGAAAGAACACTGCATCTTCTATCAGCTTTGCAATCCCAAGCCTTCGTCAAGCCATACCTCAGCTGGGGACTTACTCAAGCAGCCAAGCACATAATATGCTCTGAGCCCCTGTAACATGTACGATTATAATTAGCTTTGTCAGGTCCTAGCCCCCTGCAGCCCCCATGCAGATAATATGATAATACGTCTTCATAACCGAGCGACCTTACATGCTCAATATTTCTCTCCTTATGAAGATTACATGTCAATAAAGTAATTGAGTCCTGGGGTCTGTGGCACACGAAGATTTAGGTTATTGGACTTTTCAGGGCAGTGATGTATGACCGTTATTATTCTACCTGTCAGGGGATGTGCACAGAAGCTGACGATGGTCCGAGGATGTCAGAGCGAGAGAGTGAGGGAGGGAGGGAGGGAGAGAGAGGGGGAGAGGAGGGGGGCTGTTCCTCAGTAGCGAGCAGCGTGGTTAATCATTCCCTCGTTCCGATCCCCCTCTCTCCCTGGGTGCATGCTGAAGCAGGATGTGTCATATTAATTAACAGAAGTAGAGATTCAGTAAACTCCTGTCCATTAGACGGGCTGAGGCGCCGAGGCAGGGCCTTAATGGATGTTCAGCAGTGTTTCATTGTTATGTCATGGCTGTCATAGATCCCTGTCTGGTGACATCATTTAGTTTAATTCAAAACGCTCCATCTCCCCCCCCTGCTCCTCATCTTCTATGGTGGGGGGATCAAATGAAATGTTAGTTGCTGCTTTGCTATGCATTGCCTGCTGGAGATATAAATCAGCCTTGTCATGTGACAATGAGGTCGATACCTAAATGAGGAGTTTTGTTAAAGCACCCGACAGAGAAAGTAACCTCTCCACCCGAGCCCACAGAGGGAACAGGACAGGACAGGGCAGGACAGGGAGGCAGCCTAGTGTTTAAGGATGTTTTACCATGTCCCTTTGAATTAAGCTGTAAGATTGATATCATGCAGGCAGATGAGGCAGTCATCTGAGTGATCCCTTCACTCCATCACGGTGACACCGGGCTTCCAGCGGAACAGTGATCCATGTTGATGGGCACACCCTGCACCCAGAGCCCCGGCTACTCCACGGCACTGGCGGCCCCTTGTTCTTTTTATTTCCAGCCCCTCGCCCTGTTTTCTGTCAGCGTGTCATGTCGCATCACCATCCAGCCGTGGCTGCAGCGGGCCCCAGGTACTGCTCCATCAGGCTTCAGGAGCACAGATGAAATGAATATAATAAAGGCCAACCGCAAAATAGCATGTAGCACTTCATCGCGGTGGGGTAATAAGTGTTGAGGGTGTGTGTGTGTGTGTGTGTGTGGGTGTGTGAGTGTGTGAGTGTGTGGGTGTGTGGGTGTGTGAGTGTGTGGGTGTGTGAGTGTGTGAGTGTGTGAGTGTGTGAGTGTGTGAGTGTGTGGGTGTGTGGGTGTGTGGGTGTGTGGGTGTGTGAGTGTGTGAGTGTGTGAGTGTGGTCTCTGCCCGGGTCCATGGGTGCCAGATGCGTGTCCCACGGTCAGGCAGGTGTATGCCGTCTGATCCATGAGTGCAGTGGCGTGGAGGAGACTCAGATTGGTATTGATGTGTGTCACTTGGAGGGACTGTCAAGCTGCTTCATCTAAGGGAGTGTTTAAGGCATTTGGTCATGTGGTAATTGACGTGTGGCTGGGAGTGAGGTGTGTTTCCTTGACCCGGCCAGGCGTTTGATGGAGTTGCCGCCGCATTTACTCGTGTCTGTGTTTGTGGTCAGGATTCAGTCACAGCAGTGTTGATTTGAACCCTACTGCTACAAAGCACGATAGATGAGCCTCAATCAATTTTGTGTCAGACATGTTTTGACAGTTCAATAGCTTAATGTTAAATATGGTAGTGGATGGTGGTATATTTAAAGTTCTTTGATGCAGTGGACCCAGCATCAGCTCAGAGGTCAGTGCTTAATGTGAAGTAATGACAGCTTTGACTATGTCTAAATCCACACTATATCCAGGTTCAAGTGCACATGGCAGGCATCGTGTAGTAGTCTTCTCACTGGTGCATGACCCTGGACTTTGACATTTGTTATTGGCTCATTAAAGGGGAATAATATAATAGGAATGGGCCAGTTTGGAAACAAATGGGGGTCAAAAGGATGAGCTTTATTCAAAATATAATTGTATGCACTTAATACAAACCCATTATATCAAAAATAATAATGATATCTGTTAGATAACCAAATGTCATTGAAACCAGCTTGTGAATAATGATCTTGTGAATGAACCAAATCTTCACCCTCATATCACTAAGAATGATCTTTTCACTCTGAGTACAGGTGTATCAGAAGTAATACATGACACCCTGTCCTACTGTAACCTTTAGTTCTTTAGGATTGTCTGTAGGAACTGGTCAAGGGTGTGGTCAAGGATGTGTATGATGTGAAGTCACCTTCTCAGTCACCCAAATGCACTCAGTCAGTCAGAGCGCAGGCCAAACTTCAGGCTTGAGTGACACAGCGGGATATTGAACTGAACATGCCCTTTCCCCTTCATGCAGTCTTTGACGTGGTGCCCATGACCTGCCTGATGGAGTCTTCCATACAGATGACTGAGCACTGGGGCTATCCTTGGCTCGCAGAACACTTTGAATCACACTAATTGACCTGACAATAGACTTCATTACACATTCTTTCTCATGGTGTATTGGGGGATAATTATTATTTAATGCACACGTATTCAGACTGTCATTAATGCACGACCTGCCTGCAATGTCAAAGAGATTAAGAGTGAAGTCATCATTGAAGGATGATTAATACAATGCCGCTTTGTTATTGAATCCTGTCGGAGCGTTTTAACTTTAAATGAGCAACTTTCTCAAACGCTCCCATTTAATGGGGGGTCATTACTGAAATCAGCCAAATTATAAATTGCACTTTTCACATCTTGTAGACTGTAGGACCACTTATCTGCCCTGTGTCTTTAATTAGAAATGGGACTATAATGATATAACCAGCCAGTCTCATAGATCCCAAATCAAACTGCCTTTTTATGGATAGAGCTCCCTAATTATTACTTAGATGGGTATTAAATTGAGTATTAATGCCTAGGATGTATTAATGAGTTTGCTCTCCCTTATATAATTACAGCACTATTCTGTGTGGGCCTCTAATTGTTGTTTGTATAACAGCGCAATATAATTGAATTATTTAAAATGTGTTGAATATGGAACTGAGAACTGAATATAATGCAGTCTCTCGCCACTGTGGAGCTGTTCCTACATAGTTTCATATGATGACACACCATTTCCAAATCCACGTACAGACTAGTTGTTAGCTCCATTGTAAGTCTGTTTATGATGAGCCCATATTGTTCCAATGAGATTAGCGCTTTGTAAACTGCTTGAAGTACGCAGCCTCAAATTACCATCCTCTTATCTCCCAGCAACAGAGCGTCTGTGTGGCTCACGCAGACTAACTGTATGTAGAATAAATGTCATTAGAATGAATTTAACCAGCCTTGAATTAGGCCTCCACCGTAATCGCCTTCTTCAGTCAAAATTTATGTCCCCCAGGATTCAATTTCCTTCCCGTGCTCATAAGTTGGAGAACAGAGAGCGATAGGCCTTTATCAGTGGGGCTGTGTGAGGACTTCATTAATGAGGCCTGTCACTTTCAATTCACAATATTTGACTGGAAATCTGGCCAGTCTGGAGTTGCTTGTGCAGCAATGCTACCTCTCAAGGGTAATGTAACAGAAACAAATGTTAATGTGATGGGTCACATGAAAGAGTATTGCATTCCTTTCTTTTAGCACCATAAGAACGCTAAACCTGCTTAAGCATCCTGGCCCTCGCATCATCCGTCAGAAGAAGTACTCATTTGGGGTCACAGCAGAGGGTGAAGAAAGACACACTGGAGCCCATTTTGAAAGTGCTCCAAAATATATAGATGGGTTGTTTTTGCTTGGTTGGGAAAATCATGTGGCAAATCAACCTGGTATTGATCAGGGCTTTTGAGGCACGACCTGGCAGCCTTCGCCTGACAAGCTATTCAGCTCCGGCGGAGGCAAATCTCTCAGCTCCCCCCCCCCCCCCCCCCCCCACCCCTCCAGTTTAGTTCCCTTGCTCTCTCCTTCATCAGAGCGGCCCCAGTGCTCGCGCATTCCTCCGCATTGTGTGAATGTCTGGGGGTTGGACGCTTCTTCTTCAATAAATACAATTTGCCTTATGAATAAAAGTCAGAGTCTGACAATAAAGTCAAAACATCCTGCCAATAAAAATCCCTTGTGCTTCCAAATCTCCAGCCGAGCGAATAAAACAATGAAATATGTTAACTGGGCTTGAAGGGAAATGTTGAAAACCTAACACTAAATAGCAAACGTTGATCTGACCTGACATCTTTATTACGTCCAGAATTTTATAAATGCGACGGTCCTCAGAAAAAGAGGGCTCGTGTGTTTGAGCAAACATCAGCACCACTTCAGAGATCCTAAATGGTTAAATGACTTTAACAGGATCTTGCATTTGGGGTTTGATAAATGATGATAGCCTTGTGAAATTGTAGCAGATTAAAATAAATGTGCACATTTAAATCAATTATGAGAGAAACGTCCCTCACAGGAAAACGATGCTTTATGTCAATTTTATCAAATGTTGTCTCAGTTTTCATCGTTTTCCTGTGACAGACGTTTCTCTCAGGCAACTTTGTTGAATCCAACTTTCGCGAATCAACTTTCGCGAATCAAACAGGTAGACTCTAGCTGTGAGGTTGCAGTATCGAGCGTATTGAAAATAGGGCCAAGTGATAACGAGGTGTGACTTTTTCCACTACAATGTTTTTGGGATGCAAATATATCACTCTTTTGAACACATAATGTTTTGGGAAGAGAAACTTTTTATTTTGCTGGGTCTAGCAAACCTGCCTGACTACTTTCGGTTTGACCAAAACTGGACGAGAACTCTGCTCACAGGACGCTGTCGGGGGTAAGTGATGCATGATTGCATGACACTGGTGACGGGGTTCATGTCTTAAAAACCGAACTATCCCTTTAAGAGGTAATCAGGGTGCTCTTCAGCTACAAACTATAAGACCTTTGCATAAATCAAGCAGGATCTTTTGTTTCAGATTATTCATGATTTATAAATATTTATTAGGCCTAATGTACTTAGCTGTTTATGCAGCACATAGTCACAGCAAGAAATTGTTTTTTTCATGTTTTCATTTTTTGAACATCTATTGTTATATAGTATATATAATTGGAAACACGTCCCTAGTAAGTATTTACCTGGATGTTGAATATTGTGTAATTTCCCATAACCAAATGAAGGGCCAGTCTCCATGCAGTGTCCACTAGGCTGGATGTGTCCTTGTGTTTTACTTCCTGAAGGGTTACAGAACCTAAGCCAGCCCATTACTGCATGAACATCAGTAAGAGTCTCTGATCTCAGTCCCCTCTTACACCGCCACTGTCCACCTCCAAACTCTAAAGGCCTTACTAAGCTTATATTTGCACTATCATATAGTTATATTTATTTTAGATATGCTAAGTACTCTTGAACGGAGGAGAATGGAGTTTACTGAATACACATTAAATAGCAGTTTGATATGTGCAATATTTTGTCATTTTATTTTTATTTTATATTATTGTTATTATCAGTTCATGCTTTGAAAACAGTAAGGACATTGACCCCCTTTGGGTATGGATTATCTTTATATATATATTTTCAAACATATGTATGTATAATCTTTATATTACATAAGGTGACACTGTTCGCAAAAATAATATTATATGTATAAGATTGAAAGGTATATTGATCTTGTATATATAAATATAAATAAATATATAATATACTTTTCAATCTTATGTAATACACAGATTATACATACATATGTTTGAATTTGTATTAGGCGTATGCCACTATTTCTTGTTTACCTTTGCTTTGTAGACCTTGATAGTTTTTCAAAATGGATCTTTATATTTTTCCTAAAATGTTTTATACTTTATTCACTGACCTCCATTTAAGACGAGATAGAATCATACTTAAACCTTTGGCCACTTCATTTGTATAATTGTCATTTGCAAACTATAATGAGTCTTAAAAAGCGTTCCTGATGATACAAGCAGTCCCAACCTAGTGCCTATATCAGCTGTGATTGCGCTCGCACGAATGGAGGAGGCATTCATTTTCTTGTCAGCATTACCACTGCAGCTCCTCATTGGCCGGGGTGTGCTCAGGACTCTCTCTGTGCTGTCCAATCTTCCCCTCTTATTTGTATGCGGTGCAATTTTCAGTGCCGACTCCCCAGCCTGTGCCGGAGTGAAAAATGGCCCGCATTTTCCTGATAGTCCGTGTGGATGTGGAGTATAAATGGCTAATGAATTACAGATGAACATCGACGCAAATTAATCTTCCTGATGTCCCTAGGTTATATGGCAGCCATTTAAAAGTTTAATCAATACACTAAAGTTGAGAACATGCAGGCGCTGCAGTTGTTTGCCCATAATAAACATCAGTGGGGAATGGGGAAGGCGCGCACCCAGTGCATGCATCATAATGACAGGAATTTATGTTTAATGGACTAAATATTTTTTATTGGAAGAGAACAAATGTCAGCTTAACTCCATAAGTTATGCATTGGTCTTCCATTCTTAGGCCCAGTGGGGGATGGCTGACATCTTCTCACAGCTTTCATACAGGAAAAGAATAAGACTAGACAGCTCTATTCATTTTTTTCACCCTCTCTTGGAGTGTTTGATTCTCTGTCTGTGTCACACACACAAACACACACACACACACATACATACACACCCTGTGAGATGCAGTTTGGGTAGCCGACAAAAATCTTTTAGTGGATCATTTTTCAGGATTTTGATCACACCACCTACTGACCCACACAAAAAAAGCCAAATCCTTAAACAGGATTCACGTGGCATCTCTTTACCAAATCCCCTCTTTTCCCCTTCAACACCCTTAAAGCTTGGAGAAGGAAAATAAGTATGAAGAGAGATGGAAGGAATAGTGTTATTCTCTCAAGCACATGCCTTAGATTCTGAGTGTGTGTGTGTGTGTGTGTGTGTGTGTGTGTGTGTGTGTGTGTGTGTGTGTGTGTGTGTGTGTGTGTGTGTGTGTGTGTGTGTGTGTGTGTGCACGCGCGCTGTGCGTGTGAGGGTGCGTGTGTGTGCGTGCTTGCGTGTGCGTGCTTGCGTGCGTGCTTGCGTGCGTGTATGTGTGCGTGCATGCATGCGTGTGTGTGTGTGTGTGTGTGTGTGTGTGTGTGTGTGTGTGTGTTTGTGTTTGTCAGGGCTTCTCAGCAGTGTCAGCCGTTGCTCTGGGCCAAAAACCTGCTCCAATCCAGAACACATGGGTCCATTTGAGCCCCAGCCCAAGCATCAGTCCCAGGCACTTCCTTCTCTTGGGTGATTTACAGGGTGACACTATTCAGGCTCCTGATTTAATGGGCTCCAAATTTTCTCAGAGGAAATAAGGAGAGGAAAAAAGGAGCTGACGTGACGTTTGAGTATTAATTCCCCATGGTGAGTGATATCCGTTGGTTTGGCGTGCAGAGGGTCCTCCTTGTGGATAAATGCCTCTCATCAACCTCCACAAGCCTTTGGTGAAAGGGTCTCCACACAACATTCTAACACACATTCTTTACTCACACATATACACTTCATACTCACACACATTCCTTACTCACACATACGCACTTCAATTTTGTCATTTTAAGTATTGCACCAAATTAAGCACTTTCAGGAAATGCATGTGATGTTTTTCCTGCGTGTTTGTGTCAGTGGGGACTAAGTAAGGATGTCTAAACAGGTGGAGTGTGTACAGGTACTTCCTCCTGCCATATTTCCACTTTACATTCAGAAGGCTCTTCTCCTCGTGCGTAGAGGGGTCCCATGGCCATCAGCTCGGGCTGAAATCTACCCCGTGCCCCTGCGTGCTGGATGGATGTGCTGGCTGTCTCGCCAGGCCATTGTGTGGAGATGAGACACACAGGGCTATCCTAAATCTGCATAGTGCGGGAGGCTGCTGCCGCCGACGCCACGGCCATGATGTTGCGGCGGCCTGATAAAAGGGGCGGTGGGGAGATATACGATGTCTGGGAATAATAGCACAGGCTCACGGCTGCCTCTGTCCACGCTCATAACTCACTCTTCCCCCGGCCTCTGGATGCCTGCACACACAACCCCGCTCCCTCTACCCCCGTTAGGTATTATCCCAGGCCTTTGAGATAATAAGGAAAGTTTAATTGCGTTGTTAATTGATTTTTTTTCCCACAACATTATTACCTTGATTGATTGCCGTGGCTGATGGAGACACGGCAGCGCGGGCGGGCGAGCGGAGCAGAATAGCAGGCAGTGGTGAGAAGCGAAGCCTTGCAGAGAATAGATAACCTTGATGTTAAGAGCTACATCCTTCGGATATGTCTTTCCTTGACATATTGATGGCCCTTGAAAAGAGGGGAGCTGATTGTATGCAGAAAGCAATCATTAAACCCACTTCAGGCGCCTGTTGATGAATTTGTTTTCTCCCGGAGCCCCTCGTTAAACAGAAGGCCTCACTAGCCATGGCAGAGGCCATTTCTCAATCCGTTAACTGAGTCTTCTGCTTGTCCTTCTGGGCTGTTTATTAAATATGGGAAATATTTTTGGATAACAAGAATCCGGGCAAGTCAAACAACAATCCAGAGATTTAAGGGCCTCCGGGGTCTGGAATGTTGAATTTAATGTGGAGTATATATATATATATATATATATATATATATATATACGTATATTGTGGACTTTTAGGAATGTGGTCATCATTTGCTTTTAAAGCATTGGTCCACAGAAGAGATAGTTCAGTTATTGTATGTGGTTCAGCTATTCTGTGTAATCCCCAGAAATAAAGGTGATTGATCGCACATCTCATCTCATCTTCAGACGGGGTTGTAAGCTGACCATGGGAAGCCTGTCGAGGACACTTGTACTCTGCAGCTGGCTCTGTTAAAAGCACACACTTGCCTTTGTGGATGTGCAGGTCCATTGCCATGGAAGAGAGCCTGCTACTCCCCCCTGTCTCCTAAAACAACCAGCTATGACATGCGAGGAACAAAAGCGCAAACTGTTCCTGTGCCAGATTGTGCATGATGGAAACATTAGCTGCCAGATAGCCGGGAGTCCGTCAGCGGAGTGGCTGTGGGATGGTGGAGGAGAGGGGACCATGATGACGCCAGCTCCTCTACACTGCACGCTCTGTTTGGGGCTATCAGCTCATCAGGCCCCTCTCTCCCACGGGCCTCTCCTGCATTTCCTCTCAGCCCCGTAATGGATTATGTAAGAATATAAGATGCTGCTGGTGCAGTTTCACCTTCGCTCCCACTCCTCCCTCCTCCTCCTCCACTCCTCCACCTCACCCACACCCCCACCCCACCTTTTCTCTCACTCTCTTTTTCTTTCGTCTCTTTTCTCTCTTCCGCGTAATAACTTTGGTGTCCAGCTGTGCGGGGCAGCCGCGGGAGAGCAGTTAAGGTGGGAGCTGCACTGGATCACACTTCAGTCTGGCTGCCAGTTTACACTGAGCATGCCTCCCCAGCCTCCCCTGCCTCCCCTGCCTCTGGCATCCTCCGCCGCTCGCAGTTTCCCTATCACTCGGCTCGCAGTTTGTCCAGGACTCCGTCCCAGATGGCCAAGCCGAAAGTGCAGTCAGGGCAAAGAGAGAAAGAGAGCGAGAGAGTGTTAGTGAGAGAGGGAGAGGGAGGGAGTGAGCGTGTTTGTGAGAGAGAGCAGACGTCTCAGCGAGCTGGGCTGCCTCGCCCCTGTGGCGGCTAAGAGAAGCTGGAGCATGCGAGCGAGCCTCCACCCGACCTGGATCTGTCTGTCTGCTCAGCCTCAGCCCCCACGTCACGGTTCCACACAATATAATCATCACGCAGCACCTTATTCATCACACACAAGCAGCTTTTACTCATTACTGGATTTAAGCCGCAAAAATATGTCTCCTCTTGGCGCCATGTATCCTGGATGTGGTAGCATGTGCTCCAGCGAGCATCAGGCAGATGGCTGGATTTGGCTGACTTTGAGAGACGTGCGTGGGGAGAGGAGGATCTGTCTATGCTGGTTGGTTGGCTGGCTGGTTGTTTTGGTGGCGTTGTGATTCAGACTTGGTGAACTGGGATGGAGATGTTTTGCGGTAAAGCACTCACACTCTGCGACGGTGGTGGGCATTGGGAGCCCTCGAGATCTATCTGTCTCAAGCTTCAGGCTCCAGAGGACCCTCTTGGCGAAGGGCAGCAGCTGGATTTCATTTCATTGTTCCACTTCTCCACCCACCCCCCCATCCATCCTTCTGACTTCTCTCACTTTGTCTCTCACTCCAGAGCCGGTGCCCGCCTGGCACAGCGTGGTGGGGGTGGGGGTGGGGGTGGGCGGGAGCGCCGCTCACTTGTGTATGCACGCACTGGTGCTGGGAGGAGACGCGATGGGAGGTGACAGCTCCTCACACTTCAGTGTTTGGATCACCTCATGTATCTGGGGGATCAGGGACAATGAGCGCTCCTCTCCCACTGAAGTCAAAATTTAGACTGGGGCAGTCCTCAGGCCTCGCCAGCCAGCCACTCTGACAGAACAGGCCTACCAGGAACACACACGCACACGCAGCGCAGGGGAGCAGTGCACTGGGGAATGACATGTCGTTTGGGGGACAGAAAAAGAGAGAAGGGGGGGGGAGGACGAGAAGGCTAACTTTAAACTGATAGGAGAGAGAGAGAATAAAAGAGAGAGAGAGAGGAAGAGATGGAGAGAGACAGAGAGAGAGTGTCAGGTTTGGTTAGAAGAGGCAGGCTGGTGTTGGAATATGCGTGGCACTAATATGGCACCAGTATCTGTGTCCTCATCTCTGCTTGCTGTCAGCGTGTGTGACGGCGGGGCCCTTCTCTCCGGCCCTGACGGTGTCACCTCGGATTAGGCTGAGCTGTGCACTCTCTCTCTCGCTCCCAGCACCGCTCTGCCAGCCGGCCGCATCACTCTGCATCTCTGCTCTGCTTTCTGATGCCTGCCCTCTTTTGTCATTAATGCACTTGATGTCTGTTTAAAAGAAGAAAGGGGAGAAAAAGACACGGCGGAGGGGAGCTGGAGATCTGTTTTCCTGTCAGGGGGATCATTGATGGCATTAATGCCACTTGTCCTTGCCTCATTTACTAAGCGCTGACACCTAGCCGCGCGCGGTGGCATCCATCAAGTGGCACTCTCTGTCTGTCTCCCTTTCACGCTTTTCTATCTCTTACTCTTCCTCTCCGCTCTCAGACACTGAGCCTGTTCTCTCCCTTTACTCTTTCTCTCTCTCTCTCTCTCTTTCTTTCTCTCATCCACACATCAGTCACAGGATCTTGCAGCCACCGTGTGACTCCTGCCTCTCCAGGACTCTACATGTCTCTACTTAGAGCAGTTGTTCACCAAAAGCACTGAGGTGCTCCAACATGTTTGCTTTCAGCTCAGCCATATGTTCTGTGCCTTGCTCTTCCATTCCGTTTCATCAGAGAGCCTGTGTGATGAGAGAGCTTCAGGCAACTAGCATACTGGTTGAGCCGCTGGTTTGGAATGGATTAGAGTCATTTAAGACGGAGGAATTGATTGTGTCTTAATGAATCTCAGAGGTCACGTTGTCTATCGGTCGCTCCAGGCCAAACAGAAGCCTCCTCCACGCCTGTGGAGAGCCTGGGAATAGATTTCCCTTCAGGAGGCTGCTTGAGTGAAAGGAAGGCTTTCAGACATGTTCTGGAGGTCGAGGAGGTCTGCGTATGTTCAGAAGATCTGAGATGGGCAATGGGAGATGTATACTGTATTTGGGAGATCAAAGAGCACATGGATGAAATGATACCATGTTGAGGATTATTGATCCACCATATGCTGTAATCCAGATTCAGACGGGTCAAAGGATTTGTTTGTGCTGAATCAATTTGTCTGTATCACTTCATTCAAACAAGGTTTTGCAGAATATTGTGTGTAATTATTCATTGTGTACTGCTCCAGTTCTATCCATACAACATGTGCCTTTTTTCCTCTAGAGCAGAATAGTGGAAGGATATCCTTCCTGCCTCTGATTGCCTGTGTCTGTCTGCTGTTATCAGACAGAAGCTAACACAGTGAAATGCCCTTTTAATGATAATGGGATCTGAGTCATTAGGGTGGAAAAAACATAATTAAAGCGAACAAGTATAATTAGCCCTTGTGTCTCCCTCACACACACACATACACAAACGCACACACACGCGCACACACACACACACACACACACACACACGCAAGCACACACGCACATGCACACACACACACACAAACACACACAAACACAGACACAAACACACACACACGCACACACACACACACACACACACACACACACACACACACACACACACACACACCTCAGACATTCATCACATTATAAATAGCAGGATGCGAGTGGTGTGTCCTGAGCTCGTCAGTCTCTGCCCTGTGGGAGAGCGCTGTGCTGTGAACAGTCCTCCTTTCTGCCTTTCGAGAGCCTGTCACAATATCAAATAAACAACGACAAATCCATCCATCCCCCTTCAACCCTAGTACACCCCACCCCACCCCACCCCACCCCACCCCAGTCCACCAGCCCCTCCCCTTCCCTTCCCTTCCCAGGCCTGCAGGGTGGGTGACACTGGATGGTGCTGATGGTTATCTCATCAAATACAGCAGGCCACTGGACAGCTCCCGTCAACCACACAACACCACACAACTCTCTCTCTTCCTTTTCACGTGTGTGTGTGTGTGTGTGTGTGTGTGTGTGTGTGTGTGTGTGTGTGTGTGTGTGTGTGTGTGTGTGTGTGTGTGTGTGTGCACTGACCACAGAGCTTCCCTCTGTCCCTCTGACCATTGATCGCTATAATAATTGCCTCCTCGTGGATCTGGCTTGGGTTTTTTTGTTTCCCTCTCTCTCTCTTTCTCTCTCACTCACTCACTCTCTTTTTGTCTCAGTGGAAGGCAGGCTCTGTGCTTGTTACTGTCTAGACATTGCCCTCGGGCCAAATGTTGCCTCTGTGGTGTTCTTCAACTTGAGACGGATGCTGTGTCTCCTCTGACGTACCTTTTATGCCACATTTGAATGATGCGCTGACATTTGGGAGTCTGCGTTTTGTTTCTTGGAAAAATATTTATACAAATATTCACAATGGGGTGCTGAATCTATGTTAAACAAGGCAGCGCGCTGGAAGGATGTGTTAGTCTTTACTTTGAGCTCTGCCGTAGTGTGAGCTGCATCTCCCCTCCATGTTTCAGTACAAATCATGTGCAAATCATTGTGCACATTGTTTAGTAACAACACTGCTTGCCTTATTTGTCATATTTCACACAAATATGATCTTGATATCTATATGTTGACATATTGAATCCCATGTTATGTAACAAACAACCCAAAAGCAAACTAATGCACAATATCTGTCTTATTTAAAATGCCAAAAAAACAATAAAGTTTGGTTTATTAAAGTGGTTTGTTGTCATAAATGAAGTTTAGAATCTGATATCTTATTGTGTATCTGTTCAAGTATTTATATATATTTTTTTGTTCTGTTTGCAGGAGTGTTTGCGAAGTGCCGTTACGTCTACTACGGGAAGCACTCAGAAGGCAATCGCTTCATCCGCAATGACCAGCTCTGACAGGCAGGCCAGCTCTGACACCTTCTTTAAACACAGATCCTTTCCCACAACTCTCTTTATAAATATACATATTGCCACTCGCAGTCCACAGCAGCGCCACACAGCCCTCTAGTGCTTTCTGCTGACTCCGCCGTCCCTGTCAGCTCCATCTCTGTGTCTTCGTCTGAGCAGTCCCAGCCAGATTGACATGATTGCCTTTAAGCAGTCCCCACCACCACCACTCCCCCAACACACAACCCCCCGACCAACACCCCCCCTCCCTCTCCACCTCCCCCCTCCACCTCCCCCTACCCACCTCCCTCTCCCCATAACCCCCGCCCCATCCCTCCTCTCGCTGGACTGACAGACAGCTCCGGCCAAGTGCCTGTGCTGACAGGATGAGCGCCATGATGGATTGCCTGGCCCAAGCGCTGCTCGCCAAAGGTCAGGGGTCACACCTGAGGCTTCATTGGGCATGCGCCAGACAGCCAGGGCAACAGAGAAAGAGAGAGAGATAGAGAGAGAGAGAGAGAGAGAGAGAGAGAGAGAGAGAGAGAGAGAGAGAGAGAGAGAGAAGGCCGCTCTCAAAGTCAAAGCTAAAGTTAAACCCCTCCACACAGAGGGAGCCGTGGTGGTGGGGAGTCTCTCTTCTTCACACATTCCAGTTCCTGTATGCATAATGAATTTGGGCTGCTGATGTCCTTATGCTGTAGTTTGCCAGGTTTTCTTTCTTTGTCCGATTCTTCTGGCGTCCTTACGTCTGTAACTGCTATATGTATTGTGTACAATCGCACAGTGGAGGATACTGAAGCAGCTCATGCTGGCTAACTAGCTATTGTTGAATGGACAAAGTGCTAGCCTTTTTAAGTGTTGTGTATGGTATATGCATTAGATATGTATTGTAAATATATGGATCAGGTTGATTGACCTTTTCATCTTCCAGTTATAAGATCGGGATTTATCAGTACTTACGTTGTCTTAGAATTCCAATAATGGATTGAAATGATGATTGATAGACTGATAAAACCAATATAGCATTGATTCCACCACTATTTTTTACCATGATTATTTTACACATGTTTCTTGTCTTTCTTTTTATTAATTGTCATTGCCATTCCAGCCTCTGTCTAGGAAGTGTGTAGATCTCTGTCTGCAGCAGTGTGTGTGTGTGTGTGTGTGTGTGTGTGTGTGTGTGTGTGTGTGTGTGTGTTTGTGTGTGAGTGTGAGTGTGAGTGTGAGTGTGAGTGTGAGTGTGAGTGTGAGTGTGAGTGTGAGTGTGAGTGTGAGTGTGTGTGTGTGTGTGTGTGTGTGTGTGTGTGTGTGTGTGTGTGTGTGTGTGTGTGTGTGTGTGTGTGTGTGTGAGTGAGGGTAAGCACTGTTAGTAGCAGCTTCAGGATGATTGTGCTGTTTAAGCATGGCTGGTGTGTTGTGGTGTGGAGGTGAGAGGGTGCAGCCTGGCAGGCAGGCCTCAGCAGCAGTGCCTGTGCGGGGGAAGAGCAGCCCTCCACAGAGCCTGGAGGAGAGACTTAATGAGGAGGACTTCCACAACACAGAGCAGGGAGGTGAGGAAGAGCAGTAGCACTAGCCGCTCCTATGGAGGTGGAGGAAGACTAGGATGAGGAAGAGCAGAATGGGGGAGGATTGAGAAGACCAAGATGTGGATAACTTTTGGCATTTTTCCTTTTTTCCTTCCATAACTTACACCAGTGTACTTTTCCATAACTTACACCGGTGTACTTTTCCATAACTTTTCATAAACTTCCTAGTAAAATGTGTTCCCTGCTCTGATGGGGCTAGACATTGGTTAATAAAATATGTTTTTCTTTCCATGCCATTTGAAGAATCTTCTGTGCTGTTCTGTTCAGCTTTAATGATGAACCAAAGAGAAGTAGCCTTTAAATTGTTCAGTTTAATAACAAAGCTTTGCCGTGATGTCTGTCTACCTCTGTGCTTCCATTGTAAATAGAAAAAAAACACATATTATGAATCATCATCACAAAGCCACTGTTTTACCCATGTGCACCGACAATGACACACTTTAACATCTTCACTGGTGTCATTGTTTGTAGTCTCTTTCCTGATGTCATACATGTTTGTATCCTCCATAGTTTAGTTTTGTTTTATAGGATCTCTGTTGAAATGTTGTGGATTTTATAATGGATCTATTCTGTGGATTCAAAAATAAACTTGCTGTCAATTTACATTTCTGCATTCATTCAGTCATGTTCTAATTGAAATAACCTGAGCTTCAGATAATTTATGGTGTATGTTCTATATAATATATGGGCCATTCTACCGAATTGGTGCAAAGTCAGGTCGGAAATATTTGGATTTTTTTTATGTTTTATTCCCAAAACTTTGTCCGTATGTATATTGTACCATATCTAAAGTACACATATCTAGCAAAAGAACAGTCAATTTTTATATTGTATTTTCAGAATGTGTTGGAACGTTTTTCCTCTTCCAAAAATTGTCACTACCGAAACATCACATTTACTATAGTAAAAAAGTATTATTATTGACCTGTTCAGATTGTGTTTTCTTCCCTTCTCTGAAGGGTATTTTTACAAATATTTCTTGAAGGTTTTCACAATGAAATCCATAAAAATGAATTATTTACCAAATTTTCAAGTTCAATTTATAGAATTCATCAAAATCTAAGTGCAATATTTCTTTGTAAAATGCAAAATACTGATCATATTGATTCCAGAGTTCTTGATTGATGACATTGAACATACATTAATCCAATCAGTATCATAACATTTTAGTTGATTACTCAATATACTTAATTTTTTACAAAACATCCTGTTTTTCGGTAGTGCTGCACTGTTTCGGTAGTGACATCCAGTGTTTCGGTAGTGACTGCACTGTTGGATGAATGTTCATTTCTCTCCCAAAATCTTCCAAAAGGTGCTCTGGGCCGCTCTTTAGTCCACACAACACATTTATTTAAAAATTATGGGATTTAACTACTTACCATTTCATTTTGTCACTACCGAAATCATCAGGTCACTACCATATGTTTCGGTAGTGACTGTTTCGGTAGTGACAATTCTAGCTAACTTTAAGCATAAATAAAGAATTCTAGCAAGCACACGGCTCGCAAACACATCTTTGAAAAGGTGAACACACATACAAACATAAGATTTTCCATGAAACCCCAAAAGGTTTACTTAATTGAAGAAAACATGCGTTTCGGTAGTGACAATTCTTAAGGTTACACGTCGATTTTCAGACTTTGGAACACATTTATATAAAAACTATGGGATTTAGCTACTTACCATTCAACCATGAGGGACAGAGATGCAGTGTCACTGCATGGTCAAAAATGCAGAGTCGTGGCTAAAACACAGGCTCAGCCAATGGACTAAAACTCTTGTGTTTCGGTAGTGACATGAAAACTAGGGACATGATTTTTTGAGTATAGTAAATTGATTTAAAAATTAAACCCACAATAAATCTAAATATTTCAAGTTCTGTTTCAACCCAATCATAAAGATCTTTGAAATTAAATCATTGAAAAAAATCTAAAAAAATTGAAAAGTGTTATTTAAAGGCATTGAAATTTAGATGTCAGGGTTGGGGACAGCTACTTCCCAATAGAAAGTACCCTATAAATGATGATTTTGTATATATTTAGCTTATCACTATCTCATGTAATGCATTGGGTTTATATAGACCATAACATTTTCTAATTAAATATCTATGCCTAAATACCTAATTGTTTTGTAAATAGTTTTTATTGTTCAGGGACTGCATATTACACGAATTCGGTAGAATGGCCCATATATGTTGTTATAATCCTTAAAATCCAGTTGTTTATATGTTGCAGATCAGAACTTCAAAATTACAATTTATAAACAAGCAAATTAAAAAAGGAATTCAAGTTACTTCACAACTCAACAAAAAGCTTTAAAGTAAATTCATTTAATCAGGTTCACTCAGTGATTAGTTTGACACTACACACCTAACTTACCTAGCAGGGTTCAGAAGGGGTTTGACAGAAACAGTGTGTTTTCTCCTCTGTTCCCCAGAAGCCAGATGTATGCTTTCAGAGACCCCATCACTGAGTTGGATAGGAGCTCTATGATGTCCCCTCTCCCCCTCTCCTCCCCTCCTCTCTTCCCCTCCTCTCCCCCTCTCCTCCCCTCCTCTTCCCCTCTCCTCTCCTCCCCTCCTCTCCTCTTTCCCCCTCTCCTCCTTTCCTCTCTCCCCCTCTCCTCTCCTCCTCTCTCTCACCTCTCCTCACTACCCCACCTCTCTCCCCCTCTCCTCTCCTCCCCTCTCCTCTCTTCTCCTCCCTCTCCTCTGCTCAGTGCTCATTGCCTGTCAAAGTGACACTTTCTCGGCTGCACCCCATCCTGCTTAATTACTTGATGTAATGAAGTGCTCTCTTCTCGCCCGCTTGCCAGCCAAGTGAGCCCAAACAAATGTCATAGATGCCACTGGACTTGAAGGAAACCGCATGCGTGCGAGCTTGAGCTGATCAATCTTTCAGGGGTGGGATGATTGAAAGGTCAGGGATAGCCTGGCTAAATATTTGTGTTCGTGTGTGTGTCTGTGTGCTTAAAGTAGCATTCCGGATCAATTGCTAATTGCTTAAAATATGCTAGCGGCTAAAACTAACGAAATCTCTTAAATGTGCTGACTTTGACTTTGTGAAAAACTAGTTAGTCAACATCTGTCCTAACACAGTCAAACATCAAGCAAGTGCAACAGAAGACAAAGCAAGACGGCAAATAAGTTCGGCAGACAGTAAAAAGCCGGGCGGCTTCAGGCAATCCTACATTTAGCAGTTATACGCCTATGGTATGGCAATGGCACGGTGGCACGGTGGCGATTCTCCATATTAAAAGTCATTGTAGCGCCCCAATTCTTTTCAAGCTGTTATTTTAAGGTAAAACTGCTTATCCTAACCCTAATCCTGAAGTACAATTGTTGCATAATGCTTCTTTAACATTACATGCCGATGTAACTGTCAGCAACCTGTTTTTACGTGTGTGTGTGTGTGTGTGTGTGTGTGTGTGTGTGTGTGTGTGTGTGTGTGTTACAGGCTTGAATTACATTGTGTGTGGCCTGTACTGTTGGGACCATTTCGACCATATGTGCATGTTTGTGTTGTGAGTGTGTGTGAGAATGCATACATCTGTGTTTGTCTCCGTGTGACTGTCTGTGGCATTATGGGTGTGTGTGTCCTTCCCTCCTATGAGACTATGTACCCAGAATTCCTACTGGCACACTGTTACTTAGCGTGGTCACTAGTGCCAGCGTTTCAAAATGACAAGGTTTGTTTGTCCGTGTTGTGATATGCTCAGAGGAAACGGGCACTGACAGCTGGAGGAGGCAGGAAGAGGGAGCCACAACAAGTCTCCCCTCCGCCCCTCCCTCCCCACATCACCCCACATCACCCACAACCCACCCCCAACCACACTCACACACACACACACACACACACACACACACACACACACACACACACACACACACACACACACACACAAAATGTCATCTCTCCCCTGGCTGCCTTCGCCACAGCCATTCTGATGAAAAGAACAGACATTTAAAACTTTGTGACATGTGTCACAGACGCTGCCATTGAGCCAGTGCTGCTGATGTAGCCCGAATTGACAGCACCCAAGCCGGCGTCGCTGGCTGGGGGACATACCGAGTTTGGTGTGTGTCACTTCCCATCCTCGTCATGGCCTCCTCTCCTCTCCTCTCCTCTCGCCTTGCGCGGGCTTCTCACAAATATAAACAGCATTATGAGTAGGAGGAAGTGCGAGCCGGGAAGACATATGCTGACATACGCCCGGGTGAGGAGGAGGAGTAGGAGGAGGAGAAGGAGAAGGAGAGGCAGAGGGAGAGAAGGCATGGATGTAGTCTAATTAAAGGGATGAGCCACGGAACAACCTGTGGGCAGTGACCTGTGTGACTGGTGTAGCACGGCGGTGCCAGGGATGGCTCCTGTATGGGCAAACGTGGCGTGGCACCTCATCAGGCTGGATAAGTGGCATGCTGCCAACTCCCAGGCCTGCAGGGCAGGTCACACAGACTGGAGAGGAGCTGCGGCGCCTGGCACACTAACACGGGCGAGAGCAATAGAACGCCATTACACTTTTATTAGAGTTCTCCATTCCATCCGTTAGCCTGTGGTATGGATGATGCTTTGTACTTCAGATGAATGTACATTTACGTGGCATTGGCTGCTTGGCTTTGAGATGCGCTCTAACAACATATTGTTCCTACTCGATCACTTTGATAGATCTCCAGTTATATTTGATGACATGTGAGAGTCCATTAACCTACATGGTAATTATCAATGTTAATGATCAATTATTAATTATCAATTATTTAAGTTGTTTTATAAATAAATATTACAGTTCTGAGCTATTAAGAGTCAAGGGTAACAAGGAATTGTATTCACCACCACTTACCAATAATGAAACATACAGAATGTAGAGAACTTTGGGAGTATAGGGACTTTAAGGTTTAGTAGTAGGAAAGTAAAAATGATTTTAACAGTCATGTTTCTCTTTAAAAAAAAAAAATACATTTATAAATATGGCTTTTGTTGCCTCCAAGTCAATGTAATCAATTGTATAAAATGCAGTGGCGGTCCGTGCATTTCACGACTGGGCCTTCAGCGATGTCCTACACGATGTTAAACTGTAGTGATGGGAAGTTCGGATCATTTTACCGACTCGAATCTTTGAATCTCGTTCAGTAAAATGAACGAATCTTTTTTCGAGTCACTCGGGGGGGGGGGGGGGGGGGGGGGGGGCTACTCAACATTTTTATCATATCATATTTTCATGGAGGTTACTACATGTAAACCAGCAGATACTAATTCCTGCATTCAAATAATATTATATGAAAGTTTGGATGAAATGGTCATTTATTATCACATAAGCATTTAATGATCACGGGAAACAATTACGCTGCACTGAACTGTAAGTAAAGTTTTAAAAAGTTAAAATAACTAAACCTGTAATTATTTCTTGTGAACGAATATCATTCACGTCTTACTAAACATAGACACTCGGAAGTGAACTAGGTTAATAAGTCCTTTCTGTTTCCTCTTCTGAGCCTATGCAGGTTACGTGAAAAAATATCCAGAGCCCAGTCAAAATGAACGAAACATTTCGGTTTTCTCTAGCTTCCCATGCTGAGCCTATGTAGATCACGTGAAAAATGATCCAAATACTTGTATCCGGCAGATGACCTAATCGTTCACCTCCCGACCGTCTTTGGATCAACGTTTCGTTCATCTGCCGGATATCGTTCAATGATTCGTTCTTTTGCCGGATATCAGTCTTTCGTTCAATGATTCGTTCTTTCGCCAACCGTGTCTTTGGATCTATGATTCGTTCATCTGCCGGATATGGGTATTTCGTTCAATGATTCGTTCTTTTGCCGGATCGTTCAATGTTTCGTTCTTTTGCCAAACGTGTCTGTTTCGTTCAATGATTCGTTCTTTTGACAACCGTGTCTTTGGATCGATGATTCGTTCATCTGCCGGATATGGGTCGTTGGATCCTTTTCCACGTGACCTGCATAGGCTCAGTACAGTCAGCTAGAGGAAACAGAAATGATTCGTTCTTTTTCCGACTGGGTCTCTTGGATACGGGTCTTTGGATCATTTTTACGTGACCTGCATTCAACAAATCATTTCTGTTTCCTTGGCTTAGCCAATGCAACAGTCCCAGTTGTCCCGATGCGCGGTCATGAACGAGAAAAAGAACGAATCTTTTTTTGAGAGGACTCGTTACTCTCGAGTCGTTGTAAGGATTCGTTCAAAATGAACGAATCGTTCACGAACGACACATCACTATTAAACTGAGTGAATCCACCTCCTAATACTATCATTATGACGCCATGGCTCTCGAACCATTATATTTATACAGAAAGGCAGTATAAGTGAGCATTGCATCACCTTAACATAGTCGAGTACAACAGACTTTATTAATATTTCAGGAGCATTTAAAATCAATACACCCGTATTAACAATACATTAAGAGTAGTAAACTCTCAGTTATATGATCGCTTGGATATTACTGTCACAACTTAAAAATAAAAGGCGATTTTCAGGGATTTGTCTACAAAGTTTTATTAAGTCCACCGAAAGGAGCCTATGAGAGCTTAAACAAGTTTGTCCACTAAACATCGCATTGTCCCACCTGCAAAGCAGTTTCATTAAACTTCCCATCCTCACGATATCCAGTTTTTCTTGAAAGTTCCGTCTTGAAAATGGCGTTGTAATTGTATCAAAAACTGGAATTATCAAGTTGGTGTAAACTAGTTTATTTGAGTTGGTTAATGTAATTATATTTAGTCTTACCAATTGAAACAACTAGCATAATAAGCACTGAAACCGATGTAGGCCTACGTCGTTTTTGCATTAGCCAGCTAAACTGAGCAATGAAGCACTGCACCGGTCTGCCTCAGTATCCAATCAAAGGACGTTTACGTGTCACGTTCAACGCGAGGAAAGAAATCTTCCGGGCCTTCTAGAAGGCCCAGTGTCGCCAACTCGAAATCTGATTGGTTGTCACAACTGTCTGTTTCAGTTCATTCAACTTAAATGTGAAAACCAATCAGATGTACACGGGCCTTCAATGTGAATTCTGAAGGCCTCAGGGAAGAGTTCTGTTCTCGGGGAAGGTTTCTCGGAGCGTGGCAACACATGATAGCTGAAATATGATTGGATGAAAGCTCTAACATAAATTAACAACGCTGGAAGCTATGAAATGAAGTTAATGGACTATGGGGAATAATTGAATACATATTTATGAAAAGAAAATATTAAAATTAAATGTATTTATTACATTTATTTTCTGATGATGTTTAGGCCAGCAGAGAAGGCCTTGAAGGCCCTGACGGACCACCACTGATAAAATGATCTTAAATAAACAAACGCACTAAGCAAAATAAAAAATATATATGTATCTACATGAAAATAAAAACAATAAAATGAAGTGTTAAAAACAAAGACGTATGTGTACAAGGACTAGTCTCCTCCAATGGGACCACTGGGGGGTAAACAGAAGGCTGAGACCTGTGTGCAGACCCCGGATCTGTGCTGATTTGTGCTGGGGCTGCTCAGAGACCTGTGTGCAGACCCCAGATCTGTGCTGATCTGTGCTGGGGCTGCTCAGAGACCGGTGTGCAGACCCCAGAACTGTGCTGATCTGTGCTGGGGCTGCTCAGAAACCTCTGTTCAAAGACCTGTGTGCAGACTGCAGACCCCAGACCCCCCCTACACCCGGCCCTGCTGAGGCACAAATCAAAGGAAGCCGTGTGTGTGTCACTGGGGATGTGTCATCTGGTGTCCTCGCCCATCAGCCCTCACTGCCAGGATGAGTGACAACCGTCAGCATCAATCAGCGATTGACAGCAGCAAGCTGATTGGTCCGGGCAACCAGGAGAGGAGGAGGGCAGGGTTGAGAGATGTCCTAGGTCAGCACCTTAGGACATTGGCAAGGCTCAGTCTGTCTTTAGTGTGTATGTGAGTGTGTGTGTGGAAGTCTGTGTGTGTGTGCGTTTATGTCTGTGTGCTTTTATGTGTGGTTGTGGTGGTAGGGTTGAGGGGGGTCTTATTTCCGCCACGGTTTCAGATGAGTAACATTTGTCACCGAAGGGGAAGATGTTGTAATTAGCTTGTCAGTCTGCTTTAGGCCGAGCTAGCTTCCTAGGCTAAGAAAGATGGACGGACTGCCATCGCACTTGACAGGCAGTCGATAATGTGGCAATTAATGTCATAAATAATTCCACTACCAATTATATCAAAATGGACTCAGCTTTAAAAAAAGAATAGTGTTCCCTGATCATTTCCTTGAACAGCAGGTACAACCATCATTTCTCTCCGTAATTATGTCCCTCTTTATATTGTGACACAAAAGGGCCCTTTTCAGCCCACATATATTTTTCAGGGCGGGGGGGGGGGGGGCAAATCTATGGTAATTTATGCTGATAGCTTTTGCTTTCAACTCTATGCACTTCCGACTCGTTTCAATGTATCTTCAAATGTCATGGTCAAGTTAAAGAGAAGACCACAAAACTGTGTCATTTGGAGATATAGACATTTTTAGGTTAATCAATTAGGCTTGAAATTTAAAGGTTGCCAAAGCTCTACTAACACTGAGACTATTGATTTCCCCTCTCCCATTCTCTGGTGTGGGAAAATAGTGTTTCTCATGCATTCCTTTGGCTCAAGCCAGGCTTACCAGGCCCTCACTACATTCTGTAAATATAACATGATGATTACCGCAGTCACGCCAACAACACAAGGGCTTGGGTTTACACACAGGGAGTGTGCGTGTACTTTAACAACAATCACTCATTTATCTCTTACCATTTCAACTATTTATGCTCAGGCAGTAATGCCAGTGGATTGAATTTGTTTTAGCAATTATCTCAGTGTGTGTTAAAGTTAAAACACTTATTTATAAAAAAAAGTGTTTTCTTCTCTTTTCTCGAAATTGAAATACTTGTTACAAACCTCGTAAATAACTGTATTTTCTGGGGTGTCTCTAACAGCTAAATGATAATCTAGTTGAAATAGAGCACTGTCCACGCTCATGCTCCGATGCCTCTCATTCCAGTAGTAATGGCTGCTTATTTTTCCTGGGTAACTTTATGACTATTAATAGTGTGTGCCAGCGCAATCTCATGGGACTGTGGGTGTCATAAATGGCCCTACTTCCAATGTCATTTCAGTGCTTCGGAAATGGACGAGCAGATAAAAGCAGCTCATCCAATGCGACGCATCAGTAATGTTGTGTAAAACATTGTTAAACACGTCACATGGATCTGCTGCAGCTGAGGAGGCCGTGGCAGGCAGCCGTAATATAGCGTCGACTGAAGGCCCTGATGGCTCAAGGTCATGTCAGTTTCTGCTACATAATGCATGAATTCCTCTTGCTCTTCCCGGCTCCAATCATCTGCTGGCCAACCTTGGGATGAAAATTTTACTAAGTAAATCAGCGAGCTTGCTGGCATTTCTATTACGCTCCAATGTGCCAGTGACAGAGCAAATGAATAATGCTAAATTACGGCACGCCGCCGTAAATCAGGGTTTACGACTGGAGGTGAAGAGGAACTCGTCTGGGCTCCGCAGTCAGCCACTGGTTATTTGTCTCCTTATGAAACTGAATATTTGGAGAGTGTTATTATGGCCATAAAGCATTGTGTGTTATTCCCATTGACTGGCCATGGTGCTTGTATTGCACTGTTCCAGTAATTATGAAGCAGGCTACAGCCACACGTCCGATTCATTTGGAACAAGTATTTAAAGTGGACTAGTTTGTTTCTTCATGATTGACTTGACCAGGTTCTTAAATCACTCTAAGGCATTTACTTGCATTTCAAGTGTCTGAATAATAGTTGTGAGTGAGATGAGATATTAATGCGGGGAAGCAGGTGTATTCACCAACTGAGAGCGTTTCCAAACCATAAAAAGCTTTGTCTGACTAATCTGATGATTTGAAGATGAAGGGTGATTCTAGTCTTTTGTCTTTGTCTCGTATGTTTGGTGCTTGTAGCTGAAGTTTATGTGCCTGGATGTCCATGTGCAGTCACCCGATCCCCTCCCATAGATGTGGGTTGTTCATGGGATGGGCCTAAAGCTTTGATTTGACATGCTTGACTTCAAAACAAGAAGACACTGGACCAGAAGACAATGGTGGAAAGATTGGCATTTACTCACATTTGCAAAGAGACTTTGGCATAGCCACTAAACCTAACACAAGTGCCCCGTGGAGGTGTAATCTACCAAACGCTGGCTCCCCATCAATCATAGCCTGTGCTTTATGACACCGGCAGCAGATTTGGAAGCAGGTCCTTTTTTACAAAAAAGCTCACTGAATAGTGTTCTTTATTTTCCTTTGATGGCTATATTGAGGGTAAGTGTTTCTCACATAGATATCTGAAGTCTTTAACTAAGATGTTCCATATGTTGTGGGAAGCCTCTGCTTGCTGTAACCCTGATTTGAGCCGGGGATGGGAAGTCATGTGGCTTCATCTCCGGGCGGTGGTATTTACCATGACCCTGTGCGATCAGACCTGCTGCTGTTTGCTCAGGGCACAGCGCCAAATGGGGAGGGCCTGGCCTTGCCTGGTGACAATGACATATAGAAGCATCTAGGAGCTGACACTCAGCAGCAGCTAATGGCGTAGAAAAGGTGCGTGTGTGCATGTGTGTGTGTGTGTGAGTGGGGAGGGGAGGGGGGGGGGATCTGTCGCACTGCCACCTTTAAGGATGCACAGATCGTTGAGACTGTCCCGAATGATCCCCAAGGGAGGACGCTTCACCACAGAAATGAAGTCCTTGAATCACGAATGCGGTGAAGATGAACCGCTCCCTACAGCTTTCTCTGCCCATGCATCCATAGTCATAATTCTGATGGTTGCGATGGACCTTTTTAATCTATCTATCTCTCTGTTTTTTCCCTTTCTTCCTGTGTCTACTTGACAACACTGTCTGATTCTGTATTAACTTCTCATCTTTCCTTCCGTACTGTCTGCAATGACAATTTAGCTTTTTGTAAGGATGTGAAATGAAAGGGGCTGCTGTACTGCGAGAGGGATATTAGGGATCCCCTCCATGTCACATTAGAGCTGGAGATTGTGTTTTGTCAGCATGGTTCTTATTAATGAGGAAGAACAGGACATCAAGAGAACACACACGTCTCACTTGGGTCCCCTACAAATTGCCTTTTCTGTTTCAATAAAGCTGGCTCTAACACAAAATTATATTATGCCCCAGAGAATTACTGTGTTTTTTTTATTTTGCTACGTGTGGAGCGATACGATGATTGACCACTGACACAAAAGGTTTTCTCTGAGGAAAGGCAATTTTCTGTGCTTTTAAATTACTAATAATTTTGCCAGAATGTTATCGAGGAGGCACAGCAAGGACATTTTTGTGTCACTCAGTGTGGATTTTTGATGATAAGGGCTCAATTACAAGGGAAATTTGTAAAATGTATGTAAGTTTTTTCTAAATGAAATAGGGTTTGACTGGATTGTAATATGACAGCATTGTAATTTGCCAGTATGAGCAGGAGGCAGAGATGGCTCTTTGTTTGTCTTGACACGGAAAACTGTGGATATACGATAGCTTGCAGCAGAATCTCCTCACCTCTCCTCTTCCAGTCTTCTGTTGTTTCTGAGTTTGGAGTGGATAAACTTTATCCGTGAACTGTAGCGTTTGGGTATTACAGATTCTGCGCTCTGATAATCCTAACAAAACCATGTTCAAAACATATTGATTGGCGGAGTGAGAATAGAAAATCCCTACAGCTAAGAGTGCGGGAGAGGTGATTGCAGCTCCATGAAGACAAATGTTTTCTGTTTTTTCCCTTTCCCCCCTGAGGACATTCTTATGAAATACTGTAAAATCACCGACCGATAATGAGGAACACGGAACTCGTCCACATGAAATGTTATTTTTCACTGTGCCAAAATGTATGCTATGTATTTTTACTAAACCAAACGTAAGGATATATGCGAGAGGAATATGTTCCCTTTAAGAGAGGAGACATTCTTCATTCTTAAACACTATGCTCACTCCGGGCAGTTTCCTCTCTTTCCTCTCCTCGTTAAGAGAACAGAATCTCCACTGGTGAATTATAAGTGCTCTGTTAATACTCCTCAATTAGGAGGTTTCCCAGCGGAAGAGCCCAACACAGGGCTGTTGTAGCCCTTTGATAACATAGATTTTGGATCCATTACATGGACCACCAGCAGGGCTCTCTGGCTTAACATTACAGCTGCCAGCTGAGCACCCAGGGAAGAGCTCTCTCTGACAGAATGGATCAGTCAGTCAGCTGGAGGCCGCGCACAGAGAGCCCTCGCCACTAGGCTGAGCGCCGTTGTGTTGGATTACAAGAGGGGATTAATTGTTTATCTCGGTACCTTTTGCATGGACAGAACTTATCCTCTGCACTGCAGAAAACACATATTTCTGACACTGTTTATACATCATTGCATTACTCTAAGGGAGTTATTAAGACCGCAAATTGCACACAGCAAAATTAAAACCATTAAAACCTTCGATTCCTTTCTGTTGATCCATTTAAGTTCTGTTAATAACCTCATGCAAAGATCAGCTTATCTTGCCATTTCAGTTCAGCCTCAGATGATGCTACAAGGTCACATTTTTTTGTATTTTTACCTTTTTCAATCCCTGTCTGTCTCTTTCTCTCTCTCTCCCTGTCTCTGTCTCTGTCTGTGTCCATGAGAGTACAATTGAGTTGTCATGTACTTCTAATAGGCAGCACAGAGAATCATTAGTCCCCCTCAGCTCCCCTGACTGATGGGCATCTCACTCCAATCATGTGAGAGCCTCCGCCGCTGCCGCCGCCGCCGCCATCCTGACACTATTGACATGGTGTCAGTGCTGTGAGGAGATGGCTTAATCAGGCGGGACACTCTGACCATTGATTTGACAAGCTGCCGTAATGACCTTCTTGTTTTCGTATAGGATCTCTGTTTATCCGCTGTGGCGCCACTGAACCTAGCGTGCAGCATCGTCATGGGAACTATTATCATGCCTGAGATGGGTTGAGAGAGGACCCCTGATGGGGGCTGGGGGGTGTGGTGGGGGGCTAGGGGGTGAGGTGCAGGATAGAGTGTGTCTGATGTCTGTGTCCTCTGTCTGCTCATCAACATAAACTGAAGAACTTAAAAGCCAAACACAAATTACCTAGAAAAAGGAGTCGGCTTTTAGGATTTTTTTTTCCTGTATGTGAGAGGAGAGAGGAGGGAGTTGTCTTTGCTGTCAGAACAAGCATGTTTACACCCCTGTGATTGCAGCTTGGGTCAGAGAGACTTGCTGAAATTAATTTGAGCTGGTGTCAAATTGATAACAAATCAATTGCAATTGCACACATTGATCGTGAGTGGTTCAATAGTTGAAAGTTCCCTGTTTCATTTTCCTAACTGACAATCCACCTGGAAAATTATTTTTGATTTGTGCAACTTATTGATGTGGCAAATGGTGAATAATGACTGCATAAATATGCTTTTCTTTAGTCACGCATGAAAGGCCTCTAGGCTCCGTTTGAAAAGCAGCTTTGCCAACAGTGCGATTTGAAGCCCACTCCTTTGCAGTTTGTTAGCTTTTTCTGGGGTAAATCATTACCTTGTAGGTGAGTAGTTCAGCTGTATTTAAACATAGCCAGTGTTTTGTTGGCTCACTCAGGGAGTGGGGCTCAATGGCTGCAGTATGGCTGTATGGCGACTCACCTGTGGGGTACCCGTACGCTGCGTGTCACACAGTAAATATTATTGCCATCCTGACAGTCTGCAGCCGTGAGTGGCTGTGTAAAATCATTAATACGCCACATGATGGGCCCACAGAGTCCCAAGGTGAGAGTGTGCAGGGCTGTTTTCATCTCCAATTATCCAAAGGACAGACTCAAGTAGCCATTGGGAGATGATTTGCAGGGGCTGCGCGCTGAAGGGGCAGCTTGGTTGAGGTGATGGCAGGAAAAGCTCTACTGAACCACGTCTCAGAGAAGAGGTCACAACATGGACACAGATAATGGCTTTCCATCGTCATTACACTTCAATTTGGAGGGCTGGTGAGCTCAGAGCGCCACACTTCTTCTTTTAGATTACTGTGTCTCTGAGAAGATGACTCTGATAAGGCCTATTGTGCTTTTATCACTTGATGGATAAAAAAGTGTAGAAGAACAAATAGATATCTAATAATCCACATACCCGGCTGGATTAAATATTTGTGGGAGGTTGGCTTTTACTGATAAAAAGGACAATGAAGGACTGGTGATATAGGCTGGGTAAAATATCCAAATATCAGATTAAAGCTATTGTGATAGTAATCTGTTTGCATCAACTGCCTCTGATAAAACAGGACACAAAAAAAGTCATGTTATTTATTAGATTGGAAACATATTGTAAGTCTACATTTGAAGAAATGACAGAGTATGCAATTTATAAACTTGGCCAAAACTACAGATTCTTTGTGTTTGTGAAAATCTGTATGTTTTGATCTCGCTGAAAGAATGGGTCTTGCATGGTTTCTTTTGGTAAACATGCTGCCAAGTTAAATGGCTGATCAATCAATTTCAGTAGGATCGATCTGAGAGCGTTCTGCCTGCATGCGCACACCAGAAGCCACTTTATTGTAAATCAATCATTTTGAAAACATCTCACAAAGGGGCCAGGCCCCACTAACAAGCCATCAATTTCAGCTGCCCCATGTGCCACCATTACCAGCCCCCCAATCAGCACAGCACCCAACATCTGCTCCACTTCCATGCCTGCTCCTGCCTGCCTGACTGGCTGCTGCTCGCAGGAGGATTTCAGCACAGTCTTAATTCACAGCCAGAGTAATATTAGAGAGCAATCCTCAAACTTCAAAGCACTGGTGTGTTTGCATTTTTGCATGCATTACTGAAAGAAGATGGGATTGGTTTTGAAGAAACATTAAGAATGTCATGTTATTATGCCATGAAAAAGGAGTAATCTGATGAAAATAATTTGATACCAACGTCAGTAGGGAAGTTGCTACTTTTCAATTATTTAATGAAACTGATATGTTATGTTGAATATGTTAAGACATTGATTTAGAACAGGGGTGTATAAAACAATCACTTTTGGTCTTACTAATGCTCCTAATTTGTGGTTTACATAGTTATTTTTAGTGTCAGAACATTTCCACTGATTAATTAATTATAACTGTGTCTTAACTGTAGTATGTCACAATAGGTACTGATATAAAAGTTTTTTTCCTGACTAGCATTGGCCTTTGACTTCATCTTATGCTGAAAATTAGCAAAAGAAGAGGACATCAGCACATCTTAGAACACAAATACATCCATTTTAATCTGAGAAAAATACAAAAAGAAACCATGTACAATTTATGTACAACTTTTTGTACAAGACAGTATATTTATCAGCAGGTTATTTTTTTTGACAGAGTCAGGTAGATCAACTCAGCACCATCATGTTCTCCATTTTCCTGTTAGCTCCAAATTCAAAAGGATCCCTTCACTGCTGCTCTGTGGTGAGAGTGTGCCAGAGGTTTGGAACTGCTCAGAAAGTGAATGTCCTGAATTTACTTTGAACAGAAAAATAAGTTACTTTTACTCAACATGTAATAGCCAGATGCAAATTTACCTTAAGACTTAAAACCCCCCAACAGTATATTCTTTTTTTTATTTATATTACAATTTCCACCAAGTTACTGTGTTCATCTTCTACAGCAGAGGAAGTGACAGATATGCAACATGACAAAAATATGAAATATATTCCTCTTCAGTCTGGAGAAGCTTTGTTGGAGAGTGGATGCATTCTTTAAGCAAATGGTCGGGCGAATATACTGTACATAGACCAAACAAAGAAAAAAAAGAAATCTTGTTCAGTGCTCAGTCTGCATGATCCAGTTATTTCTATCACAAGAAGCCTACATTTGGACAATTAGTTCAAATGAAGGGTGATCCTCCTGCATTTTAAAATTTAGAGCGTGAATGCCACTTCTCGCGTTTGTGGGTCTTTAGGTGATGCCTCCTTTGGCCTAATCGCACTGCCCGGCACTCCACTGGCACAGAGGCACTGAGAGGCTTGGATGTTCTCTGTGCCAGTGTTCCATGCCGACATGCCACTAATGCGCTTCATGTGCAGACTACTGGACCATGTTGTTTTCTGAGCACCTCCCATGGCACTTTAAACATCTTGCTTTTGTGAAAATCAAATACAAATTCATGTCATGTCACCTCCATTTTGAAATGTAGTTCTGGGAAAGGGGTCTGAGTTGATGTTTTACTACTCAAATCCAGTCAGGTTCTCCTTAGTTGGGGGAGCTGGGTTGGGTTGGGATGGGGGTTAAAAATGATTTCAAAGATGGGTCACCAAAAGTATTTACCTGCTTTGCTTTTAACATATAATCTATTTTTTTTTTTTTTACTTTGAGCATCTTAATTTTCACTGTAAACAAATGATAAGCTTTTGTGACAGTTTCAGAACAAACAATGAACATTGTTATGGCAACACACAGTGACAAAATGGAATGTAAACCCCGATACAAAAGTTCACAAGAACATTAAAATTAAGAATGTTCTCCCAGATAAGCAGAAACTGGTGCTACCCTATGAATTAATTTTACACATGTTGTGTTTAGACATTTGAAGACAGTATGGCAGCCTGGTTCATACCTCTATCTCTTTGACCTAATGAAGCGTGTTGGGAGTTTACAGGAAAAGGATGTTACGTACGGAACAATAATATGATAAGATCAATTTGTAGTTTTTGCCCCAATGTATAATGAATATGTCAATTTGTTTAATGCCTTATTCTTTAAATCTTTTTCTTCTGCCTAGCAAGTATGTTATCGACATATCCAATTATACAAACATTACTCACATTTTTCTTTAAAGAAATCTACTTGCTACAAAGTGTAACAACAATGTAATCACAATTCAAATATTGACTTGAGGACACGGTCTGGAGAGCTGCAGCAGTAGCATGCTGTGTCTCACAGACAAACATTAAAGCTCAGATCATTTCGCTTCAGACAAAAAAGTGGTCTAGAATGGGCAGAATTTACACATTTTAGATTTTACACAGATTTAGACACACGAATATTTTTTTTTCTCTTCAAAAAATGGAACTATAGTGACTCAATTTCTTTTGTCTACAATCTTATGGCTATTAATTCATTGTTTAGGACTCAGTGGTGGATGTCTCACACCAGTTTGAAACAGAGTTGTTCCAGATATATATGCATATGCACATGACAACATTTTAGCATGTCCCCGGGCCTAATTTAGGCCAAACATCATTAATAAAGTAAAGATAAAAGCTCCATTCCACACTTTCCCCAGCAGAGAAAGAGGAGCGGTGGGCTGACAGCTCTCTCACCGTCCTCATGCCCCACCCTGGAGTCCGTGCCTGACTGTACATTATTAACATTGTTTCAAACTTGGAATTACACTATTTTTTACATAAAAGTCACTTTGCCATTCGTTATTTATGTTAATCTCGTTTTGCCAAGGCAGACGAGACTAATATTACAGTTTGATATTATTCTATTCATTATTAGTCATATAGAGCTCTAGAGATCCTTCAAAGCAGCCCGGGTGGAGTCCAAAGAACACTGAAAGGAGACCAGGTGAGGGGTGCTTCAGACGGGCTCCAAGTGTCTCTGATATGGTATATGATATAAAGTTCAAAGCAGTGTGGTGTGTCTGTGTACCCTATCTTGGGGTAAGGTGTATTACTTTGTCAATATATCACGTTCTGGTACAGATGTACTGTATTCAAGATAATGCTAAATTTAGAAATAAAGTTCTCTGATGTGTATAAAAATAAGTACAAAATGATTATGCTCATATGGATACAAAAGAAGTATGTACGTATGTATAAATCTGCCAGAAGACTTGAAACAACCTTCAACCTTCTGATAAACCTCTTTTAACAGTACGAGCATCACAACATCAAGGCTTCATGACGGCTCAGGGTTATCTCTTAAGGACCTGTGCTAGGCCTGTCTGCACGCAAGAGCACATGGGTTGCATGTCTCTCTTCAGTCTCTGCGGTATGAACCAACTGAGATTGAGCTCATTCTCATGTTTGCCCAGAGGAACTCAAGTCATGTGGCATATGGAGTGGCATGAGGGTTCGGCAGGGAGAACATCCAAGCTCTTCGCTGCCTCCGTGCCAACCCTCTGCCAGGCAGTGGCTACAGCCAAAGGAGGACCCATTGATGCCCACTTTACGCGATATGTGGCATTCTGACATCAGCCAATTGTAATCCTTTGTATTCCTCTCATAGTTTCTGAGATGTACTGACATCTCTTTATTAGGGCAGAGTGTTGTACTATGGAGCTCAATCCCAGCTGGGTATCAAAGCCAACAGCGCGTTCTCAGGTTCTTTACTGGACCAGCATGGCTGACCTGTGGCCGCCACACTGAACACGTCATGAGCCTTGACCTTTCAACCTTGACCCACACAGCATGTCACACAGTAGGCTTCCATACAGACACAGGTGATGGAAAGACATCAACAGAATTAGTGCAGTAACGCAGAACATATTGCCAAATATGGATATAGCTATGTTTGAGACAACCCGCTCCTCATTACACATGTATGTCGGAATACACTAGTGCCTGTACTGTCTATCGGTGTGAAAATGGCTTTTGCACATTCACCACCCTCTATATGTCCAGGCTGTTTCACTGAACTGTCAGATGAATGGCCCCCGCACACACACACCATGCAGTACAAAGCTGGATGCCTGTTCAGACACAGCATCAGGCCTGTGAGATGCAGAAGCTGACAGGAGCGGTGTCAATGGGAGATACTCCCTCAACAGTGCCATAGCAACCCCTCAGGTCTATCACCTCTCTAGCCAAGCTCAATCTACCCCTGTTCTGTGAATTAAAATGAAGTTGACACTTAATCATTTTTTTCTTTCTCCCATGACAAAGATGGCTTGAGTAACGCTTTGATGTTTCAAGTCATTCGTAAAATAACTTGATCACTATTAGTGCAAATAGAAAAGAAGCAGATGGGAGATATGTGACCGAAGAGGAACTGTGTTGGCCAATTGAAACTTTCTCAGGAGATTCTTGGGGCAGTGGATGAGTGATACCAGTGTGACCGTCATCCCCCACAGCTGTGAAGTCATGGAGTCTGGTCACATACACGCTGAACTATTGCAAAAAAAACTGGAGGAAAGCCTTTTTTGAACTCTCAAAGTAAATTCAAAAAGTGCTAGGGGGCTGTACAATCCTTACTTGATTGTCAATTATATACATCTCTATGTATTCATTTATAAATAAAATCATTTCCCAAAAAGCATGGATGTAACATTAAAGGTATACACATAGGAGGTCCCCTCCAGTTTTCCTCGATCATGTAGAACTGTGATACGAGACAGAAGCATTGCAACACCACTCGTCGCCACCATCTTTGCCTCTCAGCTTGAACAAAAAGGAATGTCCCAACTCCCCCACGTGGCGTCAGGGGCCCTGGAACTCAGCATTCGTCTTCAACTTCTCTGATTGGTGGGATCAGGCTGCTAGTGGATTTGTACTGATTGACTTGATTGGCCATGTGAGTGCTCATAGGCTTGATTTGAATGTTCCTTGGGTAGGCATTGTCTGCTTCATCTGTAAACCATTTCTTTTCTGCAGAGGGATGAAGATAAGGGGGATGAAGAGGGATGAAGGTGAAGGGGTACAGAGCAGAGGGATGAAGGTGATGAAGGTGAGGGGGATGAAGAGCAGAGGGAACGAGGGTAGAGAAGAGTTAGACTCAACACAGACAGTCCACCAATAACACATCAACCATTTACATCACTAATGGTCACCTTCAAAAATACCTTTATACAGTATATATAAATAGAATATTTCTATGTAGCACGTCCTGAATTGTGACTAATAGCTAATAAAATCACACAGGCTGTATTCTGGGCCTCCCATTTGAACTGATATCCGATATGTGTATCTCTAGCAGTGTGGTTAATGACCTGATAAGATATGAAGGCTCTTGTGTTTGGAGGGGAAAGTGCCAGATTGGGGGGTTGGGGGTGGACTTGAGACATATGGAGCAGGTGTTTTCTCCCAGCACTGTCCACAGTCTCATTTCTAATGTGGTTTCCCTCACACTGGAACATGTCATTTGAACTTGAGATGTGCAGCACACCTCCGAGTGTCAGGCAGCCGGTGACTGCGGGGCGCTGTGTCACAGCGCGGGCGTTTGATGTACGCGAGCCGTTGCCTGGGGTGGTGTGATGTGTCAGCCGCCACCGCCGCCACCCCCCGCTCCCCTGAGTTCAGCCGTGAGACCGCCACTGATGGATCACACCCAGGGCTTAAGGAGGGGGATTTGGAGAGGGCCCTCCAAACTCGGCAATTTAGAATCTCATGCTTGGCCTTCTTTTTTTATTTAGAGATGGCTAGCGAGAGGGTGATTTTTCCACCCTCCTAACTCATCCACTTTTGGTCGGGAGGGGATGTGACAAGCTTCAGATTTGACTACTTGAGCTTCATGGTGGTAGTCAATTCTGTTTGTGATTAATATCAACATGAACTTTTATGATTTGAAGAGAAATGATCTCATTGAACTACATTAATGCAAACGTGAACTACATTCTCGGCGATTGAATAGGAAGGAGTTTTGAACATGTCATAGGGTAGAAA
This sequence comes from Sprattus sprattus, assembly GCF_963457725.1. Taxonomy (NCBI): domain Eukaryota; kingdom Metazoa; phylum Chordata; class Actinopteri; order Clupeiformes; family Clupeidae; genus Sprattus; species Sprattus sprattus. The sequence continues at coordinate 27,350,374 of NC_137910.1, forward strand.
TACAGACACAACACACAGACTTCTCACATAATGCAGTTTGTCTTACACCTGAAATAAAGGGGGAAATGAAAGGAAGAAAGAGTCTTTTCATAGATAGCAAAAACATATCAAATGAACTGATAGAAAGGTAGAGGCAAGTACAAAAGTAAGGAAACATCCACATGCAGTGCTGGGGTGATCCTGAGCATGGCAAGGGTTCAGCAGAAGTGGCAGCCATTTTGCTTTCCATGTGAAAGCAAAACTTTAAAAGAGGCATGATTCAGTGTTCTAGAGAAAAATAAAAGGTTTTCCCTTCATAACAGTGCTCCACAAAGGACAAAGTTATGCTTTAAAAACCCCAAACAGGTGCTGTGTCATGCAGAATCATTAACTTGCATACCTGGGCCCATTCTATTCATCCTTGTTGCACTTCAGAAAAAAAAGTGAGCTACATAAGTTTTAAGGCAAATGACATGTCTCAAACACAATCACTGAAATGATCAATGTATTTCTATATGTAATGAAAGTGCATTCATACTCCACAGAAGCACTGTTAACACTATATAAAACTATACTCTATGAGTACAAATACGATGCTGTGTATCAGAGAGCCTACAGCAAGAAGAGTAAGACACCACTTGCCTACCATTACAAGTCTGATAAATGATTCATCTGCTTCTGCATAATTGAAAGTGACTTTTATGAATAAAGCAAACGATGCAGTAGTATTATTTCATGACTTGCTTGTACATCCTGGATTATCAGATGTTTGTCTTTTGTCTTTTGAGATATAACACTTAGACTTGTTCGGTTTTTACTGGAGATTACATTTAGTCGTACTCAATTCAATTCAATTCAGTTCCGCTTAATTCAATTTAATGTTATATACTGCCAACAATAGTAAGCATTGTCTCAAGGCATTTTATAGGAAGGCCTCAACCCTAACGCCTTAATGTTTAAACCCAACTCTGTGGGTATACTATACATGATAATATGATGGTTTAAACCCGACTCTGTGAGTATACTATACATGACAATATGAAGGTTTAATCCCAACTCTGTGAGTATACTATACATGACAATATGAAGGTTTAAACCTAGCTATGTGAGTATACTATACTGTACATGACAATATGAAGGATAAACCTGGCTATGTGAGTATACTATATATGAAAATATGAAGGTTTAAACCCAACTCTGTGAGTATACTATACATGACAATATGGAGGTTTAAACCTAGCTCTGTGGGTATACTATACTGTACATGGCAATATGAAGGTTTAAACCTAGCTATGTGAGTATACTATACTGTACATGACAATATGAAGTTTTAAACCTAGCTATGTGAGTATACTATACATGAAAATATGAAGGTTTAAACCCAACTCTGTGAGTATACTATACATGACAATATGAAGGTTTAAACCTAGCTCTGTGGGTATACTGTACATGACAATATGGAGGTTTAAACCTAGCTCTTAGGGTATACTATACTGTACATGACAATATGAAGGTTTAAACCTAGCTATGTGAGTATACTATACTGTACATGACAATATGAAGGTTTAAACCTAGCTCTGTATGTGACAATATGAAGGTTTCATGCTGCAAGCTGAAATGTCTCCCATACGTTACTGTAAAGAGGTTGTGCAGATATTCAAAAGAGCATTTAAAATGCATATCACTGTATAACAGGGTTGAAATGTCTTTCTGAAAACTAGCAGTATTGTGGAAAACAAATCCTAATGTTACTGTACTGGTATAATATGTATTGTATAAGAAAAGAAAAACAGAACTAAAAGTAAGCAGTGTAATTATTAAAAAACATGAACATGCAAACGCACACAAGACTAAACAGATGAGGATGAATGAACACAGAAGAAGCAGATGGCTGGTGATGATTGCGCTACATATCTGGCCCGCTCTGAATTCAAGTCAATTCTGGGTCAAGATAGTAGATATACTGGATAAAGTTGCATTTAAAAACAGACAATCTGAGAGGTTAAGTATAATACATTATAACACGGGTAGATGGAATTATAACACGGGTAGATGGAATCCACCATTCTGAGAGTTAGTTCCGGGGTGTGCTATATTCTACGGTATAGTAACTGTACGACCTGTTTTCATCTACCTGAGCGTTCCATATCAGTACGCACTCAAAAGGAAATATCTATCCAAGATGGCGGCGTGTTGTGGCTAATGTAGTGGGGAATGTTTCATGTGAATTAAGCTATCTACACGACTTTTTATATGTCTAAATTGACTCGGTTAGTTGTTTCTGTGCTACGCGAATGTTGCAGAGTATTGAAAGTCTTTACTGAAAGTCTCGAATATCATTTGTAGTTGACTTTTAGCGCTTAGACCAAAAACCCATTTGAAACACACGTAGCTTTTGTGCTAGGTCTAACAGACGTTAAAATCCCAATGCTATTTGTCTGTTGCATAGCAACAGCCACACAAAGGGGGACTATTTTCTCTTGGCTACTGAAATGCGATACACAACGTTTGGTGTCTACAACTTTTTTTGTCCTGAAAGGCAGCTTACTGTTTACTTTAATTGTACTTAATATTTTGGAGTCGCTGGCAACCGTGTTATAAAAGCAATAAGGTACTCGAGTCAGTACGGTATCGTCAATAATGTACTTGTTCGAGGGTTTGCCGGCCCTCCGCTGCGCGTCGGGCCTAACAACTCCCTCGAACAAGTACATTATTGACGATACCGTACTGCCTCTCGAACCTTATTGCTTAACTAACATATACACAACATATGAATATTTGTAGAAGCAATATACAAATATTAGTATGTTTGCATACAAACCCCTTACCTATACACCTTCAGTGACATTCACAAAAACACAATAGCTTTTTCTGTAATTTTTACCAAAAAGTGTATAGTTGCCAGCTGCCTGTATGAGTGCATAGATCTGTGACACCTAAACAAAATGTGCAATGTAAAGCTGACAGGAATCAGTGTGCGTGTGCTTAGCAATGGTTGCTATGCTAGATGTCACATCAGAGCATAGGGGGGATGCATGCAAATGGTGGGGCAAACACATAAACCCATGACAAGAATCCCAAGCACAAAAACACAACATGTCACTCAGGACACGCTTGATGGACACACACTACACTTAAATATACACAGACCTGTCATGAACACACACACAGTCACAAACACACGTACACACACACACACACACACACACACACCAACTTCACAACACAACACAGTTGTGCACATTGGGCTCTGTGCCGTTCCTTACTTCTGCTTGTCGCGGGCCTCTCGGGCCTTGGTGCGGCTCTGGCGGTTGGCGGTGGGGATGGAGTGGACGGAGGAGCTCTTCTTGCTGGAGGAATGGGAGGAGTGCGAGGAGTGGGAGAGGCTGGTCCGGGACTGGCCCGCGTTGTGGTCGAACTGCATCAGGCAGAAGATCAGGTCTGATGGCACCAGCTCAAACTCATAGGGCGGGTTGGTGATGACGTACCTGCAGGCCCAGCAGCACAGGTAGAATGATTGTTTCACTGCCTTCTGATTTAGACTGTACTTTTTAAGAGGATAATAATGTTTTAGGGTCTCAGTGGCAATTTAGTTAAGGTACCAAGAGACCTGGCATTTCTCTTAGCAGGCTTTTATTTGTCTTAGATGCCACAGGGTCAATAGCCCAGCACAGGGGACAAACTATCAGCGTTTTAAAGATCCCAAAGGGAGTAAGGATCCCAAAGGGAGTAAGGATTTTAAAAATATATTTTTTTTAATGGCTGATTTTCGATGAGCTCACCGTTTGGTGCATATGCTGGGTGCACCTATATGTGCATCTCGTAGTCTGTAGATCCCGAAACACAGCATGTTGTATGTTTTTAGCGCTTTACAAAACAAATCCCCATAGCATCCACCGTCCTGAAAGCAAGAGATAACAAGACATTGTTGTACAACCTGTGTCTTTTAGTCAAGAGGTCAGCGATTTCAGTGAGCAAGATTATGTGATCTATTTCAAACAGGATAAGACATAATGACAACACAGCAATGGATCCTCCATCAGTTTATATAATGAGCATCTAAACTGCAATCCTTTACTGTATATCTCTCTTCACTTGTGCCTTCATGTAGCCTAGTGACAGTGCCTACAAATACTCATCAACAAATAGGCAAACATTGTGGTGATACCATGTAAACACTGTAAACAAATAAAATGACAAATTGAACCTCTAGAGTAAGACATTATTTTTCAGACCTCTGCAAAGATAACAACCCCCCTTATTGTACGCCGGCTTTCTCAGTTCCGATTACTGTGCGGTAGAGGCCAGTGGTGTGAAACGTGTACTGCCCGGGGACGTGACAGAACCTGTCCACTCCTCTTAAACATCCACTTACCCCCAAGTCTGCGAAGGGCCCATCATAGAGGGCCAGCTGCGCGACCCGACACCTGTCGCGGTTGGCCAGCGTCTGTGGTGTGCTGTAGCCGCCTCTCAGCGCGTTTTCCTCTGCCAGTAATGCCTCCAGCTCTGGCGTGGCTCCCCCCGTCACCAGTGTTCGAATAAGTGTCAGGATGTTGTCATTGAAGTACGTCTGGCAATAGAAAGGGAGGTGCTTACATAAGATATAAATGATACCAGTAACAAGCCAAGATGGGAGATATGATAGGCCTTCCTTAATTGTGTAATGCATACTTCAGTGCTACATTTGACCATGCCATTTTAAACAAAAGACCCAAATAATGGGAGCCTCTGGTCTCATCTAATTTCAAGTGGTGTGCAGCAAGGCTCAATGTAAGGTCCAGTGTTGTTCTCTCACTACATAGTTATATCTTCCAGAGACAAAGCAATAAAACAAATCATCTGTGAAATATACATCTGTGAACCAATGAAAGTCAGGTTCAATGATTGTATGATCTACCTCTCTTTTACTCGGATTGATGTGAGAATAAACTTAAGACAAAGACCTGATTGCCAGGGTTTATGCGCACAATGACATTCCGTTTAAAAAATAGCCATCTTTTAGTCTTTATGACCTCTTTCATGTGGACCCCCATTTTTCCTTATGCTGATATGCAGATTTTGCAAACACTCCAATCTGCAGCACTTTGTGAATAGTAGGTCAAACAGTCTTTGGCCCGTCTCCAAAATAGTGTTGCGTCTTCGTGTAAAACACCTTGCAACATTTCAAAAGTGTGGCAGTCAAAACTTTCTGCCACAAAAACCTATCGATCTACATAAATCCATCCTTAACTCCTGAACACTGAAAAAAGGGGGCTTTATGTCACTACAAAGTTGCTTCCCCTAAATCCTATATTTAACACCCAATTTTTACCAGCCAGTACAGTGTCTTACTTTATTTACTTAATTATCTGTATTACTTGCCTATTTTAGTGGATCATGTTCTAAAAATGTATACACATTAATCATATAATGATATGATTTAACAAGATTAACATTTTTTGCGCGTAATAAAACACATATCTATTTGTTTATTCAGCATAAACTATTTGACAAAGTGACATTTCATATGTTGTCGTGGCAGAAACATCTGTGCAGCCACCACCGCCCCTTAAAAAAAGGATGTTCATAAAGCTTTTAGCCCCTTGACGCCCTTCCTTATACTCTTATGTCTTAGCTCTTGTATACCCTGTTGTCTCCATGTGTTTGGCTTGAAATGATCCATGTCTATTGGAACAATGTGGTGTTTATGAAGCGCTTCTATTCTGTCCATGCCTCAGATAGCGCTCTTTTCTGTGGTGTACTGAGGGTCTGTCTGAGTGTCACTGTGAGGCTGAGTGCCAGAACATCTCTCTGGGCCGCTGACAGCTGCATTGAGCAGGATGATGGATTAGAGCTGTCTATTAGGCAGCTTCACCTCTGTCCAGAGTGAAACGCACTTGAAGGATGCTTTGTTCTAACTTCACTCAAACTGAGAGCTCCTGGAATTAAGCCATCATATGGGTGAGGGGGATACAGAGTGGTCAGAGAGAGAGAGAGAGAGAGAGAGAGAGAGAGAGAATGAAAGAGATAAAGAAAGAGAGAGAAATAAATTCCTTCTTTACCTTTTATAACGGAAGATGACATTGTTTAGAGATTAAAGCTTGTGGACCTTATGGCTCACCTAAGTATGTCATGTGTGTCGATGGGAAGTTTGGGCGATTTACTTTGTTAAGAGATCTAATAAGCCTTTTGAAAGTTCATTCCCTGACAAGTTCTATGAGAATCCATGGCAACAACTTTCCTTTTGATGCCACAGAGGATGACAGTGCTGACTGATCAGTCTGGCATTTCATTTACTAACTTCAGCCTACCAGTAATGCTTGGATTCTACATCTGAGTGCCTGATTCCATTTCTTTAAGTTTTACAGATCTGATATGACATATTGGAGTTGGCATTAAAGCAGACTTTCTACCACACATCTTGTGAGCATGAAACTATCGTCTCTACCCATCACCCTAGGTATCAAAAAGGTGTGTCATTATTGTGGTGGGGAGAAAAGAAGGGAAGAAATCACATTTCAACGAAAGCAGTCATTATATAACTGCTTTCTGTCTCTGTGTCAATGAAACCTCTGGATAAAAAAAAAAACCATTGAAAACATTTAGTTTGAGAGCTAAATACCTGATTTGAGTTCAATAAATTATGTTTGTGAGACAACTGTGTAAGAATAATAATTTAATAAAAACCAGAGGGCATTCAGAACAGAGCATACCGCATATTCATTGAAAAGACGGTCTGTGGCTTTTTCTAACATTAATTTAACTCCACAGACATGCCCTCCCGTACATGCCCCTATACATGAAGTCTGTGTAACACTCACTGCGCTCATGAGGGAGTCGAGGACGCTGACGGCGAATGCGGTCCCACAAGCGAAGGGCTGGGTGAGGTACAGCTCTGTGTCCGGGTCGTCGTCGTCATCTTGGTCCAGGAACTGAACGTTGGAGTCGTTGACTGGAGCACAGACACATACAGTCAGAGGTCATGTATAGAGAACACAGCGCCCCCTAGCTGTCACGCCCAGCGAGAGACTCCCTCCACACAGTCAGCCACAGTCTCACTGTACGTTAGACTCTCTACCGTACGTACTGTGAGCATGAACCCATCACAGGAGATTACATGATTATTTGGCGCTATAGCCGTCTGCAGTGAGCAAGTCTCTCGCTGTGGTGTTGACAAGGGCTTGGTAGCGGAAGAGGGAGAAAATGGTCGACTGGACACACACATACAAATAGCACACAAATGAAACTTAGCAAATTATGAAATGAGTTCAAATGTTGTAATTAATATCTGCATACTGGGATGAAAAAAGACGAAATAAAAGCATAACACATGCATAGCATGCCCTTTTACTTCAATCCTGAATATCTGTCTAAAAACAATATACATACAAGCATATGCACCTGTATACGTGCATATACAGAATGTACACTGATAAAAAAAATGCTTATTCAGTATAGTTCTGTGCACACTGGATACAGTAAGAGCTTAGGGTTATTAATAACTGTGCTTTGAATTAGCACATTTTATTTTTACAGTATGCTTTTTGGCATACTTCCCACCTTAGTATGAAACAGAAAACATTTTCTGATACAAAAAGAAGAAAGAAATCCATTATTATGTCTCAAATGGACAAAGGAGAATAGAATATGGACACAAAAACAAGCATAAATGACCACTGTAAGCCAAAAATAAAAAATAAACCCCCTAAGGAGAGATTTTACTAGCAAAACATTTTGTCTTCCATTTCAAAGGTTATCTCCTCTTGTTTTAGTGGACAGTGCTTAGAGAGTGCCCTGAAAACCATAGTATATCTGAACAGCACACACACACACACACACACACACACACACACACACACACACACACACACACACACACACACACACACACTCACATACACACAGAGACACACACACACACACACACCTACACACTCACACACACACACACATACACACACACACACACATACACACAGAGACAGCCCTGTGTCAAGTCTTTGTTTCAGCCCCCTCTCAAAGATGTATGCTTCAGAGATTAGGGCTAGCGGAGTGAAAAAAAAATAAAATAAAAAAAATAAACAGCTTAAAGGAAAGTTTGATCTTGAGGGTCTTTTTTTCGAATTTGATTTCTTCCCAGACTTCCTGTGAGCGATGGAAAAAGAAATGTCAGTCATCCAGACAACAGGCTGATGAAAAAGAGCCCGGGCCAAAGACTGCGAACTGTGGGGAGATGCCATGGAAACAGCCACAAGGACAGACTTGAGCGTGATCAAAGGCCTAGCGATGCTCGGAGAAAAGAGGAGGGGGAAAAAATCATTAAAAAAAAAGAAGGCCAAAACAAGACAGTCAATTTCAACCAGAACTGAGAATATAAAAAAAATGTGTTCAAAGTGATGCCATGGGAACAGGCCTCTACAGCAGCCAGATAAATCAAGATGAGCTGATGAAGAAGAAGAAGAAGGAGGAGGACGAGAAAGCTTCACTGTGGCGAAAAAAAAGGAGGACAAAGCACAGCTTAGCCAGTTCAGTTATCATTTGTATGTTGGATCCAGTGTTTTTGTCCTGACTGAATGAAACCAAAGGCTGTAGTGTGCCAGGCTTAGCTAATGGCCATAAAACAGTGCAGGATGGGAAGAGGAGGGTGAGATAGTCGCTGAAACATGCTCAAAGAGAAAGCACATGTGAGAGAGCGCCATGTCAACGCAAGGATTATAAATCAGAAGGTACGGTATCTCCTTTCTGAACGCTCCGCCATATGGCGGGGTGAGCCGAGGCGGGTGCCAGCTCTGACTGCGGAGGACGCTTCCCCCTCCATCACACTTGATAGGGATTTCACAGGTTTGGCCCGAGACGCGACCGCGAGAAACTCTCCAGGACAGATCTGAACCCGCACATTGAGAATCACCTCTTTAAAATGGATCCCTCCCTGTGCCACTGCTGGCTCTGACTCCAGCTGCCACAGGCCCACAGAGTGGAAGACAAAGACACTAGGAGGTGAGGGCCCAGAGTGCATCTCCGCTGGGGAGAGGGGTGGGCCAGTAATGCCTGATAGTGCACCCATCTCTGTGGCCTCTTCTACGGAAGCTCTTCCGGTCCGCTGCCTCCTAAATGGGTCAGTGGAGACCGAGAGTGGTCGGTCTCTGGTGTTTTTGAGTGCCCTCTGAGATCTGAAACTTTCATGAGTCCGTATGCCATTGGGAATACACAGTCATTGTTATTAATAAATGGACCCCCCTTCTTCTGTCTGCCTGACGTGTCTTACTTTAAAACACAGGGCCACTGGCAACCAGCCAGTCAGATTTCTCTATACAGAAACAGACTTTATGGTCCAGAATAATAGATACAATAACTAAACTAAACTTCATTCCTTCAAACCTTTTTGATAAACTACTGAGTTTGAACTTGGCTGATGCGCCATGGCACAATTGAAACAGTGTTTGTGAGCATGTCTTACCTAGTTCGGTGATGATGGGGATGTGCAGTCCGGTTGTGACGGACGCTTGCCGAACTAAGCCATGTACTGGACTGTTGTCTGGGGATGACCTGTCCATTCCAGGAGGCGTGAAACCTTTGAATACACCACAGGAGAAACAGTCAGTGACCATCCCCTTTGAATCCATGTGCATTGCCATGATACATCCTTATGCTATCATTTATCGTCATTAGTTTATAATAGATATCTGTCACTGTCAGGAACAGTATGTATTTGATGTGAAAATAGGATCTCCTGTCACGAAAGGGAAGGCTGAAATGGCTCAGACACCAGCCTAAAAGCTGCAGCACAGATCCTCCCCTTGTAGGGGTCAGCGGAGACATATTTAGCATTTTGCCGCCTTCCATCAACCCTGCGGGTATAAATTTTATATGTTGTTCATTTTGTTACCATAAAATTGGTGAAGTGGATCCTGAAAACCCTTTTATCGGAAACAGCGCAATTCGGTCCCATGAAATACAAGTGCTGGTGACAGGTCGTATGAATTCACATGACTTGACATTTTTGCATTTCCTCAAGCTGACAAGTAAACACCTTAAATCAGTAATGCTATATGCATAATGCATTGCTAGTGTTTTGACATCCATCACTTAGTGCTGACTAAAGGAAAAATACCAGCGTATAGTTTCTCTGTGACAAACATAATGCCAGGAATATATTCAGGTCACAAAGTTTTTAAAAGGATTGCAAATTCCATACGTGGGGGGCGGGGGATGCCATTTTCCTGCCAAGACATTGAAGAGACCTGGGCAGAAAGTGCTAGAATAGCTGAGTGGAACAGAGGGAGACGACACACACGGCTCACTATTCTTCAGAATCCCAATGTGAACGGAGTCACCCAACCTCGGGTTGCTCCAGTGATTAAAACTTGTTATGGTAAGGAGGGTGACAATTGCAGGCAGCCACAGGCTAAGCGCCCTGATGGTACATGTATCATTTTGTTAATGTCCATAAAATATGACATTTATTTCTCCAGAGGGTGACAGCGAGTTTTAAACAACCCCGCTTGAATGTTTCAGCTTTACTACATCACAGTAAAGAGGAGCCCCAGCACAGCACAGCTCCGGTGCTGAAAGCAAATGCAAATACCAGAGGCAGATATCTGAAAATGAGCTCAGCTCCACAGAGGGAACACGCTGCACACCTTGTCCCTGTTGAGTCTCAGGCTGAGTTTCAGGAGACACTAGATCGCACTACTGGGGATCAACCAAGGGTCATAAGGAGCCGCTGGAAATGTCTACATAACCGCTTCAAAAAAAGAGAGAATACTGATACAACCAAAAAATGGGGTTTCAGAAATGGTTTGAACGCCTTAACTTGTCTATTGTGAATTTTGAATGAAGTCGGCAACCCCTCAATATAATAAAAATACCAATACTACTACTACCATTACTACTACTACTACTACTACTACTACTAATAATAATAATAATAATAATAATTATAAGCAATTTATGAGAGACTCCTCAGTAATCAAACATTTTTAAAAGTAACCTGACCACACAAATTCCTATACTACCTATGGGAACTATATAGTAAACTATACTTCAGAGACATTTGGTGCCCTTATCAAAGCCCCCCAGGCACTCAGCAGCTGAGCACGTGTCTGTGCTGGAGTTGAGCGATACTTTGCCCTTTATTTATTCATTTGCACCTTCATGTTCAAATTGCACTCCCATCATCTTCTGAACAGGAGACACGGGAGGGAGACTGCCCAAAATGAGAACCTATATATAAATGTGCCTGAACTCAATGCCGATCTAAATAAGAACCTATATATAAATGTGCTTCAATTCCATGGAGAACTTCCACTCTTGCACATATGATGCTTCTCAACATAATTGTTTAGCAATCAGATTAGTGTGTACTACATAAATGGCAAAATCTAATTCAATTTTTTCAGTCACTTGGTCTTCTCCACAGGCGGTCATTTAAAACTTTGAGTGCATCTGTCTTGAGAAGACAGTGTTCAGTTATCACTGGCATTTCAGTGGCTGAGGGGCGAATGGGGAGGGACATGTGATTGGCGTGATGAGTAGCGGCTGATTGAAGGAGCAGCTGATGTGCTGTGTCTGATAATGATGATAAATCCTGATGGGTACAGGACGGCGTGTGTATTTATCTGAGCGCATAAACAATCTGTTGGGCTCAATCAGTCTGAGAAAGCGCCGCTCTGTTGCTCCAAACGCTAATGGGCTGGAACAATGTGGCTGAGAGGGACTCTGGACTGGCTGCTGTTTGGGATGTCTTGCAGCATTGCATTACACCAGCAGTATGGCACTTACAGCAATCCTTTGAAGTATGCACACATACAGTCAAAGCAATTGTGGTAAATAATTGAAATACAATTTGTCTTTAATAATTGCTTTGATTTTACCTGAACAACCTCCCAATTAGTAACACAGGTGGATCACATTATTTGCAAACATCCAGCATTTTAATAAGCAAGAATTCAATACTTGGTCCTTTAAAACTAAAAAGGCAGACAGTGAGGGTTATTCCACCTGCCAGCCCCTGTCGCCTGTAGTCAGGCAGTGTGGCACCATAGACTCGTCCTTACCTTGGGAATTAGCCTGTAACACCCCAATACTGTCGTCAAACTGCATAGACTTGATGTTGAGTGACGCCAAGATGCATTCTTTGTCCTGCAGTGAAGCATCGTCAATATTGTTCTGATTGGCTGACAGGATAACGCACATGTCACAGAGGTTGATGTTGACGGCCCTTAAATCAGCTCGACTTAATGGCGTACCCTTCGGCGTTCACGGAAAAAAGAGAGGGGGGAGAGAAAAACAAATTAAAGCCTGAACAGCGGGGGGCTCTGGGAAATTAGTTAACAAGTATACTATTTTTTCAAGGCGGTGACATTCAACTGATCTAACTATGCACTGGGGAGAGGGGAGATGTGCGCTAATCTAAAGGGTAGCTGGCGCTGACGGCAGCGTTTTGACTGGGCTTTTTAATACGCACTCGAGCCAACACTAACAAGCACTAGGGCAGGCAGGCAACTGTGACAGCAGCAGTGAATAGAGAGCCCCATGCCCATTAGAGCCACTGTGGATGGGGGGCCTCAGTGGGAAGGCAACACAAAGCCTACACTCAGGGACAGGGCTCCAAAGCCTACACTCAGGGGCATTGGGGCTCAACATTCTTACAGCTCATATTTTTTCCTTTCAATTTCAAAGATGTGGGTTTCAGTAACATTTCAAGTGGTGTGAAATATCTTGGTGCCCAGTGAAGTCACCTAGCAATAACTGCATTTGTGGCGTACAAAGGCAACCTACAATTTATATGATGAAGCACATCTTCATATAAAAACACAGGCCACTTTATTCAACACTCTGAGCCTTACTCCCTTGAGTACTGGTGTGGTAAGTCTGAAACATCTTTCAAGCAGTGTGCAGACAGACAGCTAGATCAACATGTGATGCTGTACTTTACTTTAACTGTTAGCTAAATCAGTGTGGGGAATTGGCATATGTTTTGAGGCATACAGCAACAATAAAATGTCTCAAAGTGTTCTGGTCCTGACACATGCCAGGGGTACTCACAGGCAGGATGGACACCTTGGGGAAGTTGTGTAAGGTCTCCCACTCTCTTCTCAGATATTCCAAGGAGCCAACGAACACTATGGGTTTCAGTTCATGAAAATGGAAGTTGCTTGCTCTCAAAGGCATCACCAAGTTTCGCAGCCCCACTAAAGCGGACGTGACATCTCCAAATATACAGACCACTACATGTCCGCTCAGTACCGTCATGGACGCCTCGCTCCGGGTCTGTGGAGAAAAGAAATAAAAGAGGATAATCAGAGATGAGACTAACTAAAGACATCCAGTGGCAACCGTCTGTCTCCATCTAGGACGAAGAGATAACATTAAGACACACCGCACACACACATCTGGACACATAGACAACATAGAAAGACAGGACGCAGCAACCTGTGATTTAGTCCTATCACTACTTGAAATATGAAACTTGATTATGAATCACTTGATATTTGTATACTTTTTCATAAGAAGAAAGGTGAAGGAATTCAAATATCAGTTTCGCGTGTCACACTTCATATTTCAACATAGCCTCTAAAGCATCCTTTAGCTTGCTGAAGTAAAACTGAGAACTCACCTTCTTACAACAGAGAGGCAGAGAGAAAAATTCAAATATGGCATTAGCATTAGAAACATTGCAGGGCAATCTTGCTCTGGAATGTGATGTGTATATCTTTTCAGAGAGAGACACTGCCTATGTTGAACAGGCTATCTCTCTGTCAGGGGTTGTCTACACTGGTATACTGAATGGGGGTCGCCTGTTTTAGCTAGAGTACAAGCCCAAATAGCTGACCCCATTTGAAACATGATAATCTTCATTCATGGCATCTCTGAGACGCGGTAAGGAGGCAGGGGGAGAGATACTGATGTAAATGCACAAGAGTTATGGAGGCAGTGGGAAACTGAGCCTGGCATTCATGTGAGTGATAAGGCTGGGTCTGGCTGGCCCGTGTGTGTGCGCCAGGTTCGGCTGATGGTGATGCCTATCTGCCCTGAACACGGTGTGCCCAGGGCCCGCGTGTTACCCACCAGGATGACCTTCTCAATTTCTTTAGATGGGCACCAGTGAAACATCCCCGTGGAGTCGTATCTCTTCACGTTAACGTCCATGTTCTCGATCTGCTCGTTCCCTGGAACCAGGAGTGGGTCATGCCTATCCAGGCCAGACAGGAGGGGAGTGAGAGAGAGAGAGAGGAAGAGAGGAGGAGACAGAGAAAAGGAGAAGAAAAACCCTGTGAGTTCCCCATCTGACACTGTTTATGGCATGACTGATGTTTCTAGACTGCTATTGTCAAAGCGTTTGACCTCAATTTGCAAACAATGTTGCACTTGCCTGTGAAAGGCGACACACGCATGGAGAGATAGAGTGGATAACACCTCAAGATTGTTACATTTGTGAAGAAGGGGGGGGGGGGAAATAAAAGCAAACTTCAACACATCTTGTTTTTCCCCCTGTGCCATCAGATGGCTGTAATGACACTCGTGCCGTGGGAGAGGAGACAGGAGAGATGTCCACGTCCATGCCCATATTATCAGTCCCCATCACGCCCGCTCTGGGCTAAAGGGCCTCCATCAAACCCTCTCAGCTGCCACCACTGCAGACTCATCAAAGTGGAGCTTCTGGCTGACAAACACTGAAGTGTGCATACGAGAGCACTGGTGTGTGTGTATGTGGGGGGGGGGGGGGGGACGGAGTGGCAGTGGCGTGGCAACTGAGTGGCACGAGAGCAGGAGGGGACAATTACCAGGGCTTTTACCCAGCGCTGCTCCTGACGTGAGCCTTTGCCACAGTAAAAAGGCTTTAACAGGCCCACACTTTAAATATTTCAGGCGTTTGCCCAATCACATTTTGCTCTCCCAACTGAAGGGCATTAATGTTTCAGCAGAGTGTCACCAGCCAGCAGGCTAATCCATACGAGCAGCCTGGGCAGCCCAGTCTTATCCGCTGCCACGCTGACCATGAAAAGGGCTGCTGCTGCCGCTTGGCTAACGCCGCAGCTGCTGTGCTAGCAGTCATTCCAGGAGACATGATCTCTGAGCTCCACTGAAAGCCCTGCTAAGGACTCCACGCCTAAGCCTGAGCCTGAGCCTGGGCAGCATGGCGTGTGTTCTGTGCTCCTGCAGAGTGGAGAGGAGACAGGGTGGAGGGCAGCCGGCAGGCGCATAATGGAATGGCTTGTTATAACAAGTGCTGGGATATACGGTGCATGGAGAGTGGCAGGGATGAGTTGTGTAACTTCACAGTGCAGCACTGGGCTTATCATCTTTTAGCAATGTGATTATTGTTCTCTGTTGGAATGAACCTGACATAGAAGAAAACCTGAAAAAACAGGCAAATAAATACAGCAACAACAATAAAAAAATCAAACCACAACCACCACAAAAAGATAATAATAAAAATAAAACATTTTAAGACCACCATCTATATCTGTAGGCATCCACTGTCGGAGACAACTCTACCATGTGTTTTTTGGTATGCATTATGTCGACCAAAAAGCCACCACTCCGAGCACTATGGGAGCTCAGATCAGGTCAGAATAGCAGCCTTTGAGCTAATAGCCTGAGGCTACACTCCAAAGGGCCTTTACTGGGACGGAGCTGCAGGGACATGTCCCCTTTCCTTTTCATGTCCCATCCCTCGCTAACCCAAGATCCAAAACTAATGCCCACATCATCCCCTGTCTATCATCAAAGTATACATCTCCACAAATCAACTTATTTCAACTTTCAAAATACAAGTTATTTTTTGTTTCGTAAAATATGTGAAAAGGAAGGGTTTTTCTTATATGCTTCCACAAAATTAAAATAAATAATAATACAAACAAAACCTCACATTCATTTATATCAAACAGAAAAGAGCATTTACTCAATTACCCAGCCATAATTTGCAACTGTAATCAATGTCTCATTTATGTTTTTACAGAATTGTGCATATGCTAATTTTATCCATACAAAATAAAACAATTGATATAAAAATGTAATGCTTGTCATGCCATGATTTATTACATGCTGTGATAAATATAACAGCAAATTAGCTTTCTCAATTGCCCTGCATTCCCAAATAATTATGACCCTAATGAATGATGGAACTTAGAATCATGTTTATCTGAGTAGAGTTTAACACCCAGAGAATGTCATTTACACAAACAATAATTACTTTATTTTGTGGAGCATATACAGCACAAGTATAATTTGACACTAGCATTAAATTAGACAATGACAAACCAAGATCATTAAAACACTCACAACATTTTTTTCCCTCCATACATACAACACAGTGAGAAATAAATACATTAAAAAGGGACTGTTGTTGAGCCGTGCTTCAGGCTCAGACTCTCTCTCCCTCTGGTCCCCCTCGCTCGACTGTCATTATGCATCATGCCTGCATTTGATATCAGAAATATCACGTCAAGAAAGTGTCAATAACATGCTCCGTGTGCACAGCTGAAATCAGGTGCTAATAACAGTGGAAGCGTTTAGTGCTTTTACACCCCGTCTGAATATTTCATTATCCGCCGCATGTCTCACCTCTCACTCCACGGACCCCTGTCACTTCAATCTCCCCGCACCGCCGTGACTGGCGCGACGCGACGCCACGCGCACCTCTGCCAGGATAGCTATCTTTCACAGACTGTCATCTGGCACTGCCAGTCAGCCTAACCCAGCGACGGCGGGGGTAGCGCACATGACATTCCAGGCCTCCGCCGAGTGTGCACGGCGCCGGCAAATGCATTGTGACTCCCCGCAATTAGACGTGTCTCGTGACCCATCAAAGGAGACGCTGATGTAAATTTCACACGAGAGGGGTGGGGGGTTGTGGGCTGAGGTGCTGGACGAACACTCGTTAGCACAATGACACGTTTGATTGGTGACTGGGAGATGGCTTTATTTATGTGACAGACAGTAGTTCTGTCACCTATTTATTACACTGTGTTTACACTCTTTAGCTCTTCAACTCATTTTATTTGTAAAACTAAATGACGAAATGACTAAAACTAAATGGCACTGCTTTCCTATGATAATATCCAATTAATTTTTTTTATCTTAACACAAAAAAGGCCTAAAAAAATCTTGAAAAATGTCAAAATCTTCTTTGCCCCAATGTCCCACAATGTATCCAAAATAAAACAAATGATCAGTAATTGCTCTGGCCTACATACACATCCAGAGAGGCTGGAGAGGTTGCTAAAATGAGAGCAGAAATGCACCCTTTAAGTTGGGCTGGCTGTTCTTCAAACAGTGCTTAGCTATTCCACTGTATCAGTCTGCCATCGTGAGCTGGGGATGCACACGCTCCCCCAATCCCTCTTCTGCAGGCAATGAAAGCAGCCCTCTCGCTTTGAACATTTTCCCCATCATGCAAACTGACAAAGGCATGCTTTTCAAAAACCCACAGCCAATCTGTTGATCATTATTTATTTACAAAGGCCTGGAGGCACTGAGTCCTGTAAAACCCATACTTGATATGGTATACTCTGGTGTCTCCCCACCCCCTTCCTCCTTGCTTGTAGAATAAAGCATCCCTAAGGCTACCTCAAACAATCACTTTTCATTGCACATAAAATGCACCTTGTAAAGCGCAAGTATTTAATGTATGGGATAATATATTGACAGGGAGGTCAACAGTGTTGAAGTCCGCGGGTCTGAGTCTGGTAATGTGACGTTGTGCTGAGGGCTATGACTTGAAACAGCCTCCACCTAGAACAGAGGACCTGTCATCTCAGTACCCAAGAGCCAGCAGAATACAGAAGCCCCCTTAAGCTGAGAAAACTTTGACACCGCTTTGAAGCGTTTCCAAACAGTGTAAATAACTCCCAAGAATTATTATCACTCGCAGATCAAAGACGGGATGCATACATTACACGGCAGACGGAGACCTTCTAACTCCGCACCAAAAAAAATGTTTTGTGCTTTAAGTTGAGAAGTGAAAACTAAACATCCTTCTAAACAACCACATCGCTGGCAGTGTGCCAGTTTGTATTTTTTCCTGCTCTCTCAAACAGTTTACTCCTCATAACCACAGGCATTTTGAGCAGTCCTCTCTTGCAAACTAGACAGAAGGGTATGAACCTCTGCGCTGAGAACTCTGGGCACAGGGCTGTTGGAAGAGAGGAGGAGATTTAATTGGCTGTTTTTGGTGCGAGTGGTGGGGCACTGGGCATGATCAGTGGGCATGTGAGGGGATGTGTTTACAGCTGCCTCTGCTCAACACCCACGGGGGGAACATGGCTACGGGACTAATATGGACCATAATCTAGTTTTGTGGTTTTTCCCCAACACACACAGCAGACACAGCACAATGTAAAACGGTTTCTTCAGTTTAAAAAAATAAAAATAACACAAAACTGAAAGATACACTAAGTATCCTAGTATTGTAACTTATATTATGTTGACACTTAAGTTTTTCAAGGTCTGAATTAGTTTGAGGAGTTTAAGTAACCATGAGACTACAGCACAACATGTGCCATTCATTTAAAATCAACTAGTTCTCCTTTCAGCATCATATCCCATCCGTACACCGCTTCACTTGGTGATTGATGATCACGTGGTGATTACCATAAATTATTTCACACATAACTGGTAACTCATCCTCCCAAGTACAAGTGTCAGGATATGAGAATTAAGATGAAGAGGAGGAGGAAGAGGCTCTGTGAGGAGCGCCTCTGCCACGCCGATTATGAGCACCCCTCTTTACGCTCGCCCGTCTGCCTGCCACAGCCCACTCCTGCTCTGCATCTCTTAAAGCAGCAGAGGCTCTGTCTCTCCTGACAACATGGACCGAACGTGAGCCCTTTTATCAGTCAAAATCAATTAACAGCATTGTAATTCCACAGGACAAGATAAAAGGAAGGTAATATTTGAATTCATTTTTGATTGTGCTGATCCATCTCACATATGGCCTTAAGTAGCGGGAGCACGGCACACAGGGGCTCCAACAATAGATGAATGGCCCAGGGCAAAGTAACCACCCAACGCCTCTGATTGGCTGCTGCTGTCATTAGTGCCACCGCTGTTTAAGAAGTACATGTGGACAAGACTGGGGGGTGCTGAGGGTGGGGGGAGAGGATGGGGGAGAGGATGGGGGAGAGGATGGGGGGGTGAGGGTGGGGTGACAGCTGAGACTTTAAAGCGCAAGTATTTTTCAAACAGCTTTTCATAGCCTCTTTCATGACAGAAATATTTCAGCTCTATCATTAACGGCTGACAGGCTGACAGCCTTAAAGGGCTCTTCTCCTCACTCTCACTTTCCCTCTCTCACTCTCTCTCTCTCTCTCTCTCCACCACCCCCCTCCCCCATCTCCCCTCCAACCCCACCATCCTATCATCATACCCTTGTCTCTCTCTCTCTCTCTTTCTCACTCGCACTCGCACACACACACACACACACACACACACACACACACATATACACTTTCACTCTTACTTTCCTTTTGAAGGCTGGAGGGAGCGTCTGAAAAATCAATGTCTTACCTCATCATTTTGGGCGAGCAGCTGGGTGAGTTTCGCATGCCTCCGTTGCGCTGCTTCTTTTTGGGCGACAGCGTTGACGGGTGCTCATCTTCGACTGCAAACACATGCAAAGAGTGTCAGCGCACGGACAGCTGGGATTGTAATGTGGTGCAGGAGATGACATATTAAAGAACACAAAAGCCAACACTCAATCAGTCATTGCAAAAAAAAAACTAAAATCAAAAAAACAAATCAAAAACTCAGAGAAGACCTCCAAATATAGAAAGAGAACACTGTTAGTAGGGACTGATACTTTTCAAGAGGACAGATAACCCCAAACAAAGGACAGTTGTTAAGTACAGACAGAAGAACCCCAGCATTTTAACCTGAAACTTATTTTTTTGGTTTTTGCATTTCACTGTCCGACTCAAATGTCTGTCCATCCGTCTAATTCAGCGCGAGGGGACCTATCACAGCTCGTGTCACTCTATCCATGCTTTCGGGTATCTTCAAGAGTCATCTACAAAGGCAGGCTGTCATTACCATTGGGAGATGGGCTGCTGCCATTTGAGACAAAAAGACCATGAGTGTAATCATTCACTGTATGTTCTCAACAAGAGGCCCTGGAGTGAGCGAGCGAGTGAGCGCCATCTTTCAGCCCTGCTCTATCGGGTGAGTGTGGGCTTATCGAAAAGTCTAGATGTGTGCCAGAAGCACTCTTAGCCCTGCGGGCAGGCAAGCAGACCGGGAGGGGAGGGCTGGGGTTGGGTGCATCTCATGCCGCAAAGAACACTCCAGAAGGGAAATGACTGAGATGGCCCTGAATATCCCAGGCAACTGCACCAGCAAACACGCCAGATACAAGTGGTGTGGCTGAAGGTTAATATCCACTCTTGGAATCTCTAGGGGGAGCTCGGGCTCGCGAGTAACAATGTGCTCCTCTTGTGGAGAGCCAAACCACACTAAAGCTCCAAAGGATGGCAAATTCATTTGGGTGTCTAAAAATTTTTTTTCCATTACTTTTTGAAAAATGTGTTTTTAACTAAATCAAAATTTTCCTCCCTAGATTCGTAACAACATGATAAGAAAAAATATATACTTACAAAATATCTATATATTTGTTTTCCTGTATAGCCTTTTAGAAGCAGCACTATTACTGGGATAAGCCCTCGCATACGTAGATGAATGAGCCTGAAGTCTGAACAAGCCAGGTCCCTCCTCAAAGCTTGCACGCATCAAGGGCCCTCATCCACACACTGAGCCGAGTCACACAAAGCACACGGACACCGCAAACTTACATTAGTGCTTTCAGTTAGAACTCACCACTACAGAAGATACAGAAATATTAGTGAAAATCGATGTGTGCTGCAAGTGGCCATTACACCCTAACAAGCCAAGCCTGTTTTAACCTGTCATCTAATTGCACAAAAAAATGACTTAAGAACGGCATGCTCTAAAATGCCATTCTATGACATTTTCTGCACTAGTGCAGACATTCGGAGGCCAGTAATCAACTCTAAAATATCCTAGATAAAATCAGATCCTCCCCCCGTAGCCTGTGTGCTGGCGTGCTCTTTCTGCTGGAGCTCTACCCAGGCCCTCTCCTGCCCTGGCTACTTCCACACTAGGTTAGTGTGATTTATGTACGGCAGCAGTGCCCTTCCTAGTCTCGCAACAATAAAACAAGTTCTCCTGCAGCTCGGGGGAACTTCAGCGAGACTTTGATTGTTAGAAATGACATTACAGCACTTTTTACAACCCCAATCAAAGTGGGATCAGTCTAGCAAACTGGGGGCGTTCTTCCGTGCCACGGGGCACTAACCAAGCTCTTTTGTGCCAGTGGTCAAAACTGTTTTTGCAAGACATTGATTTCCACTGTCGCCACACACGAGGAACCTCTCCCTGGGAAAGGACACTGAAGTGTAACATTGGCTACTGCTGTTCGACGGATCTGTAACAACACACTCCTGTTGATAGAAGCTGGTAAGCTTAAGGCCTGTGTTGAGGAGGGAGGAGGATCTGTCTGCTCCTGCATCGCTACGCCACTGACTTACAGACACACATCTTTGGACTCGGGCAGGAGGGGAAGGGGTGGGGTGGGGCTGTTAGCATCGAGCTCCAGTGCATTGATCATGCTGTGGCCACTCTAGGAGAGACATGCAGGTGTGTGAGTATTTGGGGGGGGGTTGAGGGGTGCATCCATGTGTCTGACTGAGAGAAGTGTGTGTGTTTTGATGGTGTAGGGGGGGTAGGGGGTGGGGGGGGGGGGGGGGGTGGGGAGGTAACCTACAAGGCCCGTGATTGCGCATGGAGGCCATGATGGGGTGATAGCGGTATTTCCCAGGCAGACTGCGGGCGCGGTTGAGGCCAGCTAGGCTGAGGCGATGCCTGGCATTCTCGGGTCCCGGAAGGAGGCTCCCTTTACGGTTATTAACGAGGGAGACGGCAGCGCTGCTGGGGGCCAAGCTGGACTTCAAACAGGGCGGGGCTTTGGGAAGCGCGTTGGCTACAGCCGTGCTGTTGGCCAGTTTAACCGAGCGGGTTTGAAAGGTGGGTCTAACTTCTTCCTTTACTGTCAAACAATGGAGAACGACAACAATGACAATATTGCCAACTTTTCACAGTGCAGTGAAATGCGATTTTCAGACAGTCCAACACTGTAAGTGGTGAAGTGGTAAGTGGTCAAATTTAAGAATGAGTCAATAAAACACAAATGAATTAATTTTAAGGTTATTGTAAATATTACATCTGTAAACATGCCATGACCTTAGAGTTATAGTGAAACAAACTATAGTATTATTTAACCATGGACTGAATAAGAATGAAAGAATAAATATTTAACCCTGGAAATAAAAGTTAATGTGATGTTCACTGTCACTAGGAGGCCACTTTATTTCCCCTTCAATTGTGGGTTAAGGATTTGAGAGTCACGTAATTGTGCCATAAAAGCTGCCATGGCTTTTTTAAATAATTGACAAAGACACCTTGGTTTTATTAAACACCACTTAACCACTTGGCACACACTTTAAGTGAAATGTTCAATATGACATTTGGGTTTGCCGTCCCTAATAAACATGAATTAATTAAAAGCACTCTCTTTTTTCCTCCCCTCCCCTCTCCCGACTCCATAATAGAACAAAGCCTATACGCAGGAGTGCTGTACACAGTCAGAGGAGATCAACTCAAAGCACACTACTTAATCTATCTGGACAGCATTACATGGCAGCAGCTTTTTTTACTTGAGCTTTTTTGTAAACTCTGAAAGCCAGTAGTATTAACTGGCTCCCCTCCCCCCACCCCCACAACATGGGATAAATTGCAATCACAGACTCTGGGTTTATAAAATGTAGTGTCTGTGAATATCTATAGAGATATCAGCTGCCGAGGAGGACAAAGAAATGTATCCTCCCTGAGCACACTTCCTTATTTGAACTGCAACCAAATCCCCTCGAAGTAAATATCAAATGGCAATATAACATTTCTGACAACCTAAAGCTACCCGAAGAGTCCGGGCTCCGATTTAAAGACACCTGAAGTCTCCCTCGGCCTGATGGGTAATCGTGCGAGAGAGTGCTGAGTCCCACCAGTGCCCCTGAGATTCCGACCCTAATGGCATCTGCATGAGAGAGAGGCGGGGGCTTACCAATATCTGCTCTAAGTGGAAAAACAGCTTCCGCCCGCTCGCCCAAACTAGCTCTGAGCGGTAAATAGACGCTTATTTCAGCCGTCAGCTGCCGCATAGATTTAAAGGCCGCCACTGATAACTCCTGGATTCATCTGGCCCTTGTCAAACACGCGCAGCTTTACTGTGAGGACATGCACCATGGCACTTTCACTGTGGATTTACAATGATCCAGACGGCAACTGTCCCTTCCTGAAATGCAAATCCCCAGCCCAGCTTTTGCAACTCTTATCGAGCCCCGTTGAAAAGAATCTCAAACTGCACAGATGGAAAAGGGAAACACCTAGAATTGAAGGACCCCCTTCATGTAATACCTATGTGGAGATAATTTTCTATTACTTAACCAGACAACTGTATCTTATTCCTAAAAATATGTATCTATATGTTGACCTTACCTTATATTATTATTATTATTATTATTAATATTATTAATATTATTTTACTTCATATAACAGACAATACTTCTTCAATCATGCATAGAATTCAAGCGCATATTCATTTGTTACAATTTTCTATCAACACAGGATAAAACAATAAGGGACATTGAAACATAATTCATATATGAAACTTAAACTTACATAAAAGCATGTAGGACAGCATAGGAGATTACACTCTAGAGCTCGATTGCACAGGGAAGCATTTACCTAAATTGATATCTGTTTTGAACCGAACACCGGCCTCTTTCTGACTTCCTGCTTTCTCTGGAGTTGTAGCGCCATCTGCTGCTGAAGGCAGCACAACACAAACACAATTGTCCTTGCTGAAAAGCTCAACATATGTACTTCTTATTCACGTCATGTCATTGGAGGCCCTTAAATCAACTCTTACAAAGACAGTATGCACTTGAGGAAGCATCTGGCTTTCATACAGTATAATCATACTAGTGCATGACCTTTTCTGTGTAGAGATTCTGGCTTTAAGAGGAGAATGTCTGAGATTAAGTTGACGTTGGACAAGTGCTGAAACACACTGTCATCAGGCCTCTTTACTAATACCCATCATTTACCAAGAGCTAGGCATGGTGGCACTGTGGCATTACACACACATACACACACACACACACACACGCACATATACAGACACGCACGCACACACAGGTCACACGAGGCAGCCCATAACGTTACTGCATGAATAGGGCAGAAGCACAGTGGGGGAAAACAGAGGAACAGACTTACTTGATCTGACATATCCATTATATTTATATTTGGCTGAGGAGAGTGTAAAGACAAATGAGAGGTTACGGCGAGAAGGAAAAAAAGAGGGGAGAGAGAGAGAGATGATGAGAGACAACTGGACAACACACAATACACACAAAACAGATGGAAACAGAAACACAATCATCTGTAGATAAAGGCACATGATGGCTGATGGTTGGTGAAAGGATGATGGCAAATGCATACTACATTGGAAGCAAATATAATGAGTTTGAGGATGGACAGAGAGAGCCAGAAAGAACAAAAAAAGAGAGAGAGAGAGAGAGAAAGAGAAGCGCTGAGGAGAGGATGGAGAGCCACGAGCTGGATTTATGAGGAGGATTCATGACTGTAAATTGGGATGCAAATCCAGTGGCCTGTTGGTTTCCCACAGACGGGAGGGAGAATTGCAGAACGTTCTTTTTTTCTTTCTTTTTTTGAAACATTTATTTACTCCATTTTGTGATTTTTAAAGATGACTTCAACGACTGTTGTTTAATGTCTTAATCGTTTTGGAGAAACAGAAGAGGGCCGTCTATGTATGAGCATATCAATTCCACATGGTTGGGTTGTGTATGAAGCACAAAGCTCGTTTTGCAGTGATAGACACATCAACCGAGAAGATCCCATTGATGTATGCTAATGGGAAATAGCATATGGAATATTGAAATGTTTGCAATGGAAGTGTTCCATAAGTGAGCATCATGAAATGATTCAGAACGTAATATTCATTTCCAATTATGTGTAAAATCACGACAGGTCTTTCATCTTAATGTTAAACCAAACAGGCTTTACAAGTATCTGCATCTATATCCATATTCAAAGCACTAGCATCTGCCTCATCACGTTAATACATGCATGACCATCTACAGCCTAAGGCCTGACTGAGGTTCAGAGTTCAGCTTGGCAAGAAGCCAAGGGTATTTAGGCATTTCTGGAATGTTCTAACATTGGAGCACTGAGCACAGGGGGAAGGAGGGAGGCCTGGAGAGCCCAGTCAGGGGGCGGCTATGGATCCCAGACCTCCCGCCTCTTCCTCAGCTCCTTCCTGGCGAGTGGAAAGGTCACGCCATGCGCCCAGGGCAGGAGGCCTGACAGAGTGGCTCAGGCGGGCGGCCGCGGCCAGCACTGGCATGTGTCGGGTGCAATCTGCCAGCACGGGCCGGAGTGGGGCGCACTAGCTGGCTAGCATCTGTCCTGGCGAGTGGCAGGGGGCGAGAAGGGAGCGCGCGACTGCCTGGTGGAAAGGAACTGTCAGGCCGAGTTTGGTGACGGAGCCGCCGCACTGGGGAAATGAAAATGCAAACATAATTTCCGTGTCACCCTGCATAAGGCTCCCTGGTGCTGATGTCACCCCACAAGTCGGGCGGTGCTTGGCCGGCCCTGCTGGCTCCGCCTCCGTCCCCCACAACCCCCTGCAGCTGGGGGCGGAGCCCAAAGGGTTAGAGGGGTGGAGTGACCTCTTTCTTCCCAAGACCATCCACCTTGTCTCACAAAACAACCACAACAACAGCAGCAGCAGCAACACCGCTCTGGCTTTGTGTGAAAGGCCCTGTCACTGCCTGGAGGAGAGCAGCCTTGCAGCTAGCAGCCTTTAACCATCTTGTAGTCCCTTCTCTTGTAGTCCCCAGTGTTGTTAGGGGAATATGGCTCTTTGTGGGAGAACTTACTGTGCATTAGAAGGACAACTTCAACAAAAACTGCTGGCAAGTCTCCTGAGTGTGCTTGCTAAGGCACAACAACACCCTCCTTAATATTCCAGTGAATAAGCGAGCCCTAATAACAGAGATAGCAGCATAGCTTCCTGCTCAAACACTGTCACAACACTCTTCGGGGGCTTTGGCATGGGCAACTGCGGTGGGGGAGTGAGGAGCAGTCTGCCTCCTGCACTCACACACCTCATTTTCATACTAATAATTCTCCGTCTGACTGTGGTGAGGAACCATTACACTCCGGGGGCTGAAGCCTGCACAGAATGAGAATCCAAACGCGCCCCAGTGCCAAGTGTGGGGTGGGGTGGGGGGTGGGGGGGTTTACCACTTGTCAGAAGACAGACTACCTTTACTGCCACGTGTTTAAAGCATTCCTCAGAATTACAGCATCCCAGGGAGTAGTATTTATTTCAGCAATAACGGGGCATTATGTGGAGGCATAACTCTGAGGCACTGCACCCTAGTTAGTAAATGTATCTGGTGATATATTCAGTATGAACCAAGGGTTTACTGTGCTCATCTCACCTCGCACAGAAGACCTTCATTTGCCCTAAACCATAAACACACAGCAAACAACTCCACTGTGTGTAAGGACATGACAAACGGCTATTAACTTATCAGCCAATGACTGGATTAATGCACTCATCCCTCTGTCCATAGACTTTTCATATAAAAAAAGGTCCACGGAATATTTTAAGAAAAGTCTTCATTACAAATTCCATTATTCACAAAGGATAACATCACTCAGATGAAGATACTACATTAACGTCATAAAACATTGTGCTAACCCTGAAACACAACCAATGGGGAAAAGGCAAGAAAAAAGGATGGATGAACCCAAGCCTCCTGTCCTGTCTGATCTGAACACACTTTCCTCTGGACAAAAAGGCAAAGGCCAAAGACAGCAAAAGACTTTTTGAAATCTGACTGGGAACCAGGAGACTGCTGGGATCAGTAACAACATAATGGCCTGTAATTGATATCATGGGATGCCGGAGCCGACTGTACATTGAGGATGCAAAGCTGCGCTCATCAGAACCTGTTTGACATTAATCTGGGCTGATCTGGCGAGCCATCCTGAGAATGTTCTGGTGAGTGCTCGCACTAACCTGGACCCTGATTGCCACAGCCTGGCTCCTGCCAGCTCTAATTGACAGACACTTTAGTTTTTCACATCTGCTCAAAGTTAATGAGAGGGCCCATCTGAGCACTGTCCTCGGCACAGTTAACTGCTTCAGTCATTTGACCTCCACAGCCAACAGCCCAAATCACAGTCATCTCAATCGAGCGCCTGCCAGGGGATCTCTCTTTAACTTTCCTATTGAGCTAGACAGATCCACAGTGGTGTACACGGCATTAAATAAAGGACATTGACTTCCCCTTCCTCCTTCTGATTCTAACAGAAAATCATCGTATGGGATAGGTAGCAGACTGCTGGGAGAGGAGGGAAGAGAGAGAGAGAGAGAGAGAGAGAGAGAGAGAGAGAGAGAGAGAGAGAGAGAGAAAGAGCGAGAGAGTGTTCCCTCTGACTAAGCTGTATACTTCATTTCCAACACATTGTGGACAGAGAGAGAAGTGATTTCCTCTCAGTGTGTGGAGAAGTCAAGCTGAACTAGTGTGGTTATTAAAGCTGGCACTGCCCACAGCAGGTCACCATGGAGAGCTGAGGGCCTACTGAGTCCTACTCTGTTCCTCATGGAAATATTACACCATGTCTATGCTCGCCATTTTGGATTTCTAATTGATCACACCTTCCGGACACTATGCATTCTTCTATTCCTGTTTTTAAAAATTAAAAAAAAGCCAAACACTAAAATAAGTTTGGCTAATATTTACAAAATTAAATAACAAATAAATAATCCCTGTCCCCTGCAGATAATTCCTTGAATATGCAACCCTGATTTTCAATCCAATAAAAACAAAAAGGATTGAATGTTTAAGGACCCCCACATACAGTTGCCCAGTTTCGACCAACACATCAGTAAGTGATGCTCTCCTGTGGTCAAACCCTTTTCCTGACCATCCTGTTGAGGCATTAGAAGATGCAGCAGAGGGCTGGAGTTAGCCCGGTATTGTCACTCTCCTAAACCTGGAAGGTCTTCAAAAAATAATATTAGGGAAAAAAGAGTAAAACAAAACATCATAATCAACCACATGCATGACGAGTAAAAATCCAAACGATATTCCCTTCAACATAAAAAAACATTTTTTTCTTTTCCATTTAGCACACAGTAGTTACCTGGATAGAAACTGCATACATACACTGTATAAATACACAAACACCAAACACCAACTCTGGAAAACACCGGCACCACACAAGTGCCTTATTTACAGAGCATGCGGCGGCACACACCGAGAACCCAGAGAAGCACCACAAAGCCACAACACTACCAACACTACACCTAGACTCCACCACCACCAATAAGAACCACCAAACCAAGAAAGGAACAGATAGTAACACAGAAAAAAGAAAAGAAAGAACTACCGAAACAGAAAAGAGCCACGGGAGGACAGACTATGGAATTTACAACAAACAGAACACGGCACATGAGGACAACACAAACACACATACACACACACACACACACACACACACACACACACACACTCACTCACACACACATACATACATACACATACACCACAGACATTGAGAAAAGCATGTGTTGGCGATCGAACTTACAGGCACGTAAACTGGTTGAGCAATCATGAACAGAGACAGAAGAAAGTGGGTAGGCTCTCTGAAGGGTGTCCATGTTACTATGTACACTCTCTGACATGCACAAGCAGTCACGCTCAGAGCGGCCGCAATCAAAACAACATGCCAGTTTCATTCGCTTGTAGACGGACATCTTGGCTAAAGTCATGTTTTTTGGGGATGAGAGGAAGAGGAAAAGCAGCAGGTTAATGGCAAGGAAAGAAATACTGAGACCAGAGGAGGGAACGTTCTGGTAGTTTACTTTCAGAGGAAACAGAAATAGAGTGCAAAAGCCTTAGTGACAAGCTTCTCACAGGCTTGACCCCACACAATCAGGAGATGAACAACATCTTGACTGGGTGAATTATGTTAAAAAAAAAAAAAGCCAAACATATCATTTGTATGGGGGACTGGGTACACATTTACTTGCGATCAGGTGCTTTTAAATTATGCTGCGTTTTACAAGAGGTGATCACCCCTCTGGGTCAAGCTGTGCTCTAAGGCTGTTTATTGGAGGTCAAAAGGTCAAATGGGACAGTGAGGAAAGGAAAGGAATTAGGGTCATTCAAAGGGGAACAGGTGTGGGTGACTCATGAGTAATGTTTGGAAGGAGCTGACCTCTCTGGTGACATTTGCTAGGCCCGAAGCTAAAGGGGGGAGGATCACGTACCTGTATCCCATCATGCATTGCGCCAGTCCAAACCAAGGCGTAACATTCCTCTACGCTACAGGCTAGGCATTCCACTGGGAGCCGTAATCTAAGCCGCTTCACCATAGCACCCCCCTGAGGTAGCCACTTGGCCTGGGCACTACAGCGTGTTCGTGAGGTGTCTGAGGTGGCCACTTGGCCCGGGCCCTACAGCGTGTACATGAGGTGTCTGAGGTGGCATATCAGTATGAGCTGCTCCTCCACTAACATGGACCCCTGGGGCTAAATGTCCAGATAGATAGAAGAGAATTTCATTTAGTTCAGGCCAGAGCCATATGACACTACCAGTGGAGAATACACAAGTAAGAGACTGCACCTAGAACTTTCTAAAAGTGTATATTGCATCTGTCACAAGATAATAAACAGAGGCAGTTGAATATTTCTGAGAAATGTGTTTGTATACGCCTCTGCATGTGTTTCTGTATGAGCATGTGTGCCTATCTGTCTGCTTGTCTGTTTGTTTCTGTGAATGCCTGTATCTATGGCGTGGCGCGTGTGTTTGTTTTGTTTGTGCGTGCGTCAGGGGAGTGTTGGTGAAGTATCACAGCGCGTCTTGATTGCTGTGATCGGGGGGTGCAGAAACAGTCCCTGGTCTTCAGTCTCTCGGTGCCACAGTGCTAACTGACCGTAATCAAGTCTGGCACTGTCAAATCAGCTCACTGTCAGGGGAAAACTTGGCATTTTAGAGTTCAAATTCAGTGGACAAGAGTCCAAATGAACCAGCCAAATTTAGTTCCCCTCAAGGGAGAGAGAATGTGCTGTTTAAAAGTAGACCTCAGGGACTGTTATTTCAGTATGACATGCACAACCACTTAAATCAGCCATTATCTTCAGCATGCAACATGAGAGCCACTGAGAGTCTAAGCAGGTAAAACAGGGGAACCTCGGCCAACTGTTTACGGGGCTGAAACAGTTTTAGACATTACACACAAGAGCAGTAAGGCTGTCATTTCAATGTCATGCTTGAATCAGTTGTTGAGACTGGTTGACATTCATCAGCTAGTGATGTGTTAGTCAGTGAAACATAGAGGGTGGTGGAGAGACACGAGACAGACAGACAGACAGACAGACAGACAGACAGACAGACAGACAGACAGACAGACATGATAACGGAGATGACTTCAATGAGTTCAACACGTAAACCTGAATACTGAGGCCTCTTTTAGCAAGAATGCTACCAGCAGCCATAACCTCTAATCCAAAAGTTCATCTGAGTAACGTTTGAGGATAAATATCACATTAAATCATACTCAAAAATGGACGTGGAACAATGTGCTAACAACGGACCCAAAAAACACGATGAAGCAGACAGTGGCTGGTAACGGAAGATTCTGTGGCAACCCATGTTAAAGTAAGAAGAAAAAAACGAAGCACAGTGACTAAAAACACCACAGCACATTTCCCCTCAACGAGACAGAACTCAGCTCCTCCTCAGGAGCACAATAACATATCATGGCACAGCGACATGTCAGTGGAAATGGCATGACACATTTAAACAGAAACTGAAAAAAACAACAAACCAAACCAACATGAAAAACAAAACGAAGTTGAGGCGCATCCCAACTACTTCGCTTCACTGCTGATCGCATTCTTGCAAGACTCACTCACAGAGGACCTCCATGTCAGTTGCTCTATTCAACCCTACTACTAAAGCACTATGAGGACCTCTAGTGGCTGGTTTCTGTATAGCAGATCATCAAAGCACTTCACACCATAACCTAAAGAGTGCTTGTCAAGTGAGAAAAGGGCCTATTAGAAGAGGGAATTGAAATGTGTAGCAGAGTCATTTCAATTCAGTGCAGTGGTGATGGGTCCTAAGGTACTGGACAGGAGCTTGAAGCACTACCAGGGGTGGGAGCAGTCTAGAAGCCAGGGAGAAGGAGGACCAGATTGTTTTGATTGTGTTTTGGAGACGATGCTCGTTAAAAGTCTAAGAATTTTGAAGACCTTCCCACAGAACACTTTCCGCTGTCTGAAAATACAGCAGCGTGCGAAATTACCCCTGACAGCAAGAAGATGATTTCAAATGGATCAACTCATTTTTTTTTTCATCGTCCTCTTGGCTCTCCTCAATCCATGACTAATGTTACCAATATCAGTCTATGTGTTTGACATTTAAGATTGTCACCACATTCTTATTTTCCGACTTCCTCCCCCCTCCCTCAAATTTCTTTGGGGCCATAACTTTTTACAGGGGTGGGGGCCCTGGAAGACAGAAGAATGGCCTTGGACATGACATTAATCTGTGGGGTTTGGAATCGATTTCATCTTGATTTCATTAAACCCAAATGCAGCCCCCTCCCCAACCCCCCCCCCCACCCCAAACTGCAGATAAAACACCCCCTATGTCATTGGAAATGAATGGCAGAGTGAAGGTTGAATGCAGAGAGGGGGGGGGGGGGGGGTGGTTGGGATTGGGGTTCTGTTGAGTTGGCTCTGCTGTACTCAGTTCTGGTCTGGTCTGGAGACAGTGTAGAGATGAGAGAGGCGTGGGAGAGGATGCAGCGTCTACACTTGGACATGCAACACACATAGAACACTCTACTATCAGCTGAGAGGAGAGAAGGAGAGACAGTGGGGCTGCGCTCTGGGCAACAGGGAGCCCTGCTTTTACTCACAATAAATCACTACCAGAGAGCAGTAAAATAAAGAGGCGTATTCCAACGGCAGCAAAAGGAAGGAAATACATCAAAAGTGTGTCAATGGTCAACATGGTGGAGAAAAACACACACACACACACACACAAACTCCCATCAAAGCAATGGAATTGGCATCACTTTCCATAAGGCTGTTCTTTATGTGCAGTGATGTGTAAAACAAAAAAAATACACTATTGTGTCACGTCTGGGACAACGAAAATTGAGCAAATGATTAAATGCAAAGGTGTTTAAGTCTCGTGTTAAACTCAGACCGATGTACTCAACTCTATAATTGAGATGACATGAAAAAGGAGGCTGTCCTTTTGAATAGGTGTGTTTTTCTAGGCGCTTTAAAGTCATTGTCAGTGACCCCTATTTTCTCTCTCTCTGTCCCTGACTGTGCTGAGATTTTAGCTGAATTATTTATTCAATGGCTAACTAGTCTGGACAAATGCTCATATAGGTCAGGTAGCTAACAAGCCATCTTTCCACATGCATTTTACAGTTGCCTAATCTAGCCGTGTTCAAACAAACAAATGCATTCATCTGAATGAACTGAATAAAGAAAACTAAATGTTGGTGTGCTTTTGGAGAGCAATGTGCAGTTTTTCGGTGAAGAGGGCATTATGAAGTTGATGCCTATCTCATGTTTTCCACTTCAAAGGAGCTTGTGAAAGATAATCATGAAAGCACTGCACAGAATGGGGAGATGATTCTACCCAGTGTTTTATGAACTGCCCATCACAACACATAGCTCTAATTAGACACAATTGCAGCACTGAGGAGATCGTGTTGAGTGTGAGCCTGAGCCTGAGCCTGAGCCTGAGCCTGAGCCTGAGCCTGAGCCTGTGCCTGTGCCTGTGCCTGTGCCTGTGTCTGTGTCTGTGTCTGTGTCTGTGTCTGTGTCTGTGTCTGTGTCTGTGTCTGTGTCTGTGTCTGTTTTTGGAGTGCAGTGCCAGGCAGGCCTATGGGCTGAAAAGCATTGTGTGTGCGAGAGGCATGTCTGTGAACGACCAGGGTTCGCTTGCCTTTTGTTTTTCCACCTGACTTGGATCATTACTGCACGCTGATGTCACGGTGACATGCTGGCAAACTGACAGGCTCTCTCTTCAGCCTCGCTAATCACGCCATATCACCTCTCCATCTAACCAGCACCACATCTACTAGAAGGCTGACAAGCACTACGCTCTTTGTCTCTCTCTCTCTCTCCTTCCCTTCTCTCTCTCTCTCTCTCTCTCTCTCTTGCGCTCCCCTCTGCTCTCAGTCTTATTTGTATTTGTATTTGTTGTGTTGTGGTTTATATGAAGCCATAGTCCTCATTTGTGTCTGTGCACTGGTGACAATGACAGCAGGAGGGCTGTCTCCTCTCTTTGCATGAGTATTTTGGGGATTTCATGTGTTAGTGTGATGTGCTGTAAACCGTGTGAAGTTGCACTCAGTGCATTTCAATCTAAACCCCAATGTCATGAAATGTAGAAGTAAATTATGCACAATGTCATCTCAAAACTATGGGTAATAAACAAAAATGAAGATACGACACATTCACAATAAATCACATCATGACCAAAGTCTAGCATTAGGACAAATATAGTAGCTACAAATCCACACATTTTTAACTGAACTCAGGGCAGCCATCTGGGGAATTGGAAGTGTACAGTGGATAACTTGGGACATCTGATTCACTGATCTGTTAACAGTTGCTACTTATGCGACAGGAGGGGTAGGGGAGAGAATGACAGGTTGAGGTGAGGGGTGAATGTAAAGTCACTTACGTCGTTTGCAGCCACACTTTTTGATCCGTTTGGGATCTGTGATGTCGTCGTGACAAGCTTTGCAGTAGTAAAATGCTCTGAAGGGAAGAAAGCATACAAATAGACAAATTCCTTAATTCACTCTGATCAAATCACATCGTGTTGTGGCCCATAAACGTCAATATCATGGCAATAGTAGAGAGAATAAGTCACATTAAAACATTGTTTTCTATGATACTGTGAAATGAATCAAAATCTCCTCTATGCGGGTTACTACTTGATCTGAATCTTACATCCTATGTGTATGAGCCTAATTGTACATACTCAGTATGTAACACACAATACTTGCTCTTAATCATTAAATAAGTGGATTTTTTAGTATTCTGAAGATTTGAACGTTATACATTTGTGTTTTCAACCACAGACAACTGGCAAATAGTACTCTAAAATAGCTCTGACTTATCTGACTACCTGGAGTAGAATGGACTGGATTTGGTGTTTCAACAGAACAGAAGGGAAAGTTTTACCTCTTGACTTCTTTGGCGTCACTGGCAATAAAGAATCCTAATGTACCTTCCTGCATCTTGACATGGTTGCCAGGGTTGATGAGAATACTGTTTTGGTCAGAGAAGAAGATTCACACAAGTCATTGCTCCTGGACGATGATCAGCCTGCACACTCAGTGAGTTCTAATCAAGAGGAATGGTACCGCACACACAGGTATGAGAAGCATTCACTTTGAGGGTGTGCCGTAGTGGAAGCAATGCTGCGCCACGCTGGCATTTGGCATTTTTAAGGGGATATGAGATGCTGTTGTGTTTGGGGGTCATGGAAGGTGACTTGATGGAACCCAAACAAAGACATTTGGATCCGTTTTGTCTTGTCTTTGGTTTCACACAAGTAAACAAATGCACAACAGCATGGTTGCTCAATTTCAATTCTTTTTTTTTTTTTAGATGGTCCTAATTGGCAGAGGAGAAAAGGTGGTAGAAAATAATTGAAATTGTGTTTTTCATTGGAGTGGCGAGGGGGGGGTCAGATCTGCTGAAGCAACATGGCTGGAGGTTTACTGAGACACTTGGCTCGATTGGAGTAGGGAAAAGTGTTGAACTGGGGAACAGACACAGAGATGCTCTACACTAGGAGTGAAACCATGGCCGCTCTAAGAACCACCAGTCCTCCAGCATAGTGCTGCCACTTTACAAGCGGCTACTTTATTGTTTACAGTAAGCCAGCTGCTTTTGCATGTCTCCCCTTGTAGGTAAGCTACTTTATTACTCTTTATGTTGTTTACTTGAAAGTTTCTTAATGTTTTATTTGCATTTATTTAGTATGGTATTTCTTGAAAGGTACTCAATCCAATACCATACAAGGACATGAAATAAAAATGAATCTATCAATGCCCACAACTTGCCTTTACAGAATGGGAGCAAACTAGAGCTAAAGCTAAACTAAAGTTTCCCCACAGATGGCTAATGCTACATCCACATTCATTCTGACACAAAGAATAATGTCCAAAAGGTTCATGTGACACCGATGTCGTGAGAGAAGCTAATACTGGTTCACTGTATCATTCCCCATGAATTAGACCAAGATGTAATGACAACATAGTCATTAATGGTTGCCTGTGGTTAGGAATCATCAATGATATTAGTTGAGACGTGAAGACGGGACAGACGCCTGGCCACACTGAGCCCAGACGAAAGGGAGAGGAGATACACCGCTCAGCGCATCGCTTCAGGTGTCAACAGGCCTTTATGTCTACATCACTGCCTCCAATCAGCATGCCTACTTGGGAGAATATCAGTAGCTCCTGCTGGATTCATAGATGGGAAATAATATGTAAGGGTCATAGACAAAAGTCAATGATGAAGCTTAGTCAATCTTTCCTCTGGGCTCAACATAATATGTATGGTTCAGTCAAAATGAAAAACAGAAATAAACGGAAGATAATGAGGGGGTGATTTAATCTGTTGCAAAATGGTCTTCACAAAAGTGTTTCACCTTTGCAATTTGAGGGGAATTTAGATGGAAAAATGAGGTGTCAGTTTGAAAGCAGCATCTGACTTCAGTTATCATTTTCAGAATGGATTAAATGTCCCCCACACAGTAGGCACCAAGCAGCACACAGCGGCATGCGCTCCAGTACAGGACAAAAGAAAGGAAGAAAGAAAGGAACAACAGAAAAAAGAACAACTCATTCACTACAAACCCACGTGTCTTCACTCCCCAAATCTGAGATTTTTTAGAGGGTCAATTATCACAGACGCCAGTTTTTAGGGAGTTTTTCTCCCGATCGCATACATTTATTTGCAAACTATTTCAGATGCCAGATGCTTGGCATCATGTGGCCAGCAGGATGTGGTTGAAAAGCTCACATTGTGGGAGGCAAGGCAGGCATGACACATCACATGAGTGCTTAGGCATGCTGTTACCAAGAGTGTGACAACGGCACTTTACACAAATAAATCATAAAGCAGCAGGGACAGCCACTGCAGAGCAGAACAGGACGTAGATGCAGTAACTTCTGTGCAGTTGGATTGTTATTTTAAAACACCAAACTGACAGGAAGTGACCTCGCTTCATAAACATCTACTCAAAGACGCACAGGCACCAGGGGTACAAGATGAGTGACACACACACACACACACACACACACACACACACACACACAAGCTTTCATTCACTTTCAAACTCACACATACACACACACACACACACACAAACACACACACACACACACACACACACACACACAGACACATAAACACATATATACAGAAGCTTTCATTCACTTTCAAACTCACACACACACACACACACACACACACCCAAACAGGCACACAATACAGTAACAGAGTGATGATGAAAGGCAGAATGGAAATGATTGGCTATGTGACCTAAGTGCTAAACAAGTCGGATATGAATGCCGGTATCCAAATGATCTCTACTCATGCCATTGTGTGTGAGAGAATATGTGAGTGTTAATGCCTTAGTGTTAGTGAGCTTGTTAATGTGAGAATGTTAGGATGATATGGCAATTAAGCTGATGTCGCTACTTATAAAATTCTTATTTTCTGAAGCACTGCGTTCAGTCTTCAGTGATAATCAGTTAGGTTCCAAATGACCTCTATCATTACCAAACAGACCCTACTCGGTCTAACAGAGAGAAGGCAAAAGTGACATTTGTTGTAGAGATTTGGCTGAGTCCTATGGCATGAACCATGAAGTA
This sequence comes from Sprattus sprattus, assembly GCF_963457725.1. Taxonomy (NCBI): domain Eukaryota; kingdom Metazoa; phylum Chordata; class Actinopteri; order Clupeiformes; family Clupeidae; genus Sprattus; species Sprattus sprattus. The sequence continues at coordinate 27,387,439 of NC_137910.1, forward strand.
CTTTGTTGATGGTGAACATAAGACAAAAACAGAGGAGGAAACATAATTAGTTTGAGGTGTAAACAAGTGACCGCTGACACCACACTGAAAAAGAACTGGAGTGACAGGAAGGGGGTAAGCAACAAGACAGACATGAGACAAAAACTCAAATCGAAATTTATATGAAGGTTATGTAAAGGAGAGTAAAGACATGAAAAAGAAATAAATACAAAGTCTACTCTCTCTGCCTGCAAAGAAGTTAGTGCATTAAGCACAATAGTCACAATAAAGAGGTGAGAGAGCTTGGCCAGATTTAAGAAAAAGACAGAGTCCTTTATTTAATCCAAGAGTTGGAAGATCTAAAGTGGTTGGAGATAAGATAAGGAAGAGAGCATACCGCTTTCGGCTTCTGTAAACAACAAGAAAACATGTCAAATCAAACACGGCATAAAGATCAAAAAGGAAGTGACATTACAAGTAGCGTCATTCGGCAAACCTCATTAGGCCATCAGGCCAAGAACAGAACCATAACAAAATAGCTTATGACCTACAATTAACTATGGGACACGGATGACAGGGTTATATAAAGTACATTTAGGGATGTATGAAGGATATAATAAAATCTTAATTATATATCCAAACAAAATGAGTCTAATATGCAAGTAACGTGCTGTTAAAACATTAACTAATAAAGTGGCCTCCTGATCAGATCTGATTGACTTAAGAACAATGGTGGCTTTGGGCATAGACTGAGAGACGCAAAAGGATAGTGAGCTCATAAATACAACACACAAACAAAACCAAATCTCTGTCCAAACGAAAAACTGAAGCAAGGCCCTGTAACTACAAACTAGAGACAGAGGGAATACTAAGAGGGGGATACTTTGACTACTATAAAGCAATTCAAAAGGCGCCATGTCAGGGTTCAACAAAAATGGTTTCAAATGATATTTGTTAATGCCAAACCAAAAGTAGCAGACTTCATAGGTTCAGATATTGTCCGAAATGGGAGCTCTCAGAGAGCAGGGTCTACGCTTGTAATAACTACTTGCCTCTGAAAACTGTCATATAAAAACATTTAAATAATTGATTTAGTCTACTGAACGCTACTTTTCTTCTCTAAACTTCTCAAAAAAGTGATTGGGGACAAATAGAACCACAGTTTGGAAAGGACCCATTTGGCCTAATTTTGAGACAGAAACCAGGTCAAATTCTGTCCAGTGAAAAGAACACTCTGTGTCAACAATGATTAGTATGTGTTGAGGTGAACAGTAAAATGTATTAGTACAAGTTGTAATACACACAGCACAGAAGTGTGTGCCACAGGAAGTAAGCACAGGAGAGAGGGGTTTGGCAAATACATGTTCCTGGAACTAAGTACTTCATGTTATTAGTGGTGATCATGGGTCTACACCTAGAATGCTATTGATGATGGACACGTCACTCATAGTGCTTGGCCCATATCAATAGTTCACAGTGAATTTGGGCAGATGATATGACCCGTTCATTTGTCAGTTGGATACAATCAACATAAAACAACTCATGTACCATAATGTTTCATACAACATGCTGCAACATGGCACTTGACAAGAAGCGCTATATATTTTCAACACTATATTGTTTCTTGTGGAAATATATGGCATTGCGTTCTACCCATATCTATGTATTTATCTATATATACAGTATAACTTGACAAGAGCATTACTTTTAAACTGTTACACATCCCAGGAAGAGAGTGCCCCCAACAAACCTGCTTTCGTTGGTTTCAGACTTGTATTCAATTGCAATCAACAGCAACTTCAACTTCACGTAGCACAGCCTAGAACCCAAACAGAAAAAAGTAGATTCATGCTCCACACAGAAACAGGCGTTTATAATGAAAGGCCAAACAGACTTTTCAAAAACCTACCCCAAGTACATGATATGTACATACCAGTATGTTGACAACAAAAGCAGACATGAGATTTGTCAGCTGTTCTGTCTGAACAGTAGCTGAGTACTGAGCTGGGCCTGAGGCAGAGGCAGAGGTGGATCCATACTTACTCACAAATGACGGGAAAGGAAAGGCCCACAAAGGCGTTGGACAGGTACTCTGTGTACATTTCATTGGCCACTCCCTCCAGGTAATACTTTTGCCACGTGTCCTCTTCAATCTGAGGAGCACACATAGAAAGAGTTCTGTTGTTGCCAGCACAGATATACTGAGTCATGTTGTTGCCAGCACAGATATACTGAGTCGTGTTGTTGCACAGATATTCTGAGTCGTGTTGTTGCACAGATATTCTGAGTCATGTTGTTGCCAGCACAGATATACTGAGTCGTGTTGTTGCACAGATATTCTGAGTCGTGTTGTTGCACAGACAGACTGAGTCATGTTGTTGCCAGCACAGACAGACTGAGTCATGTTGTTGCCAGCACAGATAGACTGAGTCATGTTGTTGCCAGCACAGATAAACTGAGTTATATTGTTGCCAGCACAGATATACTGAGTCATGTTGTTGCACAGACAGACTGAGTCATGTTGTTGCACAGTTATACTGAGTCATGTTGTTGCCAGCACAGATAGACTGAGTCATGTTGTTGCCAGCACAGATATACTGAGTCATGTTGTTGCACAGATATACTGAGTCATATTGTTGCACAGACAGACTGAGTCATGTTGTTGCACAGTTATACTGAGTCATGTTGTTGCCAGCACAGATATACTGAGTCATGTTGTTGCCAGCACAGATAAACTGAGTCATGTTGTTGCCAGCACAGATATACTGTCATGTTGTTGCACAGATAGACTGAGTCATGTTGTTGCACAGATATACTGAGTCATGTTGTTGCACAGACAGACTGAGTCATGTTGTTGCACAGTTATACTGAGTCATGTTGTTGCCAGCACAGATATACTGAGTCATGTTGTTGCCAGCACAGATAGACTGAGTCATGTTGTTGCCAGATAGACTGAGTTATGTTGTTGCAGTGATCACAAGGATTAAAAAACTTGTGAATTCACAGGGCAGATGTGTGCTTTTGACCTCTGCACTGACCTTTCCCAGGCAGACACACAGCGGACAGGCCCGTTCCAAAGGCACCTTGGAGGGGTCATAATCTCCTCATTACCCCCCCTCTGAGGGCAGAGTGGGCAGTGCTGTGACAGAAGGCCCAGCCATTAGCCCCCCTCTCCCCCTCTCCTGCCATCTCTGCCCTCTTCTGACAGCTCTCGGCTGTAATGCATATCTAAACCGCTGACTGGACCAACAGACACAGGCATGTTTGAGGGCAGCAGTAATAGAGAGGTGGTGGTGTGTGTGTTTACGTGTTTACTCCCTACATAGCATCACATGTCTGCTCCCCTGCCTGTGAGTGCTGAGGACTCTAAATGATGACCTGGACTCACACAGGAGACTCCCTTCGCTCCTGTTGCTGTCCCTCTTAAAGCCCAAACAGCCCTGGGCCCTGACACCAACCATGCATCTCACTTCAGAGCAGGTCTTACATGCCAGAACAAAGGACACACACTATACACTTAGTAATAACATTGAGCTGTGTGTGTGTGTGTGTGTGTGAGTGTGTGTGTGTGTGTGTGTGTGTGTGTGTGTGTGTGTGTGTGTGTGTGTGTGTGTGTGTGTGTGTGTTCATTAGCATGATTCTGGCCCACTTCCCCGTGGTCCTCTCCACTCAGCCATGACGAGCCGTACTGAGCCGCACTGAGCGTCCGCACTCAAGCATCCCTTCTTTCCAGGCAAGACAAATCGAGACGGATCAAACGAAGACTTGTTCCTATTCTTCTACCCATCCTAGTGTGTCACGCTGATCCGCGTTCCCCACTTCCCCTGGTTAAGGAGCATGATGCCCATGTGTGTGTCCACGAGAGGAGGCTGAGTGTGTCTGCCTCTTGGAAGGGCTCTCTCCTCAAACACTGCCGACAGGCTGAGTGGAAGGACTTTCTGTGCTGTTCCACCCTCGTATTTCATGGCGGCCCCATGACTTTGCCAATAAAAATGAAAGGAAGGCAACTGGCTGATTAAAGGACATTTTAATTACTCCCAAATCTATGCGACACTAAGTCTTGTGATGTCTCATTATGGCGTACTTCTTCATGTGTTTTTGCAGCTCATTACTCAGCCCTGTGGCAACAGATATGAGCGTTTGTTTTCCAAAAATGTAAATAACAGATTTCTAAGTGCCTACATCATTCCATAAACCAGCGGAGGGGAGGTTTGGTTCAAATATAACATTTGGGGCTTGCTGTGTTTGTTTAAAATTACAGACTCGTAGCGGTGGCAGGAGTAAATCACATCACTGCTAAAGTGCCCGCAGTGAATTAGGGACAAGCTGCCTTGGTCAGCTTGGCTTTACAGGGGAAGCCCTGACTGACTGGGGCCCAACAATGTAAGTCATTCCAGTCCCTGGGTTAATTCACATAACAAACACTGTGACTGCTCCAAGCCCTATGCCAGATACGTGCCAGACTCAGGGTTGGATGTGGCACTGTGTATCCAGATCTGCTGGATGGATTATGTAGTCTGCTGCTTTCTGGGATGCCTCTCACTCTATCCCTATTCGTCTTCCTCTCCTCCTCCTCCTCCTCACTGACTTGCGGCCTGTCAGAAGTGGTCAGTGGATGGGTTGAGGTTTTTTTGCTGACCGGTTGTGCAGCGGAGTGCTTTTGTGGGCCACATGCGTCTCTCTTTTGATTGGGGATGCTGATGGAAGGAGCGAGTGCTGGTGCCGGTGGTCTTTGCCCTGCTTCATGCTCCTTTTACGAGGAGAGTGATGTCCGGAGCAGATGGCTCCACATACCGCATTGAAATAGCCATTATAAAGTTATCCGTCATTTTTATGACACGAGAACCTTTCCTTCAAAGGGCAAGCACTCCACCTAAACGCTCAGAGCTTGACTGGGTTCCAGAAACAGAAAGCCCAGGCCTGTGCATGCGAAGCTCTCATAAGGATGTGAAAGACGTCTTTACCGTGCCGATGAATTCACCACGAACCGACTCTCTGCTCAAAGTCTGAATGAAGCGAGAGCCGTTCGTGACATCCATCCCCGATGCGTCAACTCCAATATCAAAGTCTGCCATTCTGATTGAATTGTTTCCCATAAATCTCGGAATAATTCCCCTGTCAGTGAGACAAAACGTCTCTCTAAAGTTACAGCGGGGCAATGCGGCTCAGTCTTGGTTAAAAATACAGCTGGGCGGGGGTGCTGCTTTACGACGGTGAATCAGACACGCGGTTCAGATTTCAGCCGTATATGAGCGCACTGAGGGGACGGTAAATTCTTCTGAGGGGGAAATCGCTAATTTATAACCTAGCTTCTATGGTGCCATTGCCTCATATAAATTACTTCATAATGGTGACAGAATCGTTGTGTTGCTCCCCCTGCATGGGTCCCACATGAGACTGCAGGCAGAGAGATGATGATTTACTAGATAGCATAATGGCCGTGGTGATTAAAGAGCCCGAGGAAGGGAGCGTGAGACTGCATCTACTGTCTGAGGCATCACCAGGCTCTCTCTCCCTCCACTGAGGAGCCGCAGACACAGCCATGCCTCCCCCGGATCAGCGGGGACCTGATTGTGTGTACGTGTGAGTGTGTGTGTAATGTGCTTGAGTGACTGTGTGTGTGTGTGTGTGTGTGTGTGTGTGTGTGTGTGTGTGTGTGTGTGTGTGTGTGTGTGTGTGTGTGTGTGTGTGTGTGTGTGTAATGTGCTTGAGTGAGTGTGTGTGTGTGTGTGTGTGTGTGTGTGTGTGTGTGTGTGTGTGTTGGGAAGGGAAGGGAATGGGATGGGGTTGGGGAGGGGATGGCTGACAGTACCTTGATGAATGACCTCATGGAGAAGAGGTTGGCGAGCATGGTGGACAGGCCCTGGGCCAAGCAGCTCTGAGCGATGAAGCCCGCCTTCAGCTCCGCCAGGCAGATTGCATCATCCCCTTCCCTCCAGTTCCAGCTCGGAATGTTTAGCAGATGGGCCTGGGAGGGGGGCGCAGAGGGCAGGAAGAAAGGGGGTGGTGAGAGGGGGTGAGAGAGCCGCTTTCTTGTGGGATGTTTAGCAGAGGTGGTGAAAGTAATGAACATCAGGCGCCTCAAGGGTTTTTCATCTTTTCATTTGAAGTGCTTTACTCAGCTGAAGTGTACCGTCGCGCAGATTTAAAATGTGAGCTATGATGAGGTGGTTGGTGAATGTGCAACAACAGTAAAGAGTCATGTCACTTCATTTAGGGATGGGTGGATGTGCTCTTACCTTGTTGTGGTACTGCAACATTTGAGTGATGATTCTGATCTTTGGGTGGTAGTTCTTGATGGATATCACTCTACAGAGAAACAAAAGCAACGCAATGACTAAGCCCAGTGATTGTGCACACACACACACACACACACACACACACACACCGAGGTAAGGTTCTGAGTTCTCCCTCATAACTCAAGGCCAACAATGGAGCAGTGAGCTGAGAGCCGCTGCCTTCACACTTCAGCCTGCCTGTCTTCTAGGGTCTCGTAAATGGAAGGTGTGGAATTTATTTGCATATGAAGCTGCTTTTTACGGCTCATGAGATCTTTTTACGGCTCATGAGATCTTCAGAGGGGCAGCTGCTCCCGAGGACTCCAGCTGTGGGCCAAATCTGTGGGCCATCTTTAGGGGCGGATTTCTGCAGACAGGGCTAGCACTGGGTGATTATATGGCGTGAATGGAATTAAAAATGCACGCTCTTGCACCACACACACTCTGTGAACTGCGTAAGAACCCAGTCCATTCCTCTCAGGGTGAGCCAGTGCTTTAGGGGGCCTTTTCATCGCTTGCCAGGTAAAACATGTGTGTGTGTGACTGTGTGCGTTTAGAGTGGCTTCATGGACCGGGCCTTGCTTCTCTCATTCACACCTCATTCTCACACCTCCCACACCTGAGAAAGATGACAGAGCTCCACTCTACCCCCACACACACACAGATACACACACACACACACACACATACACACACATACACACACACACATAGACAAACACACACACACACACACACACCCGCCACATCTGCCAACACCCTGCTTCAGCATCCCGCACAGGGCCCACCATAAGGCCTGCTTCTCACCTCCACTCATAAACAGGACAAGGCCCCAAACAAATCAGCCATTAACACATTCTTACCCACGTAAAAATGCACCCAAGACCTGCAAGTGAACTTTGAACCAGGGTCCCTCCAATGCTTTCTTTTTTAAGAAAAAGAAAACCTGTGTTCTATCTGTGTCACAACTTTTGGTTTCATAACAATATGATGAGAGCCTGTAACCTGTCATATGGAAGTGGAAGCTGCTAAATGGTGCCTAACGAACATACCTCATTATGTTGGAGGCATCCTCTGCGTCTGGGTCAGGACAGTACTTGTTGGCCAGAATCAGGCAGGCGTCCGCGTTCTCGATCTGTACAGCGGGACCAAGAGAGAGGAAAAGATGACGTGAGGAAGGCTGGAGGCAGAGAGGCCAAAGGGAAACCTGGAGCGCAGCGGAGCAGAGGGCACTGTACCTTCACCCGGGCCAGGTCATGGGGGTTCAGAACAGATCCCTGGTAGAATTCCACCTGAGTAAAGTGGCGTTTGAATAAGGCTTCCAGCTCAAGATTAGGGGAAATACTATTGAGAAGTTGAGAGGGAGAGAAGGCAATAATCAGTGTTAAATGCTGAGGCAGTCTTGCCGTGACAAAAACCAACAGAGGAAATCGTATTTATCACTTGGGTACATGCGATGTCTTAGAGCCGTCCCCGACTAAACCTCAGGAATGAATGACAAACAGTTCAATGGACTCATTACTTTGTATATTTATTGCTTTTACTTCATGCATGAAGAACTGGGGAGGAAACTTCCATGCTGTTATTTTATAGGTTAAATGAGCAGACAAAGAATACACTTACTTATGAAGAAAGACGATTTCTACATTGACATCATCCCGATCCTTGTGTAGGAAGTCTTTAAGGAAGTTGGAAACACTTTCGAGCGTGATATGACCACAGACCACAATATGCCTGGAAGGGGGGAAATCCAGCTTATGATGGCAATATAAAATCAAACACGCACTGGCATGTCCCTAAAAGAAAACACAAGTCATAACAAACCAGAGAAATGTCCTTTCAGATACAAAGGGTCATAGCTTTACTCTTTTTCAAATGCTGGGTTTTATCTCCACATCACCAAATAAGTTTTACCTCATTCTTATAAAGGCACTTAACTGGAGTGATTCAACCATGATGCTTAGCTTTGAACCAGTTAAGAGAGCATAAAATATAATAAGACATGTTTCTATTTGTTTGTCATACGTTCTCAATCAGCAATCCGTCTGTTAAGCCAAACCATTTCCATTAAAGTGATTGCATGTTGACAACGACGTGAACAACGGCACAAATATATAATAACCTCCAGCATTACTGCGAAAGCTTCGACAATGTCCTCTACTCTGTGGGGCCCCAAATATTACTCATGGTTCCAAGGCATTCTGACATCTTCCTGGAAAGATGCTGCGTTTCAATTCCAGCCTGCGTGTTAGCAGAGCCCAGTGATTGCAGGGACGGCCTGAGATCAACTGGAATGGATTCGGGGCTCGACCCCATGCAGCTCCTCCGCACTGAGCTGGAGGTTTAAGGGGGAGCACCCTGGGGGAATGTGCCCAGAGAAGACTCTTCAGGTCTCCCAGGCGGCCGGTCTCACAGCAGTGCTCTTAAGCCTTTACAGGTGGCTTCTGCAGGACCCTTGCTGTCTCCTAGTGTGTAGTATTTACACTGGTCATGACCTTCAATCTCCATGTTAGCGTTCATAAAGCTGAAAGCTGCCTGAACAACAAGGCTCCATATTCATAACACACTATTACTGTAAGGGAGGCGGGGGGGGGGGGGGGGGGGGGGGGGGGTGTCAACATGAATTATGGTGAATCCAGGGGATGAAAGCTTTTTATTACCGTTCGGGCTGCCCGTAAAAAAAAAAAGCAAAACTGCCAATTAAAAATGTCATAGAGGATGTCACAGTTTAAAAAGAAAACTTTTGCGAAAAAGCCGACATCAAATGTGAAACCGATCCGGACCCATTCCCCTGTGCTCCAGGCCAAGCTCTTCTCATGGGGGATGAAGTTGGACACAGGGCCCATTAAGAGGCATTGTTTTACCAAACTCCAGGCATGCCAGTGCATGCAGTAATAATCAAATTGCTTTCTTAGCGTAGCAGAGGGACTGGGCCAGAGGGCCATTAACAGCTGTCAGTCAGGCTCTGGGACGAGGGGCAATGGCTGCCTGTCTCCATGCTGAATCCATCCCAGAACACTGTGGTCAGGTCTGGTAAGGAGGCTTCTCAGTGGTAATCAATCTAAATCTGTCCAAACTGCCCCCACCTTCTCCCCGAACCCAGTGCTCTCAAGGCTGGGAGGGGGAAAGGCCATGCAGACGGTTGCTTCACTTCTCAGGAGATGGTAGGCACAACAGCCTGTTTGCTATTTGTCAGGTGCGTGGGGAAGCGTTCACTGACAAAGCACACACAAAAGGGCCAGTGTTTTCAGTCTTTGCTCACTGCCAAAACAGCAGGCAGATTTTGGCTGGAGGGGGCCCCGGGATGAACAAGCACACACAGCAGTGTCTGGATGCTATTGAACATAATGACCTTCGCAGATCTCTTCCCAAAGTATTTAATGAGCAGTGGTAATTGCATGGTTGGCCATCCTGGGGATGGAGGGAGGGCTGTGTGTGTGTGTGCGTGTGTGTGTGTGTGTGTGTGTGTGTGCGTGTGTGTGTGTGTGTGTGTGTGTGTGTGTGTGTGTGTGTGAGTGTGTGTGTGTGAAAGAGCTCTTCTCATCCAGTTTGATGACTTACTAAAGAAGCCAATGGTGGCTGGCAGGAGATGCATGTCGTTTTGATGCGAGCCACATTATTCATGTTTTCCCTCATTTCCAACATGTCTCCTTGAGACGCTCCACTAAGTGCAGGGAGGGAGGGAGGGAGAGAGGGAGGGGGGTTTGTGTGACAAGGCCCTCGCGTTCTCTCCATTGTGTGGGGCGAGCATGAGAGGCAGCTGGGACGCATGCGGTCCACCATAGGCCTCTATCACAGACATCTCGTCTCCCTGTGTGGATGAGCAGCCAGCCGACCGTGACCGGGGTACTGACAGCGTTTCTGCTGCGCTGACAATGTTGTGTGTTTACGGCACCAAGGAAGCAACGCCACAAACCACACAAGGGATACGGCAAAATGATGCTGATGTATAATAATCAACGATGAAATACCAATCTAATCTGTTGCAGTTCGAGCTGAAATGCTCCGACCATCTCGTTTCGAAGTCTCTTTTATTCTCACACCATGGCTTAGAGTAGAATAACTTCATTGGACAAGCTTAACATACCCAGGCCTTACATTCACTCTACTCTTTAACTATCCTTTAAAAACAGAAATGCTGTTTTCACTTTAATAAGTCTCATACAAGTCAGTACAAATGTCCCTTCTGTTATACTTTTTCCGGCAACAATGGAACAGGTTTGTCATCCATCGGATGACTGTGAGCACATGAACTGACAAAACGATAAGAACAGTGAAAAAGCACAAAGTGGAGAGTACATTTGGGTTAGAACAGAATGAACACATATTACACGCATTCAAGTGCACGGGCATCACCAGCAAAGGCACAACAGCTCTTGTTCAGGCATGCACTCTCAAGCAGGCAAACAAACAACGTCTTTATAAAGGTATATAGGAAACATCACACACAGACAAAGAATACCAAGGAAGACAAGAAAAGAAAGCTCGAACATCAGCACCAGCAGCTACACCAATGATACTGCTCTGATCCTTATTCCAAGAATCAACCACCCTCAGTCGTCAACTCGAACCTTTCCCAGTCCCCCTGCCCTTTCAACAAACAGGCGCTCTTCACTTTCAAAGGTTTCCTTTGAAAAAGATTTATTTGGCTGATTATATCACATCAACCCACCTACCGCATGTGCTAAAGTCATTGTATTAAAAACACAAAGTTTACTAGCAGTGTGTTAGGATAAGTTGGAGAGTGTTAATATCCAGATGACTATTCCCAAAGGTACCAGTATCATACTGCTGCATTATAACTAAAGAACGATGATGGTTCTCATTATCTTTAGAATCCTTATTATTTTTAAGAAAACGAAAGAGGAAAAGGTCCACTGATGTTTATATAAATTGTTTGTCTATAGTCCCTCACCTCTGTACGGGGATGTCAGTAGTTATCCTAACCCACATTGGATTTCATGCATCCCTAATTTAGTGTGACAGCAGTCTGGAAAACACCTCTGGGCACTATTAAAGTAATCTTAATTATTATTATGTTCTGGTCAAACTTCACATCACTTCACAACTTCAATCAGCCAATATTGACAGGGTGTGATAACCTTTCAATGGGACTGGGTCCTCATCTAAAGATCCAGATTGAACCCGCTAGACTAAAGAACTCTCCTTGGCTTCTAACTTTATATGGCAAGGACACTCAGTCAGGGAATCATGGGCTATGTCTGGGTGCTTTCCTGTGTGGTGTCATCTTCCCTAGAACGGAAGCCCAGGAGCCCAGACCCTATGCCTCTCCATGTGCCTGACAAACATCACCAAATGACCAGAGGTGTAGAGGCTGTCATGCAGGCCAGTCACCAGATCACCGAGCCCCTGATGAGTGCCAGATCCAGGCCAAGCCCCCGTCTGATTAGTGTCGGGATCTCCCCCCCGCTTCCCGCACCTCTGGCACGGCAGCCCTCACCGGAGAGTGGAAAGCTGTGGAGCTGCGGCAGCTCTAGGTGCATGAGCTAAGGGTTCACACTGGGTTTATGGGGTGTCAGTCGCTCTGTCAGGCAGCCTGTGCTGCAGAAGGGGGCCTAATGGGAACCACAGAGGGCCTCCGCTCACGGCTGCACGGAGCACTCATGCTTTATGACGGGACATCAATGAGAGCCAGCTTGAGCGCTGACACAGTGCCTGCCTGCCTGCCTGCCTGGCTGGCTGAGCTGGGCGAGCGGGTATGCAGAAGCACACCAAGACAGCAGGTCTCGATAAAAGAGCCAGTGTCTCGCTGTGATGGACACTTTGGCAGCGACCTAAAAGAGTAAAGTCTGTTCTGACCTTTCCACCCAATGCTACCCTTAATTAGGTGCAGAAGAGAGACAGGGACTCAAATTAAGCGGACTATGGAGGAGTGCGCTCTTCATCTCTGACCCTGTAGGCTGTATTGAATTTGAGCGAACCGATGGGGATCCAATGTTAATATAAACATTATATTAATAACGAGGAAATCATCAGGCTATGTACCATTTTATTTGTGAATATAAATATGTATATCAAACAGATGGCACCATGGATGGCTTACAGACTGCCTGAGTCTCTGGCTGTGTGAGCACCCCTGTCCCTGCCTCACCGCACTGATACACACATTACTGTACATTTGAATATGTGCAGTGATTAGAATAAACCCCAAAGGCTCGCTTTTTTTTCTTCAGCCTAATTTTAAATTTAAATACGGTGTCACAATGAAGAAATAATTATCCTGACACACTTTATTTACGTGCTTGTGTCATGATTTATCCATTCCTCACGTACATATTTGAATAATAATGCAAAGCATGGTGCCAGTCTTTCTGCCTTGGTGAGTGAGCCTCTAATTGCTACCACATGCATGTATGGCCGGGAAGAGAGCGAGGGAAATAAAGACAGAGGGAGAGAAAGACTGAGAGAGAGAAAGAGAAAGAGAGAGAGAGTCAGTGGTTTTGACAGGCCCTTCTCTTAACACCAGACTGCAAATCCAAACGGGGGTTTCCAGCCAAACATAACATTTCATCAATCTTGTTTCACTGACAGGAAAACGGCATCAGACAAAGAACTTTCTAATGGCTTTTTCTCGGCAGGATATTTGCCCTCTAACTAAGATGATGAAAGCTAGATGTGAGAAAGGGGGCCTGTTTCATATGAGAGAGACTGAGAAAGAATAAACAGAGGAGAGAGAGAGAGAGAGAGAGAAAGAGACGGAAGGAGAGATAAAGAGAGATAACTTTGTCCTGCCTATGCGACTACACCGTAAACGAGGGAGACATCGGTGTGCTGATGACAGGGCCGAGTTTGAGCCAGAAACCAGTGAGCGTTTCTACGGACGCCACATACACATTCAAGAGGGGAAGGGAGGGGGAGGGTGACCTCGGAGACAAATCAAAAGAGCACTGCAGCTAAACAAATGGGGGACATGAAAGAGTCGTCAGGCGGGCAAAAAGCAAGCCAAGTGCAATCGAGAGCCTTCGGATGAGGGAGCCACGAGGCGTCCAGGCATACGCTCAGGGTGTGGGAGCTGACTGAAGATCAGGGCCAGATTCATGTCAGACGGTGATGATGAGGAGGCAATGAGCGAGCGAGCAGTGAGAGACGGCCACTACAGCTTTTCCTACCACGCATGCGGAGCGCACGGAAAAGCCAGCCAGAGCAGGGCTCAAGCCACCAGAAGAAAACATGCAAGAATGATGCAAACATAGAAACAAAAACAAAAAGAATACAAACTCAAAAAAGTCCAATGAAAAGAAAAAGAGACACGTGATACCCTATGATACAGATGGGGTAAATACACATAATGCACTTGTAGCATATGTTGGATTGTGGTTAAATCACAAAATCTACTCCTCTAAGCAGTTAGTAGGGTTTTCATGACTAGTCATCTCCAACAGACTGAACCTGTTCTTAAACAAGTGCTGATTTAATTGTTGTTATGAGAGGTCAATACACAAACTTGGCTATCAGGAGTTGGAACAGCACAGATAACTAGCAGGTCGTCAGCTAGTCATGAAAGCTCTAGTGTGTGGAATGAACTGAAAAAGCAGCAGATAGGATGTGTTAAAGAAAACAAGCCACAGATAGACAGAGAAAAGGGCATGGACATGTGCCTCTCGTGGCCAAGGTCTCCAGTCACAGTGTGTGTGACGTTTTGGGTTCACTTCACCTGTTTGGTTTGGTCGTTTAGATTCTCTACGTCACATAGATGCTATGGTAGCACTTTAGGGAAGGACCTGTGTCACACAACCACACCTTAGCTGAATTTTGACTTACTTTCTGCCTCGTGTCGAGTTATAACTCCCTCCGTATTTCTTCCGATTAAGGATGAGAGCAGCAATTTCTGGCACGTAGCGAGCAAACATGGCCTACATGCATGAAACAGAGAAACAAAGAGGCATGCAGAGAGGGGTCTACTGTGGCCAAGGCAGCAGAGCCTCCAGGAATACTTACTTTCTCCCATTAACCGCACTATAGGAACCACCATATTTCTTGCGGTTTCCTATTAACTCTATGATTTCAGGGACGTAGCTGGCAAACATGGCCTAAGGAGAAGATAGGAGACAGAAGCAGAGGCTAAAAACGATGGGCCAGAGACCGGGGTGTCGAGAGGGGGGACGCTAATCCAAAGAGTCCGGAGAGATATGAGGAACACAAGCTGAGTTGAGAAAAGTGGCTTTGTCATTAAATGGTCGGTTTGAGAGGTAGGTGCCAGTGGAAAAATAAAAGATGACCTATATCAAATCAAATGAGACTGATAGTGACATCTCTCCACCAGTGTATCAATAGATTGGCTATAAAACATCTCTCCAGCACTTCAATCAATAGATCGATGGACTCCAGGCACCCCCTTTGGAGTTTCTGAGATTTAATTCAGAAGGGAAAAATTATGATTGTAATGTAAAAGAAAATCATATTTAATAGGTTTTTTTTATCTCACCAAAAAGCCCAACAGTGTTGTTTTTATCAGAAAATTGATAAAAGTAAAAAAAAAAAAAAAAAAAAAAAGACAAAAAAAAAAATACAGCTGACCACTTGTCACAGCATATCGTTGAGGAGGACCGGAGGGAAAAAACCCTATGTGCCATGTTTTGTCCAACAAACACTAACTATGTGCCAGGTTGATGTGAATAGTCCAGCCTGACGATCCACAGCTGCAAAACCCATTAAGACTCATTATGGCTGGGAAATGAGCTGGATGCGTTTTGCAAAGCTTGCCGCAGCCTGCTGCCCCTGACGACAGGCCTGTTTCACCTCCTGCCTGAGCCTATGAGCGTGCCTCCCTCCCTCCCTCCCCTGGACGCGCCGCTCCTCGCTTGCTCAGCGCTCACTGTGACACATTCCTGTGAGAAACGAGCGAGCCTGGTCTTCCCTGCGTTTCAGCACCTCTGCGCCTAATAATGAGTGATGACGTTAGCCTGATCTAAGTGCAGCCACTTCAAGTGTTTCCATACTGAAGTCATTAATCGGGCCTCTGATAGAAAGCAGACAATGCGAGGCTGTGTTAAAACCTCAAGGCTTCCAGGCCTTTCCAAGCATAAAAAAGAGAAAAAAATAATAATAAATGGCAATGGAAAAGCCTTCTGACACATTAAACAGCTGGAGGTCATCTCCCCCTGTGATATGGTCTGAATTAATGTGGAATGATCTAGGATTTGTGGTTCTGTGAATGCTAAGACAATAAGGGTCTACACTTTTACTCTGCTCTGCAGGGCTATGCTAGGTTGTGCACTCTACCAGCCTAGATGTACTCCCTTTGTTTGGTTTAGCTATGCTATGCTTTACTGAGCTGTGCTGTGCTGTGCTGTGCTGTGCTGTGCTGTGCTGTGCTACTCTGGGCACCAGTTGCTTGAAGGCTGCCGATGCTGTGGTGTCATTCAGGCCGTCCTATGGCACATCCCCCTGCCACTGTGTTTGTTGGAATTTTGGGGAGGGGTACAGGAAGGTGGGGGTCCCCTGAAACCGCAAACTGCTTTAAGAGAACAGCCACAACATTATCAACTTAATCAGACATTAAAAAAGTTACTTCACATTTCTCACAGAATTATTATATTACTTAATAGGATATATAAAAGGAACAGGATATAAGGGGCTGTGTGATACTATTAACTATCAAATACATCTAAACTTTTAAAGTGATGAAATAAGGGAATGAAATGGGAAAGGGGTCATTACAGTGGAGTGCAAACACTCACAGGGACAGTAGAAACTGCACAGCAAGACTATCATGTGATGGGCATATTAACAGTATACACTACTAGAGGAGATGTATCTATACACTTAAGTGCAGATAAATGATATGACGTGTGATAGGAGCAGACAGGGGAGAGGGCTTTGTGGGAAAGGGGCATAAAAATGTTGTTTTTACCAAACCACCGAGGATGAAGAAGACCATGAAAAGGCGCCCGAGGGTTGTTTTTGCATAGACGTCTCCGTAGCCCACGGTGGACATGGTGACCATGAGTAGGTACACACATTCCCAATATGAAAGCGATTGAGAATTCTGGAAGTTTTCCCAAGGATCCCCTGAGTTTTCCACCTAAAAGGGAAAAGGATTTGATGCGGGTGACACCAAGAGGCCGAATAGGACCAGTTACAGAGATTTTCCCAAAGGTGTATTTTGGAGCCACCTACAGGCTCGTTAGAAGCATGACCACCACAATAAAAGAGCCATGAGAAAATGACTTTCATATGCTCAGCAGAGAAATACTGTAAGCATAGCCTATGCTGCCACCTATTGGCCCAGAGGTCCTGTTCTGCTTCAAGATCAATCAAACATGTAGGAGTTGAGCTGGCAGGAAATAACTGCCACTAAATATTATTTCTTCAAACATATAAACCTGAAATGATCCTAAATGATTGATGATTACAGCAAATAACTCTTTTGAGTATGTGTGAGTGTGTGTGTGTGTGTGTGTGTGTGTGTGTGTGTGTGTGTGTGTGTGTGTGTGCGTGTGCGTGTGCGTGTGCGTGTGCGTGTGCGTGTGCGTGTGCAAGTGGGTGTGTGTGTGTGTGTGTGTGTGTGTGTGTGTGTGCTGGCGATGAGTGAGCCTGCGGTGTTCTTTCACTTACCAAATGTATGAATCCAGCAGCTGTGAGCCACGTGCTTATGAAGATGGAACACAGGTTGACCAGCTTGATGGAATTGCTGTAGGGAAAGCCATAAGTTCACTGTCAGAGTTTACCATACCACACTGACACGAGGATAAGTCATGTCTCGCCTCCGCATGAACCAGAGGAGACCTGCTCTCTCCCAGCGCCAGGCTAATGTCACACACACCAACAGGCACGCCAGCACACTGTACACCTTTCAAAGGAGAACGTCAGCAGCACTCACTAAATATATTTGCCATTCATAATGTCTGCTATAAATAATACTGCTGGATGTTAGTTATGCTATCCATCAGAGCAACAAAGAAGAAAGGGCCATTCTGTAGATGCTGTGGCCACTGTCGAAGTCAAACAGGGTTGGTTAGTGTACTCATTTAAACTGTGTAGTGTGCTACTATTCTTAATCCATTTTCAGGGTGTCATTGAGAAAACACTCTCAGTATTCAGTTCTCAGATGCATTGCTGTGGAAAGAGACACTAGAGGAGCTAACTAGAGCTCTAGGACACACAAGGAGCTCCTGCTTTGGTGACACAGACATGATAGCTCCTGTGATGTGAGCAGCCGTGGTGGCCAGACCCACACATAATATCCCCATTGAGCTCTTTTGGCTTAGCAGCAGCAGCTTCAGTGCTGCATACGGCGTCAGCCGTGCTGTGCCTTGCGTGTGTGGAGCTGCTGGCGGCGTTGGGAAGAGATGAATCAATCGCAGAGGCCTTCACAGCCCGTCCGTCCGCCTCCTCCTCCTCCTCCTCCATTCATGGGCAGCCGGCTCTGTGAGGCCTCACCTACTGCAGGGCCCTCAGCGGCCAGCCGAGCCAGCCGAGCCAGCGGAGCAGAGCCAGCCGTGCGGATTAACAGGAGGGAAAAAAATGAAAACATTTTTGTGGAACTATAAGCTCTTCCTGACATCTGGGCCACAAACAAGACGGGGTGCTGAGTAGTGTAGGGGGAGAGAGAGAGGGAGAAAAAAGGAAAGAGAGAGAGGGGGAGAGAGGGAGGGGGGAGATGTGCCCTGACAGATAGAGAAGTTCTCCGACTCTGGGGGGGAAGCTCCTCATGCACATCCGTGTCAGACACAGAAGTCTGGCCAACAGCGGATGTTATTTCCATTGCTTCATCAGGGGGACATGGTATAATAATGGAGTCTTTCGTGTTTCGCTCCAGTGCGTAATCCCCAGAGGTGCGCAGTCACAGTGCACTCTGACCTCAATCATATGCAAAGACGCCGCCTTCTCTTTTGGCAACAGTCACACAGACAGGATTACAGACAGATGCGCTTTGAATCATTTGGGAGCTTTGTGTTTACATAGTATTTACCAACAGAACATCAGTGCTGTCAGCAGGAAATATGGGGGATCTTACCTTGTTTTCAAGATATTCAAAAACTGTAAAATTTCTGAGAACTGGATCAGTCTCAGGGCTCTTAGAAACCTCAAACCTGCAAGTACAAGAAAGAAGGATGCATGAATTAGACCAGTGAGCCTTAGCAGAATCGCAATACTCGTAAACGTTTCCCACAGAAAGCACTAACTTACAAGACAGAATATTGGGCTCTGCCATAAGAAATAAACATGGCTGAACTAGTTTAAATACAGAGACCTTATTCTACTTGATACTGCTTTCATTTGATGTGCAAAATTAAACAACAGATAATGTGATGACTTCACATCAGTACATTATGAACATTTCACTTAGGTTTTTGAAACACTTCCAAATACAAATAAAGATTTCACTGCAAGACAGAAACTGATAGAGGACGTTTCTGTGTGTATACGTTTGTGTTACTCAATACAAGATAGAACAGTAATGAATATAAAAAAATATAAAAATCTCCAAATTGACCAAACAAGAAGGAAGAGGTGTCTTGGGGGTGGGAGGAGTTGGTCAGAGAACCAGAGAACAGGGAGCTGAGGGCTGAGGCTACCAGAGAGGGAAAAGCTCCATCTCTCACTTGCACTCTCTGATCACCTCATGCATGAGCAGATTACAATAGCAACACCTGCCTCATCCTAGCACTTATGCAACATAAATCTACCCCAGGATGACACACATTGTAGTCCGCTCCCTCTCTCTCTCTCTCATTCACAAACACACACACACACACACACAAACACACACACACACACACACACACCAGAGGTTCCGCTAGAGAAAAATGTTACCGGTCAAAATGACCGCCAGAGTTTTCATTTGCCGGACATTTTAATGATAAGCCGGCCAAATATCTATTTCTGCTTCTAAATTAGCCTATTGAAGAAAACTGACGGCATGCGTAGCTTAAATAATAACATAATCAGGTAGTTTAGAATGCAACATGTTTATTAGCCTAAGTTTACAATGGGAAAAAAAACATTAATGTCTGATGCGCGTCAATAAGTGTCCGTTAATCGCAACCTGGCGTGGCGTTAAATTGAGCGACGCAACATGGTCATTGCTCTGACTATGTTCATTCTTAAATTATTCGACCCTCTTGTGAATCCTTTGTGTCGCCTTTTCGCAGTGCTAGTCAATGTTTGGAAAGTTCACTTTCTACATGAACTAGTTCAGTTCATAATTTATAATTTAAAAGTTCACAGCTCCAAAAAATTAACTTGTTCTGTTCGTTTTTTCAATATGCTGCGAGCTATAATTTTTCCAAATCTCTGTCTGTCTGCAATACCGCTCTCGGATCCTACACAACTTCGGCGCGCTCACGCACGGGCATAGACAGTAAAATGAAATGAAAACGCTTTCAGACGCAACATTGCAGGTATTACAGAATCATCCTCGTCAGACGGTTTACCCTCATCAGTTGCTTTTGGCCTCTGAAAAAAAGCTTTTAAGGCTAGTCTGCTTGGCCATGTTTGCTCCTTGTTTGTTACCGACGGTTTGCGCTTTATTTAAAATGCAGCATATGCGTGTTGTTTAATAACGGCAGATTAGCCTGTTCCTTTAACACATAATAAGGGCAGTGCACGTTTGCTTTATAGGCCTTAATATTAGGATTGTTGCCAAATTCAGATTGTGTTTGGAGATGGGATTTTTAAGAATTTCCAATCGGACAATTTGACCGGTGAGCTCTAATATTTTCGGACATTTCAATCGTTTTTCGGACAATTACCGGACAACGGAAACGCTGACACACACACACACACACACACACACACACACACACACACACACACACACACAGCAATCACATTAAATGACACCAAGTCAAGCGGATTTACAGACCAACAAAGACCAATACCAGGTTAAATGCGCCTCACTAGATTCATTCTTTCACATATTGAAAGGTTGTCCAGAGCAAGAGATGTCTGCGTAGGGCACGCAACATCATCAAGGACAGCTCACACCCCAGCCACAGACTGTTTGCCCTCCTTCCCTCTGGCAACCTCCAGCAACTGAACTTTTGCACTATACTCACTTCTCCCCCCCCCCCACCCCCACCCTGGCTTGACTGCCATTCACCCTCCTCCAGCCACTGAACATTTGCACTATACCTCACTTTCCTCCCCCCCCTAAAACCTGGCTTGACTGCCACACACCCTCCTCCAGCCACTGAACATTTGCACCATATGTCTTTTTTATACTGTATCACCTTCACTGCATTACCTGTATTGATTGTACTTTTCTACCTCATTCACTTGATTTCACTTGTTACCACCAGTTTACTTTCACCTGCACTTTATAGACTTATCATACCTCACTCTTACCTCAATTGCTGCTATTCAATTCTGTTTATATTACAATTCTGTGTCATATTCTAACTCTTACTGTACATATCATATTTATTCACTTAGTCCACCCTACATTTGCACATACTCTGCACTTTTATTGCTATTTTGCACTTACTGGTTAGATGCTAAACTGCATTTCGTTGTCTCAGTACTTGTACTCTGTACAATGACAATAAAGTTGAATCTAATCTAATCTAATCTAATCTATTGTTTTTCCTCCAATTGAATCCTGACTCCATCACACATACACTTATGTAAACAATCCCTTTAAGAATCGTCTATAACATTCAGCATGACATGCAGCAATGGTATGGTATGCATTTGCAGTCTTTTCCTCACACATCCAAAATCAGCTCTAGAACTTGCAACAGCACATAGCCCATAATACAAAGGTGATAATGTATCCATCATTGGCACTCCTGCACCGTGGGAGCCTGAGCCCCTTACCCCAGACACCAAGGAAGCGCAGACAGGCAAAGATGGTGCACAGCAGGCCCTCCCCCTCCAGCTGTCTGCCCTGGCCGGGGCTCTGCCTGACGCGGTAGCCGTTGACATACAGCTGTCCCCCAGACTTCTTACGCCTCACCGGCTCCTCCAGGACCTCATCGCACAGGCTTGCTCGACGCCTGCACAGGATCTTGCTTGAGATCATGACTGACAAAACTGTGGATCGCTGATGAAGCCAGAACCTGTTTCAGCAGGATGACGGAGCCGAGTGGTCACTGAGGCCTGAGGAGTGTGTCGCAAATGAACACGGACAAAAAAAATACATAAGCGACGAGCTTCCAAAAGTGAGTGGTCGATATGAAGTCCACTGTGTATTAAAGCTGAGCTGTGGGGATCTGTGGGCGCACGTCGGGAAGAGTCACCTGTTCAAAGCCTGTCTGCCTCCGACTGACTGGCATCGGTACTCAGTCCAAATGTGTTTAATCTGGAAAAGCCTACGCTGTCTGCCGTGGAACAACATGTGCCATTTCAGAGGTGAAGCTCCTTTCAGGGCACCGGAGCATTCGAGGATTTGATGGGGCCAAATATCAGAGCCGAAAATGAAAGGGGGAAAACAATAATCCTGAATTAATCACAATTGCTGTGCAGACACTGGCAGCAGCCGCCCAGCTTTCGCGAGAAAAGGCCGACAGAGGGCGGCTTTGCTTAATAATCACATTAGGTTTAGGAAGTGTGGGACTTACACAATGACTCTGAGGAGGGGGCCATTGCATTCTGCTATTGGGACCGCACAGGGACAGCAGAAAAGGTTCTCAGGTATACAACCACAATTTGCATCCTGTGTTAAAGCAGCAATACGGCGTTCTGTTCCAAAACTAGCAAGCTAACTACCTAAAAAAGGTATGCAAAAAACCTTGCAAACACCTCCAACAGCCCAGTTGATACTGATAGAAGCTTGCCAACACATTAATGTCTTTTGGCAGTATAGCTGGCAATGTTATGCTGTGAAAGCTTTTCTTCCATTTTTGTAGGGTATTCCAGAACTGCATAGGGCATACCATGATGGCTAGTGGGGAAGAAACTGGTGTTTATCTGTCCTTCACATGACACTATGCTATCAAAATGAATTTGAGGATGGTACCAAAACTAGTTGCCTTTAAAACCATAACTCAAAAAGTTTCAAATGAATGCATAGTGTTACTTTAAAGAGTTTTGTTGTAATAACTCTAAGTCAACACTGTAAAAAGGTTGAAAAGCATATGAGTGCAACTTTCAACTTGACCACTATTACATCAATATTACATAACGGGTCTGTTACTGTAACTGAACATGTGGATTTGAAGCGGGCCTCCTAAACCTCTGAGTGAATGGAGGCCCACGTGTCAGTGTGCGGCAGGCTGACGAGGATCCCTAGCTGGAGCGATGCTGTCCTGCTGTGGGCTGATGAAACCCAATGAAACAGATGTCAGGCACTGGACTTCACCAGTCACCACAGCTCAGAGAGAAAGAGAGAGAGAGAGAGAGAGAGAGAGAGAGAGAGAGAGAGAGAGAGGGAGAGAGAGAGAGAGAGAGCAATCCCAGTGAATCTGGGCCATTTGAGAATCAGAGAGCTTTTGTCGTGTGTGTGTGTGTTTTCCCAGACATGTGTAGAATGGGGCAGCTGCTCATTCAGAGTTGTGAGCCTACATGCAGGCTGTTTCATTCAGCTGAGAGAGAGAGAGAGAGAGAGAGAGAGAGAGAGAGAGAGAGAGAGAGGGGGATGAGAGAGAGGGAGAGGGAGAAAGAGAGGGAGGGAAAGAGAGAGAGCAGGCGCTCTGACACAAGGGCCTGGGAAGC